>NC_090448.1:89176218-89479980 GCF_031143425.1 Pleurodeles waltl | reverse complement strand
CCCCACAATTGGTAACCAATCAAATTATACATTAAGTAATGCATTCGTCATTTCTTGATATTGAATTGGCTCCCAATTGGTCTTCATAATCAGCATTTTCGTAGGTGGTACTTCCGGGGTTACTTCACCATCTTGGCACACGTCTCAGGTTAAAAGTTCTCTTTCCCTCGTCTCATTGTCCTTGTAAGTGTCCATTAATGTTTCGAAGCACATAATTTTATACTAGAAGCTGCTAGCATGCGGACGAGAAAATTCCTTCATGTTTCAAACTAATACAGAGAGAACAATAGCTGGGTCATGGTTATTTGCAAGTCCGCACACTGGAGAAACAGAAAAATATGGTTTTAAGTGAGAGACACACAGCTAGTTCGCCACTCATGCTAACTTAAGACATACGAGTTCTAATGAATACAATTTTGATCGTAATAATACATATAACTGAAGAATTATTATTAATTCAGCATTAGTGTTCATAAATGAGCAAATCTTTGCGTTTAATACATTTTAATTATTAACAGTGTTTTAGTCAAATGTAAGCGTTTCACGTCTATAATATATGATATTTAAACTACGCTCTCTCATTAACACAAGTTTATCGCTGCCGAAGACAAGAGGTGATCTGTGAAAAATGAAGCTGTAGTGTATATTGCTTGGAAACACAGCATGCACATTGTTGACGCAGCCACTGACATCATAGACAGCCTGCATGTAGTTTGAGTGCCACTGGTGTCTGTTGTGGAGAAGGTCTGCTGTGTGGTGAGGTGACTGAAGTACCACTTAGGTGCAATCAATAGCACCAAGCACACTTGGGAAGTGGAAAATGACATAAAATTCCCTAGGAAACGTTTGCCTTCCTGCAAGTGTATGTGGTATGCCTATGTAAACATACATGCTTCAATTGATGCATCTCAGGACAGATGTAATTATTGGGATTTGCTTGGCTGAGAGATGCCTACAATGACACTGGACGCTCTCTGATAAGATCCAGTGGCATTTAAATGCAGAGTAACTAATATCTTCACATCAGCTGGGATATCCTGGGAATGATATGCTTCAAGATCCTGCTCCCACTCAGAAGCTATATCCATTTTGACATTAGGGGCAGGTTGGGTGAAATGTTGAACCCAGTCCTATTAACGATTTTCCCTATTGTTTATGTCTTTCTTTGTCTTTTTGAAATGCCAATAAAAAGATTCAAACACAGAAACTATGTCCAAGATGACATCAAGTGGGAAGCGGTATTTGGAAATCACTTCTTGGCTGGACAACTCAAAGATGTTAATCTTTGCTTAAAAATCCTGTTTGCTCTCCTCCTCCTCAGGTCATTCCTTCGCAAAATAATGGGCAAACCCACAAACACATTGTGTGATGTGATGAAAGCTCTGAAAGAGTATGTTTCTGCTTGCTCATTTTGCATGTATTTAGCCTGGCTGGGATTAGCAGTTGGGCTAACAATATTCCGGTGGAAATGGCTGAAGGAAGGATGACATTAACGTCTCATTTCTTTACCAGGTGTGGGTATAGTTTCTAACACTTTTACATATGTAAATTTTGAGGTGTGGTTTAAACTTATTACTCACACTCACATTTGAACATATTAAATTAGAAAACATAAGAAAGGTAACACTTTATTACTGAAAGTTGAGATGGTATTACAACATAACAATTATATTGTTGTTCACACCTCTAGAATAACAGTATTATATTACGTGAAATGTATTTTTATCATCTTTGTACACAGTTTTGCGGGTGGGTTAGATCCATCTAAAAAAAAACTCCATTCCCTTCTCAAAACAATTCCTTACTTACTCCTGTACCCCTCACATTTAAACCACAGTTGTTGGCTTCTCCAAGTTCCCTGTGTCCCTTACTCATTGAGTAATCCAATGTATACTTACATATGTCCAGACTTTGCAGTTTCCTAAATTAACTGCACACATATAAATGTAGGACAGGCAGAGGCTTTACACAAATTATTTGTGATTAGAATTTTGCACTACTGTTTGTGGTATTACAAAATGTACTACATGATGTAGTGTCTGATTCACAGCCTATGTGCATATTCTTTCTTACGCCTCCCCTGCCCCATCTTTTTTGGTGCAGAGTGCTCTGCCCCAAGTACAAACTCTCCGCTGTGAGTGCTGAGTCTACACCCAGAATGCAGAGATTTCATCCTGATTGAGGAGACTCCACAGTCAAAACGATACTACTCATAAATTTGCTTGTGAATACCAAAAAATCGTAAACTTACACCAAAGAGCGAATGTTTACCTTTGTGAATCAGGCCCAAGATATATGTCAGTGACTTCTTCCATCTAGTGGAAAAAAATTCAATAGTCATTATAGAAACTAGAGAGCATGATTTAGGGTTTAGCAGATGGGTAACTCCGTCACAACTGTGTCAGATATCCTGTCGGCCATAGTGCAAATGCCAAAGGGTATGATGCACAATTGTGATGGAATAACCTGTATGCCAAACTGTAAATCAGGCCAATAATCTCCATATTGTGGTATATAGTCTTTTCAGGATTAAATAATAGAAAAACATTAAAGTCATGTACAGTAAATTCTATAAACTTATGTAGTTCCCACAAACAATTGTCTACCCACCAATTTTTTTAAACACATCCGATCCACCCTCAGCAGAATGGAAAGAGTGGACTGATATAATAGAAAATTACTTGATTTTAATGGTCTAAAATTTAATCAAGAAAAGAAGAATTAATTGTTAAAGTAGTTCCCTTCACAAAAAACCTCAGCCTGTTTTTATTTTTATGCTAGAAGCTATGTCCCAATTGTGACATTGTATTGAAGATATTTACATAAACTACTTGTAGAATTTATTTCAAGTTTAATAAAATTTAAAATGTTTCCTAATTTTTACCATATTGAGATCTCGGCTCCAGTGTTTCCGGGGTGTCTCAGCCACACAGATTCTCCCCTTAACATCACTTTTCGACTGTCATACCTTTTCATCACTGTCATTTCACTTTGCCCTTCTGCATGCACTATATACACACACACACGCACACATTTTACTTATCTGTACACACACACACCATTGTCTTTTGCTTTTGTGCTGTCAAAATTTCAATAGCTGTTTATACCTACTTCACACACTTTCACATAAAATGCTAACTACAGTTGCCTCATACATTCTCTGTGTGAAGAGACGAAGGATTGGATGAGCATTTAGTATGAACAGTTTTATAACCCACTGACATTTACCATTTTGACTCAGCTGTGCTCTTACCTGTAGACTAATCCACAACCTGAAATCATAGAGACACCCAAAGGCTACTGAGTTCACAGTATGCTTGCATAAAAAGATAAATTGCAGAAAAAGTAAACATCTAATAAAGCAAATACCATAATGAATGTAGGAAGAAGCAAAACCTGAACTGTAAACAGGAACAGTATGGCAATCATTATAATTATTGTTAGCAAATTGATTAGTGTTTTTGCCTGTAACGTTAACACCATGAAGATTGGGCCCAGACCAGACCCGTTTCAAAGTCAGCTTTTCATTAGTGTGCTGCTGACAGGCACATTGAGCACAGATGGGACTTTCTTCATGACCAAACAAAGGGGAACCCCAAGGCTTTGTAGAAAGCCCTGGGTGAGCTGGTAATGCATATGTGAGCACGAGCCACTGCTCAGCTACATCAGTGAATCAGTGGCTTCAATTAATATGTGAATAAACACATTTAAAACGTGGTGGGACTTTTTCAGGGCCAACGTAGAGAAGAACTAGGAAGTTAAGGAGCATCCAGTGCTTAGATTGAGCCAGTGATTGCAGATGGGCCGTCCGGCCCTAGCTTTTGGGGACTGGTACACATTTTTCCTTTGCAGAATTTGACTCAATACAAGAGAGGGGTAAGTACAAAAGAGGGGAATAAGGAGGAAGAGATTGGCAGATGAACAGTCATAAAGGAAGAAAGCTGGATGAAAATGGACCTATAAGATTGAGATGAAGAGATAGGGAGTGTATTCAGCATCCTGACGTTCAAGAGAGCCAGCCGCAGGTTTTGAACAAAACGTAAGGTCTGGTAACTCATTCTTTTACAAAGTAAACATTGGGAGCATCCATCCTTCCTTGGCCCCATATAGCTCCACTGCTTCCCTCACACATCAATAGTAAAGCATACTAGTACAAAAACAAGCATCCTCTGTGTGCTATCAGAGCCCTTTGATCAATGTCAGCATAACTGCATAACCAAAGATCTTTTAAACGATAAAACAAAAAGCATTTCACTTGGATCCATATTTACATTGAAGTCACGCAATGCAGAGAAGCAGGTAAAGTTGCTGCACTGCATTGCATGAACAGGAGACAGCAAATCAGTGCCATATCAACCAAGAGATGGTGCTTTTTGGTCTTTCCCTATGCTGGTGCACTTTAGGCACCCATTCCACAGCTAGGGGTTGGTGGCACTTGCAGACATTCTTTACACGGAATTCCGAGGAGTTATCTAAAAACTCTGCAGGATTCCACTGAGTTCCACTGAAAAACAGCAACAAATGGCGAACATCAACACATGGGCATTCAAGTTAATTTTGTTGCCGCTCAATTACAAAATCTACTGGAGAAGCAGCCCTCTAACCACGACCACTCCGCTGACCACTCCCTTTATAAAACTGCAACAGAAAGCTTCCTAGCAACTGGAAATCGAACAAGGGGATGCCAAATCTTGCTCATGCTCACCCACTTGCTTGCCGGAGTCCCTCGTTGTTCCCTTCATCATCACATTACTCCTGACCCCATGTTAAAAAAGTGTTGCAGAGCTGTCAAATTTCTCCAATTCCGACAATGGATTTTAAAAATCAGCCTGCGCCTGTCTACAACACAGACACACTTACATCATTGTGCAAGGGTGTCCCTGTTATCTGAAGCATATTTTTGCACTTTGTATGTGCGGTTTATAATGCAGCATACATGCAAAATGGGAAAAACAAGGGGCAATGAAAACATTTCTTGTAGTTATGCATGCCTCAAGGAAGTGTTGGATTTTGGCACAAATCTCTGCCTATACATCTTTGCTGCTAGGGATTTGTGGTAAAACCTATAGATGGTTGCATCCCACGCAAGCCTGTGCACCACTTATTGAACACCCCGTCGATGAAAAGTAACGTAAGGTAATGAATTGCACAACTTTGGATTACTTTGGGTTACAATCCAAAGCAGTAAAAAATGCCCATTTTGCATGGTCACCCCCACTTTTTGCTAAATGTTTTTCTGGTTTGTGGACGCTGTACACTGCTGTTCAGTGCCCAGTATATGTGCCCTGTCCCCTAAAACATGTTGAATTGGTATTATGCTAATTGACATAGTTAGTATGCCTATAAGTCCCAGTATAGGGTACAAAGTTTACCCAAGGCCTGTAAGTTAAATGTCACTAGGGGATTGCAGCATCCATTGTGCCACCTACTACAGTAACAGGGCAAACTTGATTGCAGGCCTAGCACTGCAGCCTGTCTATTCAGTTTTAAAACTGTAAAATGTACCTGTCAAAGTAAACCCTGTTGACACTAGTTTTATATCAAATCATTAACATTTATAAAGCGCGCTACTCACCCGTGCGGGTCTCAAGGCGCTAATATGTGAAGATGTCACCACTAAGTACGCTCTAGTGCCCATAATCGAGGCAGCATTGTATTCAGATGTAGGACATGTAAAAGTTTAGTGTTAAACATGTCTTCTTGAAAGTGATAAGTTACCTAAAGCCATTTTCACTATAGCAGCGTTAGTACTTCGATAGGACAGAATTGGGATACAATACTAACATTTAATAATGTTGTTTCTGCCTAAGAAACAACTACAGTGTTAATTATTGAATGTTTTAATTTTTTTTATTACAAGCCCAATTCACTATTAACTAAGAAAGTCAGATTTGTAAAACATGTCATAGAAACTGGGCCTTGTCTAAAGACTCTAAAAGCCCATTTGCCTGAGCCTCCAACTGTCAGCCAGAAACTGAATAGCCCTTTTGATGAAGTGTGCACTTGCTCCAAGAGCTCAGACGAAGGCCTTGGATGTGAGGAGATGTTCTGTTCCTCAGACAGGTTGACCATCTTTTCAGTGGCCAGGACCTTTATTACCTTCAAAGAGGCCTATCATGTCACCGGCAAATGTTAGCTGTCACTTGGCCAGTCCCTTTTCTACCCCCCTAGTCAAATGGGTACCCTGTGGCAGAGGAGCTGGCACAGAACTGAACTGAAGTGACCCTAGAGGATGGGTGTTCATTTCTATGGCCATGGATCCCGGGTGGGCAAAGGAGTTCTGCACAAGGGAGGAATATGACTGATATCATGGTATCAGGCAAAGAGGGGGGCTGTGGGATTGCTTTCAGTAGCTCATAAAGGAACTGCTACAAAAGTGGATAGGATTACCCCTGTGACCTTCTTCCCTATTGGTTAGGGAAGGTCACAGAGTCACCTCCCTCTCACAGACTAGCACTATGCAAAAGTGGCACCCCTGACACTCTCTTTAGAACACTACTGGAGCTATGGAAGACAGAAGAGTGACTGCACTTGCTGTTGAGAACTGTGAGGAAATTGGAAAGACCATGGGGGTCATTCTGACCCTGGCGGTCCAAGACCGCCAGGGCCACGAATGACAGAAGCACCGCCAACAGGCTGGCGGTGCTTCCAAGCCCATTCTGACCGCGGCAGTAAAGCCGCGGTCAGAAAACCGGGGCCGGCGGTTTCCCGCCGTTTTTGCCCCGGCTGGGCGAATCCGCCAGGGCAGCGCTGCAAGCAGCGCTGCCCTGAGGATTCTGACCCCCTTACCGCCAGCCTGTTTCTGTCGGTTTTCACCGTCAGGAAGAGGCTGGCGGTAAGGGGTGTCCTGGGCCCCCTAACAGGGCCCCATGAAGCTTTTCACTGTCTGCCTAGCAGACAGTGAAAAGCGTGACGGGTGCAACTGCACCCGTCGCACCGCCGCACCGCCGCCGGCTCCATTCGGAGCCGGCTCCTGTGTTGCGGCCCCCATTCCCGCTGGGCCGGCCGGCGCTAACTTGGTTAGCGCCCGCCGGCCCAGCCGGAATGTCGGAATGAGGGAAGCGGTATTTTGGCCGCATGGCGGGCAAATGCCGGTTCCCGTCTGGCGGGTGGCTACCGCCACCCGCCAGGGTTGGAATGAGGGCCTATATCTGCTCTCACTTGTACCAGAGCAAAAAAATGGACTTCAGGGGTCAGTTGGCTGACCTGTTGTTATGCTCCAGGGGCACAACAAGCTGCTAGGAGCCCCTTTTTTCTGAGGAGCCCAGCTGACCAGTTCCAACAGGACCTGCCCTGGATCCTGGTGATGGTTCCTGCTGGAGTGAGACTTGGCCCCCAAGTGCTGCTTCAGAGGTCATGGAACCCTAGGCTGTGTTAAAGTGTACTGCTCCAAACATCCTGAAAAACCTGGGACTTTTTGATCCAATAGGCCTCTAGAGGACCAGGACAAACCTGTCAAGATAAATCTGATGAAGGTGTTTTGCAAATCGGCCAAAGATTCAGGTTTCTTCTGCTCTAAGCTTTTCTGTAGGAACAACGCTGCTTCACTGGGATACATTTTGGAGGAACTATCTGGCCTTGTGGAGCCTTGTTTAGCTATAGCGGGCAGCCTTGCTCCACTGGAGGAATCTGAGCTAAAAATAAATGGACTAGGTTGAACTTAAAAATCTTCAGTGGACAAAGACGCCAAGTATCTGACCAGCAAACAATCTTCCTTAGCTGAAAAAATAGATTTTCTCCTTCTCAGCATTTTCCCGCAAAAAGTCAATGCCTTTACCGGGACTTCGTTCAATGGCTGGCTTCCTTTTTGGCCATTCCCTACTGCCTGGCAACTGCAGAGGATTTTTGACTTCCATTTCAGAGACTAAGGGCCAGATTTATATTTTGGTGGAGAGGGTACTCCATCCCAATAGTGACAGAGTTCCCTCCTTGCCAATATAGAGGTCTGACCTTAAGTCTGGCCACAGTGGAGACTACTCTGTCCCTGCTTTGGCCAAACTTCTCCAATGGTCCTGCGGAGTAAGGGCTGTCAGAGAAGATGGGCAGACATGTAGTCCATTTTTTACTCTTTCTTACTACCACATAAAACCTGACGGTAAGAAACAGAAAAAGCATTATAATGCTCCTCCTGCCATGGGAGAAGCCGCCCATGGTGATGGCAGCATTGCTTTTCAGGATTTTCTTCTTGAAAAGAAAACAAATACTGTTTGCTACAGGATTGTGTCCTTCTGACGCACCCCCATAGCAAACAGTAAAATGCATTGGCAGGCACTGCCAAGACGGCGGTACCTGCCAATGCCTTTATAAATGACCGCCTGCTTGTTTGTCATCTATAAATTAGATGGGTGGCCTCTTCACCATAAGGATGGAGCCATTTACTCTGTCCCTATGTCAGACCCATGGGCCATCTGTCCTAATTTAAATCAGACATTAATTCAGAAGGAACATTTTGACTGGGATGAACTTGATCTCTGTATCTGGACCGTGCTATATTGAGGTCGGCCATAAATCATGCCTAAGTCCCAGTCAAGCGCTGAGCTCTTTTTGGCGCTATTTTTATATAAAACCTTAAATTTTTTATCTCTGGTTCCCCTTAGTGTATTTGTGTCATTATGGTGACATTTGTTCATTAAATTATTCTCTATTTTAGGAATTGAATTGGGATTTTTAATGCGTTTTGATTTCAACTTTTTTACTGTTTGGGTACTTACAAATGCTTAACGTATTTTCTTTCATTAAGCTTGTCTGCGCTTATCTCTAGCCACCATGAGTTGTATTTCAAATTACTGAGCTCTTTACTGAAACTAACTAGAATACTGATATTATTACCTGTGGTAAGCTAAAATTCACACATACTAATAATTCACTTTGTTACGATCGCAAATTGTGATTTTCGTTGGATTCTAAATCAAACCAGAACACTTTGTTTTGGGTTTATGTTAGAAATGTAATGTAATTCTGGTGGAAAGGGTTTGTAGATCTAAGCTTGGGTGTCAAGGATCCAGATTTTGAAACACCCTAAACCTGAACTTGAGATCTTAATCTTATCACAAGCAGTTCAGTAAACTCTTAAAGTCTTGCCTTTTCAAATTGACTTTAACTAAACCCCTATAGAACATAGTACGATATTCATGAGCCCAGTTATATCGCACTTGAACCACGCAATGTGGGGCATGCACGCGCAACTCAGAAAAAGAGATTTATGAAGCTATGTAAGGCTCTTGTAGTAACTGCCAATCAATAAACAGCAGACTCCGCTTAGTTAGTTTGCAGATCTTCTTTATTTCTCTTCTTCCCTCTCTCCACACCAACCTGCTCTCTCATAATGCCCATTCCATTACACCTCCATTTGTACAAGGAACATAGAATGTAATGACACTACTACACGTCCCCCTTTTTCCATTCTTATTTTATATATATATATATATATGTATATTTATCTATCTATCTATCTATCTATCTATCTATCTATCTATCTATCTATCTATCTATCTATATATATATATATATATGTGTATATATATATATATATATATATATATATATATATATATATATGTATCCAAACAGCAGAAGAATTTCAAAGCCCAATTCCAGTTTACTCCGTGGCATTTATTCATATTAAAAAGGCCTGCACATTTGAAATCCTGATGCGTTTCGGCAAAGAAAATGCCTTGATATAAGGAAAAGGTTGAAAGTACTCAAACACGGGTGCTATTTATCTTGAAAATCACATGACTTAGTAGTGCAAAAATACATCTCCCATGATGCACCAACATTATTATTAAAGTACTCCTTTTTACTGCAGTGTAATTCCAATTCAGCTCAAATAGCTTTAAACCACCACAGTCACATTTCCAGCATAGTTCCAGTGCATTTATTTAGGTGACTTTGTGCTTTTCATATTTATGTGTTCTTCAGTCCTTCAAACCCTACAATTACTGCTTCATATCTCTCAAGTCCCTTTCTCACCATATAACAAAATATATCCGGTTTCAATACGTGTCAAACTGGTAAGCGGGTCATGCCCCACAATAACATTTCCAACAAAAGACACCTCCATCATCGGGGTCCCCCAACCCTGCGGGCGGCTTCGTGTAGCGGGGACGGAGCATCACACCATTCAAATCCAAACAGCAGAAGAATTTCGATGCCCAATTCCAGTCTATGTGGGGTTAAGGACATTTAGTGATTCAAAGAGACAAAAACAAATAGAGAAAATACCTTGTTAATGTGGAATGCAGTGGAAATGCTGGTACTACTTATCTGGTTGGCAAGAAGCAATATTGAAACTGAATATGAATTTAAACAGGTGAGTGTATCACCGCTGACACACCTTCGTGACGATGAGAGTCACAAAGATGTCGGTACAAAGGAGCAACAAGGTGAGCGTTTCACTGCTGACACGCTCTTCAGTGAGTACGGTGCCTAATTTGCAATACTTTTTTTTGCTGCACTTGTGAAACAACCAATATGTCAGGAAAAAAGTCACAATGTAAGTTCACGTACCATGACCTGGAGGAGGAGCCAAATGGATAGTACGTGCACTTAACAAAATGTGATGGCACACGTGTAATATTAATATGCGACAATACACAAATATATCAGAAAATTGACAGCAGACCAATCGTTCGTATTATATCCAAAGTAGAGTCCTTTGTTAGGTTCCCATAAATGTTTAATTAAACTGAAATTCAGCAGTCCAAATTACATATTCCTTCTGTAATTATTCACAATGATAAATTCCTAGTTCCAAAAGCAATTTCTAATCCATCCAGTCTCAAATGATTCCACTTGATATTCCATAAATTAACATGTGCCTCTTCAGACCAAAGGCTTCAATAATCACTTGCTTGTCCGTCAACACGTGTTTCATCCGGGGAGTGCCCCTGGATTTCTTCAGGATCTCCTTTGAATTAAATATTGTTTTCTTCTTCAGTACCTCGTTCCTTATTGGGAACTTCAATGTGTCTAAACAATGACTAACTCCAAGTGAAAATCCATATGCGCTGTGTGTTATTTCTTATGAAAACCCGTCTTCGTTTCCTGCAGTGTCTGTGTGCAGTTCCTATCGTCACAGCGAGTACGCCAGTTAACTATAGTTACTTGGAGTTAGTCATTGTTTAGACACATTGAAGACCATACTCTTAAAAAATTAAACTTCAAAGTTTCATTGTTTTTCTAAACACCTCCTGTTTCCTTTGAGAAAAAGGGGCCACATTAAAAAAAAATTACTGCTTTATTTAAAAGCAATCACAAACATGGTGGTCTGCTGACAACAGTAGACCACTATTCATACCCAACCTACCCAATTAATATTCATGAGGTAGGTCGATTTGTGACCCACTAGGAATCACAAGTATGAAACGCAATGTTTCGTTCACAAGGAATAGCAATTTCCTAATAGTGATTCAGATAAAATCACTATTTGAAAATCGCTATTCCTTCCATCTGGCCCTGTGTCTCTAAATCCAGTTGTAAAGCAAAGCCCCCGAAATATTCCAGGCAGGACTTTGGGTGATCCTTTCAATATTTTCTGCTGCTGTATATTTACTTCACAAAGCCATTTCAACAGAGAATGTATTCACTATACATCATCATTCATAATCATCCCACTTGTGTATGATTTTCACACATCAGCTGAGAAATATGGATGTGGCCTGGCAGCCAGATCTGATGACTTTGGATCTGGAGAACCAAGTTTGAGTCCCAACATTGGCTCTAACCTTATGTAATGCAATCTGGTGCTTATGTAAAGTGTTTGGGCTCATTAAAACTTCAATATATACCACTGGGCTTTGCTTCAACACAAAACTGGATGTGAGGCCTTACCGCATACTCTACCTTGCGATGTTAGTGAACGTATGCCACAGGAGAGCACCCAGCTCTGAAAAGTGTTCCGGTCCCAGTGCAGCTCACCATCTCCCACTTTTATGTGCAGATCAGTATCTTGGTCACAGTCTGACAGAGACATATCGAAGTGCATGGTCAAAGTTATAATATTCACAAAAGATTGTAATTCACAGAATTGAAAGCAATGGCTGCAATTACATTGAAAACCCGCTCCTATCTCATGTGAGTTAAAGCTAGGTTGGGTTACAAAGGTTTGTCTTTATACGAATTTGGCCCTGGTTCTAAAACATTTGGAAGTACTGCCCTAGACATTTAGGAACATCCCCATACTCAACCGTTGTTAGTGCTCCCATGAAAACCTATTTGTGATACAGTGCCACTGTGAAAATGGCAAGAGATTTACTCCCACCAAGGGAAGGAGCCCATCATTTTCTAGTATGTTAGTGGTTTTGAGGCTCTCCAAAACTGAAGAAGATGATGGGAATAGGGGCTGTCAACTAAATAAAATATTTTCCCTGTGGAAAAGAAAAGGAAAAACATCTGAAGGACATTCCCTAGCTGCAAGTGTATATGTAGAAAGCCCCTTACAACATCACAAGAAGTCAGAAGCTTTGCAGAATTACTCCTGGAAACACCTGTCTGGTACAGTTTTCAGTATGAATCAAATAAATCTTTGTGAATTCCTTACATTCATAAATAGCTGACCATGTGAGGTGCAGTTTTTCCACCTATTTTTGATGGCAGGGCTCTTTTGATTATCTAATAACAGAGAACTTGACTTCAGTGTCTTTTATTATCTTGAAATACATTTCCCAGAATCTAATGCACATACGAGTTTACTTTATATGGTCTGGGCTGTATGTAAGTTTGGGGCGATTTTGGAAATACCTGAACAACACTATTTAATATACACATACCCATCTATTTCATTGTTGACTCTGGAATATCCACCTGAAACTGAAAGGGAGTTTCCATTCCATTCCATCTTCTGAAGGATCATTTGCTCTGTGTGCTTTCGCTTCTTAGCAAAGTGCCAATGCACAGTGATTAGAACTCTTATGATTTGCAGAGTTCTGCCACCGAGAACTGGAACGAGACTGCCAGCTGGATTAATTTTATACAGGGAAGAGGACAGACATCTGTTGACATCCAGGGCAATGTTTCCAAGCGTCAACCATTCACGCCAACAACCCATGATTGAAAGATGCTCAATCTAGTAATGATCATGCAAGTGCTGGTAGTTTAGTACTGATTCATGGCAGCTGACAGGTCTGATGCTTCTGTGCTTTGACTGTGCCATGCATATGTGATTGCACCACTTTGATCTTATTATAGTTCTGATGTTTTCACAAAGCTGCTGCTAACATTGTTGAAGCAGAAATTGCAATGAAGTCTCAGGCATATTATTAGCGGTATCCATGGGCAGTGAAATTATGCGAATCTGCTACTGCTGTGTTTTCCATATAATTATATATTTGTCACAATTTCTCGCACAATCCATCATAATCTGCACTACTAGCAGATTGTAATAAAAACAATGTTTCTAGAACAAACAAACGTATGAAAGATTATTACAAATTTTGCCACAGCGTTGCCGCATAGTAGCAGGCACTTGCAAAGTTGAACCGATTGCATTTTAGTTGCTAACTGCTGTTCTTGAGTGCTTGACTGGTAGTAATAAGGTGAAACTTTCCCCCAGACACTGCTAAATGGGTGTAATACAGCGTCTGGCACTCTTATCAGCATTCTGGATCCGTTTTGAGAGTAGGGTGAGGAGAAACACACTAAACCATTCAGATCAATTTATAGTGCAACCCATTTGGTCACACATTGAATCTCAAAGGCCAAATCAAATTCAAAAGGTTTATTACAAGTTCAAAGCTAAACTTATAGAAATGTGTTTCAAAAACATGTTACACAAATATAGAATTACCAAAGGTGAGTTAAAGCATTGAGTTAGGTTAAAGAGCACTGACATGAGTCATACCATAACCTCAGTTGCAGCAATACAGAAAATAAGAAACACTTTTTGGTGCTCAGAATCCAAACTTTGATTCTCCTGCTTAACCATTGAATCTATGGAAGTCTAACTACTCTAATTGGCCATAGGAAACCCCATGCATTCTCTAGTTTAAGGCAATAAAGAATACATTTTAGAGTGTCAGCACTATGGAAACCCCAGTAGAAGTTCTTGTAAGAGAGATGTGAGTAGCATAAAGCCACATCAGTCAAAACAAGAGAAAAACAGAAGTCTATACCTTCCTTAGTATCCAAGAGTCCCCTCTCGTCAAAAGGTAAAGGTAATCCGAATCTCTAACTGGCTAAACACTCTTATCCCACTGAAACTTGTCACTGCCAGTAACGTTCCATGGTCTCTACCCGATTGTGAATGGTATCTTCTAGTTAGGCTTTCATCTCTTGGTCCAAGCATCAGCACAACCTCAGATCATCCTCAATATCCTCTGGAGGGGAGTTCTTCTTCACAACTAATCATTAATACTCCCTGTGCTTGGCAACCTGTCTTCCCAAACCCCTTTATCTACTACCAACAAAATGCTTTTTTTTATTAACTGAAGTCTTCTGCTGACGCTCCAGCATATAAAACTATATACAGTGAGAGCAAAACGTTCACTCTGAAGGTTAACTATAGTAAAAACAATTCAGGCCTTAACTCTAGCCAACTTAACATAAATCTCAATGCACATTCAAATACATGCTTATACGTGCATCTCAAATAAGTACTGTAAATGGGGAATAACTATGGAAATGTCAAATAACTAAAGTATCATAATATTCACACACTGAATAATACAAAATTTATGGGATTTGCAAATGGTCATTTTACATTTCTACTTATAGATGTACTTCAGTTCTCTTCATTTTCATGAATACATTTGAGCACATCATATATGTTATCAAATACATTTAATTTACCCTTCTGCAATGCATAATTGCACAGCCCTCTGATGATGTATTAAGTCATCATAAACGCAATTCCTTCTCGAATGAGACTCTCTAGAACCATATCCATTTCATCAGGTTTCATGTAGACTCATCCAGACATTTCATATTATCATAATATTTACACTGACTATCCTCCAGCTCAAGCTCTGCCTCTCTTCCTCTTCATCGAATTCCCAATCTTCATTCTTTGGAAGATTTGGAATCCCACTAGAAGGACTATTGCACATATGGCAATAACCAACAAAGACTTTATAACAAAACCAACAACTGTAATTCCTAGCTTTCCAAACCACCTGCCTATAGCAGCAAATCAATTTCCAATGGCTTCCCATGCATCAGTCTCTTCTAAACTCTTCAAATTTTTGCGTCAACTCAGAAATATTCAGAATTTAAATCTCCCAGTCCTTACACTTGTCTGAGATATAAGTGCAGCATTGCTAAACCTTCAATATCTGGCAGACTCCGCCCTTCTTTGTGTGTAAGATGTCTAACACAAGACAATTCTATAACATGATAAATCTTCTAGCTTCCATTTCAGAGCCGACAACCAACAAGGCTCCAGCTGTACTAGTAGGCAACATATCCACTATGGTAGACAGCCATCTAATCTTTACATCATTTAAAATCACTCCCACAGATGGAATCAATGCACCAAATATATCCCCTACTCCTTCTCCTGCACTAACACATTGCTTAGGTCTAGAATCTTTTGGCCAATCAGGGTCATCAAGATGTTCTACTTGATAAATCTTGAAGAAAATGACACCTAAATAACAAGTACAATATCATCTATTGGGCAGCTTAAAAAAGGCACGTTCTCCACATAAAAAATAAACTCAGTGAATAACAGATCCTCTCCATCCAAGTACAAGTTAGAATTCCCTCACACCTCAAAGATATGATCGCGTTCACTCTTTCTGAAAAATATATTGTCCACTTCAGACCTCTCAATCCAAATACATAATCTTCCCTTATGCTTCCAGTCTAATGTCAAGGCAGCCACATTTCCAGCTATCTCATGTCCAATCTCCTCTTTAGTCCACTTATGTTGGCTCCTAAACAGTGGGGTAATAAACCTTGAGGCTCCTCCCTGCAAAGTACATGGAGAGGACCCCCTCTGATCTTATCCAGGAGCTGCTAGGCCAGGGTACTGTGCTGAGGGGGTCCACCTGAACTGCAGGGCTGCAGGGTCTTTGTGCGCCACTGCTCCTAAAATATTTGTCTATTTTTTAACTAGCTTCTAGTTTTCTTCTCCTGTCTTCATCTAAATTTAGAACTTTCTTCTCCACCTCTGTCAAAATACATGTAAAATTGTGCTGATATGCATAAACTGTGTCTAATGTTGTAACAGGTTTAAATCTTGCAATTATTTTCAGGAGTAGGACAGCAATTCAGGTGTCCAATTATAGGAATCTCTGAAGGAACTAAATAAACATTTGAGAAATAATACTGACAATGCCCTGTCTCATAAAACAAACTCAACAAAAGACTACAGGTAATCCCATAAATCACAGGAATATAATCCCCTGTGCAGCTGATGCAGGCAGGCAATTGTGTACACACATAGCAATCCCTTGCATCCATAGAGTCAACGAATTTGTAGAGTAACCTCAAATATACATTTACAGAATAATCACCGCTTCAATCATCTACATGTAAAGCCTTTCATCTAACTTGTAGTTGTTGCTAATTCTAAGGCTTAATGTATGAGGGGGAACACTTGAAGATAATGTCTCTTCTACTGCAGGGGTAGATGAAAATACTACTATTAATAGCACTATGAATACTATATGGGGAACAAGCAATACTCTGCCTATTATATATTTGCACCTATTTCTCTGATTTGCTTCCATGACTTCTCTACAACCAGATCTACTTAGGGTGGGAAATGGAGCAGCAACAGAGTTCTTCCTCTCAGCAAATTTCACCTGTGTGTAAAACAGCAAAGCAAAGTTCAATCAATGAATAACAGGCATGTAAATCTTCATGATGTACATATCTTAGCCCTACTCTGTGTTTTCTGTGTACTCTGTGTTTTTCTAAAAGGTAACCCCCTTTTCTTATTCTACTCTGGCCTAGGTATTCTCCTTAATTCCCCATCAAAATCAAAGTGAATGTCTCTAATAATTATAAAGTTCAAATGGATTTAAGGGAACAAGAATTCAAGAAATAATTCAAACACGATGCTCAGTTCATTGAGGTGCAATCAAATTTATACTGTCGCATATTCTGTGTCTGCCTCAGTTGATGCAAGGTATGTCCATTCAGGTGTAAAGTTCATCCTACGGGCCACTCTCTTTCTATTAGATCTCCTTAGAACTGCACTCTCATCCTCACTTTTGACTGAATCAGAGTTCTCACTATCTTCAGGAATCGTCTGTGCCACATGCTCTTTAGGCAGACTCAGTTTCGTTCTTGTCTTCTGGGCCATTGGTCTCCAGCTTCCACTCGCTTTCGTCCAGCACTAGGTCCTTCGTCAGAGTCGGACTCTGAACTCGACTCATTTACCACAACAGAACAAGATTTAGCTGCTCTTGCTTCAGCTTCATCTGTGGCTTGCTCAAGACCTCCTTCAGACCTATCAAGTTTTGTTTCAGGCTCAGTTTAGTCCCCGACAGCTTGGCTAACTTGCTCCTGTTGCCTCTCTCTCACCACCAGTTCTTCTGGAGCAGGTGCTGTCATAAGGAGACATTCAGCTCTGCAAGTATGAGGAGTATAACTGCAGTTTGGGAGACCTCCACACTTCACAATAATCATTGCGACCAAGATGACCTGGTACGGGCCACGCCAGCAAGGTTCCAGACATGTCTTCCTTAAGTGTTTCTTCACACCAGACCCAGTCAGCAGGACTGAGATCATAGCACTGTTCTTGATGAGGAGAGGCTGAACCTGGTCCAACCTGATGGGACACAGAATGCGGCACATCAGCTAGTACCTTGTAATAATCGAGGACCATATCATCTGTAATGTTCACAAGTACATTAGCAGGATTCGCTGGTGGTCTCATGGCCATATGTTGCAGGCTGGTTATCAGTAGGGGTAAGTACACACATACCACTAGCAATAAGGCCACCAATCCTATGTTAGGTCTAGTTAAGGTCTCAAAACATCACCCCTTGCTCAAAGCCTGGTAGCATGGCAATGAGAAGGGAGGCTTTACATACGAGATAGGTACGTTAAGCATTTAAATACATCAATACTGTTAATAAGTAAAACACAACACACAATAAAAATCCCACTCCAATTTATAAAAGTAGGAAATATTTTTATATTTCAAATAGCACCAAAAGGACAAAAATCCAATATGGGGAACCAGAGATATGGATTTGTATAGATTAAATAAAAAAATGTGCTTTCTAGTGCTTAGGAATCAATAGCACAAATTGGGGATATATGGTTGGGCTAGACCGGGACCAAGTCACAATTTGAGGCTGACCACAATGGAGCCCTGCTCGGATACACTGAGCCTTGGGAGGCCTTGGTCAATATTTCACCTTCGCACTTGGAAGCTTTTCTGGAGCTTTTCTCTTTCGACGCTGTGCAGTCCTCTCCAGCCAGCTGATTTTTTTGCTTGCTTGCTTCTGTCTGATTGCTTTTCTGCTAGGCCCTGGTCAAAGCCTGGAAGTATGGAGCTCTCAGCGGGACAAACATGAAATTTGGGCTGGGTCATGGTTGAAGGTAGTGGGTTTGACTCACAATGTTGGACCGGTACACTTATGGAGATTCTTTCCTATTGTTGCTCCAAATGTCTGGAACTTCTTCCTGAAAATCCTCTTGAAGGCTCAAAGTGTCAAAAATATAAATCCAAGAGTCTAGAAGCTCTGAGATGGTCCTTATAAGTTTGGGACTACAATTCCCACAATGCACCTGACCAAATTCTTAAAAGTCCACTGAACACGCTCCAGGCTGGGGACCTTTGTGATAGTTGGCGCAGCCAAGCTCTGTTAATTTGTTGCTTTCAGGGGGCCCACTCCTTAGTCCTTTTTGAAGCAAGGAAAAGTCCTTAGGGCTGTTGTTCCAGTGTTCCACAGGAGCAGTACTTCAGATTGCAGTCCTTTACATTGAAGACCAGGATTCCAGCAGGACAGTCCTTCTTCTTCTTCTTCTTTTGGTTTCAGGCAGCAGATCTGAGTTGCAATGCAGCTCCCAGATATGTATTCCATCATCTAGGTGAACAAGCAGGGGGGTACCCTTTCCAATGAGATGCAAGATGCCACCCAAAAGTATGACAGCTTCCTCCAAAGTGTGGCATTTTTTTGTTCCATAAAGCACTGCACTTTAAAATCCAAGATGGACGATTTCTCTCCAGAGGGTCAAGACCAGGTTAAACCAACCTACTAGTGTGACTCATTTACATTAACACTCACTCTCCAGACCATCTGCAAATTAATTTCCTGATCTAACATCTATCTGTGAGATACAGAGTGAGAGGGCAGGCCTTGCTGGCATTCCTTTATGTCCTGTTTCCTTTGAAGCCCAGTTTGATTGACCCAGACATGATCCTGATCTGGCCTGTGTAGCTGCAGAACTCCCCCCATCAGATAACCTTTACTCAGTGCAGGCCACTTATCACCTTATCAAAGAAGCCTGGCTAATCCTGTTAAGGCTGACCAATTAGGAGAAGCTACTAGCAGGTTGGATTTTGGCTTACAGAACAGAAAGTCCTATAGCTTCTTTTCTGTATTGGTTATTATAAATGCAACACTGGCAGGTTGTTGGATTTACCATGACCAATCTTTTGAGTCCTTTTATGACACATTTACCTCCTCCCTAGCAATATTTCTACTTACATGAAATATTCCCACACTAGCCTATGGACCTAAGTATCTTCAATGGAGTAAAATGAAATAGGCAGTTTTTTCCTCAACAGGCCATATAAAACAGCTTGTATAATGTCCTTGCTTATAGTTAGATGATATCCCAGACCTGGGGCACCTAGGGAAGACCGTATGGGTGACACATATGTACAGATTAGGTAGATTGTCAGTTTGGAAGTACCTTTTCTTCCAAAGTCAAATTTGCACACATGTTACTTTTTAAAGACAGTCTGCAAGGCAGGTTTGCCTTTAAAAATCACAGCAGGCAACCCAGCAGTGCACCAGTGCACACTTCAGTGCAGGAAATCTACTGGGCCTCTAAATGTCCGTACCCCATTATATACTACGGACTCAGAGGTAATTTGAATTCCCTTTGCCCTTTTATATACTAGGGCCTTACAGGAGCCAGTCATTGCCAATCGTAATTGTACCACTTTGGCCCTAGGCCTGGTTAGCAGAGCCCAGGGAACAGTAAGGGTCAGTTACCACTAGTATAAGTCTGTAAAAATAGGGGTTACCATGCTAAAAGGATGACTTTCTTACACCCTCCCTATTATAATTTCCTGGGGAGACAATCCATTCTTTTGATCAGGTACACTCCGAAGACTGATCAACACAAAAGGCAATTTCAAAGATGTTGAAGCACACACTTTTGCCAGTCTGGATTTCAGAGTTCCAGTCACCTGCTCGACAAGACCCCAAGCCTCAGGTCTTAAAATGCAGTGTAATCTCTGTTCCACTTGCAGCACTGCACACCACAGTTTCAGGAATTCATTATTGAAATGAGTCCCGGGATCTGATTGGAGAGACGTCAATCTGTGTATTAGTTCACTCAGCAACAATTTTGATACAGTGGGACTATCATTCCTGCTGATCGGGTATGCTTAGACCCAACACGAGAAGATGCAAACAATGACCAAGAAATACCTCAAACCATTCCACACAGGCATCTCAATGAAATCCAACTGCACCCTGTTAAAAAGCCCCCCTGTCTTCCTTTGTGGCTCAATGTAACTGCAGTTTTCCTCCCAACATTTTTTTGTTGAGACACAATGCATCCATGATACAGAGCTTCTGCCATCAGTCTGAACTTAGAATTTAACCAGGTCTGCCTAAACAGTTTCACCATGGCGTCCCTACCAACCTGAGCCGGACCGTGGAAATGTTTTGCCATAGGGGATAACAAACTATTTAGCAACACTGGTTTTCCGTCAGTTGAAACCAAAATGTCATCTTCTTTCTGCCATAACCTGCTCTAACCCAACTCTACTGTTTCTCCTCTGGCACTTCGTCTTGAAGCCTCTTCACCTCCTGCCAAGTATCAGCTGTAGCCAACATAAGGATGAAGTGAGTCTCATCCATTTCTTCGTTATTATATTCCTTTTTAAAGGTAAGGACATTGTGGGCATAGTACTTAGCAACTTCATCTTCATTTCACCATTGCAACTTGCTCAGGCCACTTCAATGCATCAAGGAGGTTTCTCAGTTGTTCGCCATTCTGGATCCGAGATCCAGAGGATGTTATGAACCCCATCTGGGACCCTAATTTTCAGAAGACATGAACAACATCAAAGCTGTATGGACTTTCGGTAAAGATTGTCACTTTCAATTGATTAGAGACACAGCATGCCCCAGTAAGAGCAATCAGTTCAACCACTTGTGCAGAGAATACTCCTTGAAGCCAGGAGGCTTCAACAACTCCTGAAAGGGTACAGACAGCATAAGCTACTCCCAGGCTTTCTCCACTGTCTTGTAAGCATGAGCCATCACCATAAAGGACAAAGGGCTTGATTTAGATATCGGAGGAGGGAAGTACACTATGACAAACATCTAAGGGTATCACAATACAGCCCCGGGATATTCCTCACGTTTGTGACAGAGCATGCCCTCCACGAGACCTAAATCTGTCCCTAAGTCATATTCAGGCAATGGTTCATCTCATATGTCTTGTCTCAGCTGGGTGCATAGTTCAATAACATCAAATACATCATGGTCCATTTCATATTCATCCTCACTTTCATGACCAGATACAAGTAGTAAGGTAGAAAGATTTAGAACACCACAGCATTTGACAGTCACATTTTCAGCATCTAATATGACTTGTTCATATTTGGTAAGATGGCTGCTTGATGGGTGCTGGATTCTGGCCCTTGTCAGCAACAACTCTGCAGAGTGTGGAACAAACACATTTAATGGGTGACCCATAACTATTTTTTCACATCTCTTTATACTTGTGCTGACAGCTGCCTCTACTTTAAAACAACAAATCCGTGCAGAAGCTACAGGATCCAATATAGTTGCCAAATAGGCTACA
Source organism: Pleurodeles waltl (assembly GCF_031143425.1). Taxonomy (NCBI): domain Eukaryota; kingdom Metazoa; phylum Chordata; class Amphibia; order Caudata; family Salamandridae; genus Pleurodeles; species Pleurodeles waltl. The sequence goes on along the minus strand of NC_090448.1, from coordinate 89,458,032 downwards.
GGTCTCTTGGCATTTCTATGGGTTTGTGTAAGCACTGAGAGAGTATGTCTTGTTATATAGTCAGGCATTCCCAGTTGTGGGGCATGACAGAGGCCTTCTCTCAGCTATAGGAAAATAATGAGACTATTGTTGCTCCATGGTACTGGATCAGACACATCCTTGTTTGTCAGACTCTGTGAAGGCTTGGCCACTAGGGAAAAGTTGGGTATTCACTGATGACAGTAGCCCACCATTCCCAGAATCATCCTGACTTCTCTCTGTGTGGTTGGCTAACACATTCTCAAAATGACTGAAATTCTCTCTTGTGACACTTTCCTCACTCCTTTCTCAATGTGGTGTCCAAGGTATTGAACCTCTTTCTGACAATATTGCAACTTCACTGTTGATACTTTGGGCCTCATTGCGAGTTTGACAGTCCATGGACTGCCATAGCGGCTTTGTGTTCTGACCGCCATTGGCTTGGCAGTCTGACCTCTAGATTACGAGTCATACGGGCCATGGAGCAAAGCCTGCTGCGGTCCTGCCGGCATCACCAGGCAGCGCAGACCACCATGTTCAAGAGGCAGCACAAACAGGCCAGCGGAGACAGTGTTTCTGCTGGACACATTATGAGGTTGCACGCAACACAAATGTGACATTGGAGGTCCAACCATCACATCTCAGAAGTCAAAAATGGGGAGTATAAAGGGAGACACTGACCTGCAGGCAGCGTTACACATACGGTGCCACCACGGAGCCCATCACACATGTCCTGTCAGTGCTGATGATCCTCGAAGGTGTACAAAATCCACACCGCCGTGGATTCAACCGACCGTAAGTACACACACCTACCTGTGTAATTAACTTCACCGACAGATCGTTATGCCGGGGTCATGCTACGGGCACCAAGGTCACGTCTCATTGTGTCCCAGGTCAGAATTATACACAAAGAAGGACACATTCACAGTCATAATACGCCTCTTCCGGCAGGTCACACACACTGCACCACACCACTACACAAAAACACGTCTGACCATCTCAGGCACAGGGACAGTGAAGTGTACACAACATTGTTTCACACAACACTAAAAACACACCAACATCACATCTGGAAATACACCTCTCTCGCTCACATTCCTCACATGCCATGGACTCTCGTCACATTCAATACACATATATATGGATATGGCATGAATCACAAACACCACTCCCAAAAAACAGTCCTGCAATGGACACACACATCATCCATATTGCAACATGGTGAAAGGGCAATGGGATGCACAATAGTTAGAAAGACATATATACAAACATCGCGATGCAAACAATACCTGGAAAATAGGGATGGGGCATCATGAACACCCAGGGAAGGAGGCTGAACTGCTGATAAAACAACTATTGCACAGGAATTGGTCTTTAAGTTATCTCTGGTACAAACTATACTAGACCCAAATGACATGTCTATCTGTACAATGTGAAAGTGCATGTCAACAAAGCAAATACAACTCCAACTGCATGGGAGTTCCTGTAGATGGCTGTCTACATGAAGTAGCTGCAAGGTACACACAGCTAAATAGACACATACATAGGCAAATGCAAACAAAGGTAGCAAAGTTCAACACACCCCATGGTTGCACAAGCAAAACTCAAGCTCACACACATCAGATGAATACATCATCCAAATCAGGGGGACAAGGCTAATACCAAACATGCTCACATTGGACATCACAATCTGAAATACTAACAGACAATACACAATGCCATGACTCCACCAGTGCATTTACACACACAGATCCATATACTCAACATATACCCTTTTCTTGATGTCAGCAGGCTGAAACACACACAACTGCAGGCACACAACACAGGTCACCAAGGAACAACATAAAGGTAGAAAAGGATTTGCAGGACAACTGTATACCCCAAAAAAAAAAAACTGTTTGGGATTATTAACTTGAAATTTTTCAAAGTTCAAGGCCATTGGTCAGCCCATGGTATTGATAAAGGCACATCATGGTGCTGTCACTTGATTCCTAACTGCCAGCTAATCTCCACAGGAAGGGGCATCAAGTGGGCAGGCAGGTACCTCAGGATCATCCTTGGAGGAGTTGGATTTGGGAGGGAGGTTTGGTCTTGGGTTACGGAGGAGTGGTCTGCTTTTCAGGCGGGGTAGGCTACTTCTTTGGGGGAGAGGTATGGGTGCTTGAGGGCAGGCAGGGGAGGCCTTGGAGGTGGAAGCAAGGGGATGTGAGGTGGATGGGTGCATCTTGGGCCTGGGACAGGGGTGGAGGGAAGAGGGGGAAAGGTTAAGATTGAACAATAAAACTTTCTTAGGTACACTGGGATGGTCGCCTGGAGAGGTGGGAGTTTGGAGGACAAGGAAGTGGTTGTCTGCTGTATTGGTGTAGATGTCGTGGGTGGGTGCCTCTGGGAGGTATGCTTGTGTTTGGTTGGTGTCTGTTGGGTGGGAGAGAGAGTGTATTTGTGTGTCTTGGGGGACTGTGAGGTAGAGGTGCTGGGGGATGGAGTGGTGGATGAGTGTGTAGCTGTTAGGGTGGTGACTGTGGGAATGGTGGTTGTGGTGGATGTCTGGATGTCTGTTGGGGGGTGTCAGAGGGTATGCTAGGTGTTGTGGGTGTGTGACTGACTGTTGTATTGGTGCCTGTGGGTATGCTAGATGTTGTGTGTATTATGCTCGTTGTGGTAAGGGTGTCTGGGGAGGTGGTGGCTGTTGTGGTGTCTGTTGTTTGCTTGTTTGCCAGAGTGTTTTGTGGTGCTTGTTTTTGTGTGTGCTGCTCTTGTGTGTTGAAGTGGAAGCATGTGCATCTGTCTGTGTGCTTGAGATAGGTATAGGAAGGGGGGATTTGGAATGGGAAAAGGGAGGTCGAGAGGGGATGAAAGGTAGGGGGTGACTGGCTGCTGTCAGTGAGAAGGCCAGACCCTGGAAAGATCTCTGTAGGCCAGCGATTGCACCATTAATGCCTTTCAGGAATGCATTTGTTTGTTAAAGTTAGGTTGTCAAACCCTGGACGGCATTCACAAAAGTTGACTGACCCACAGAGATACTTCTCAGGAGGTCAATAGCCTCCTCACTGAGGGCAGCAGGGGTAATATGGGCTAAGGCAGAGGTGCCTGTAGCCAAGGAGATGCCCACCCTCTTGGGTGAGTGGGCACAGCCAACTGGTTCGGAGCAACAGGGAGGGTGGTGTTCGAACAGGGTTGGCAGAAAAGATGGTACAGGGGGATACCCCGATGGGTCTGCCACCATTAAGCAGTGTCCACTGGAGGAAGAATCTGATGATGACGAGTATGTTCCAGGTTCCCCTGTGGCACTCCCCTTGTCCTTCAGGTCACTTGATCCCTCTGTGTCAGTGTTATTTTGAACCCAGATCATGACCACAAATTTCATCAAAAATGGTTGAGTCATATACATGTTAGCAACCTTGTTAGGACTTTCCTATTTGTCAATAGTCCCCAAGTGTGACACATACAAGCCAATAAGTACAGGGACATGACTACATTTTACCATCTGCAGACTAACCCAATACCCTGCAATGACTAAGCAAGCTTACTGACATCAGGTATCCCATGCTCTAGCAACCCGTACTGTGATATGAGCTGCTTTGAAACACTACACACATATGTGGCTTCTGGTGGCTAAACTCCTTAGGCATGAATGGACCAACACATTCACACTCCTTGTGAATGACTCACTGCATACAGTCCATACAGGAAACTGGTAGAATACAAACTCAAACATTACACATGAGTAACAATGAAGGGAAAGGCATGGTGGGTACAAAAAGTGCCTTCTCTGTCCATGTGTAGATGTGTGCAATAACAGTGCAGACTCATGCCACATCAGGGGGTGGGGTTCTGTGCCATGTACCGGTAACACAGAACAATCCTTCAGATGTATTTACCCAACCTTCAGAGATGGCATCCAACAAACAAAGACATGCATTGCACAGCATCTACTATGTGACCAATCTACTGAGTCACATATCATCGCCTCCCAGGAATCAATACACTGTCTGCACTGTGGAACTGTCATTTGTGCAATAAGCCTGTGCAGGACAAATATGACCTATGGGAAGGTGACAACAGAGCTGTGAGCTGTGGGATAAGGGACCTGTCATGAGTCAAACACACACATTGACAATGATCCTAAGTGCACATATTGCTCAGATTGATGATTCACCTCTGTACCCATTCCCAATCTACTTAAAGGAATGAGGCATTTTGGTCAGGATTTGTCACCAGAGCCTCATATTTGCCACATGACAGGATCTGCTGGGGTACAGGGAGGAGCCACAGTGTCACAGTTGCACACTCATAGTGACTCTCCCACAGCATTGACTAGGCCCCATACTGGGAGATACATGTGACAGGTCCTGGTCTCTACAGGCTGGTCTGACAGAACCTACATGACCCTTCATTTCCATCACTTCTGTATACAACAGTACATCATGTAGCCAACAGCAATTTGCCATGTGGTGTGTGTGGCAACCTGAAGGGCAGAGTGAGTCATGATATGCCTTCCACACAATAGTTTAGCAAGGGCAGATGTGTGCAGAAATCTGTGGGCTGACACCAATTGCCCACATTAATCTCAAATGACTCATACAATAAGCATACTCAGCTCATGCTATCATGCACATACATGTTGTTGGATATTTACAACAGTCATGAGGAAAGAGATGTCAGTGGATGGCAGTAATGTCTCCTCACCTTGTTATGTGCATCCAACACAAAGCTGATCTAGGAGCCCAAAAACCTCACACAACACAATGTGACTGAACTTGACATATGGCACTGCCCATCAATACCTGCATATTGCCCCTCTCATTGGTGCCAGACAGACTGCAACAACAGGCACACAAGTAGTTAAACCTGCACACATGGACACATCCTAGCCTGAGGAGGGAAACGATGGTTGAGCACAGAGAAAATTGTGCACATGAGGCACTTACATGCTCCTCTGGTGAACCATAGAGCTGTTCATACAGGAGTAGGACCTCAGTCACTAGCCTCTTCAGCACCTCTGGAGAAAAGGTAGGGTCCCTATTGCCTGCTGGATGTGGCATGATAGATCCCAGAGGTGGTACACCGCAGCTCAGGGTGTGGAGGTCTTGCTGGCAGCAGTGGCAGATGTCAAATGGATGAATTTGCAGAACATAGTGGTCACATCCACCACGTACGCCATTGTCACCGCCAACGGACACAGCCATTGTCCCATAATCTCCACTAGCAACAATGTTAGCCTATGACTGTGTCCACAGTGGTTGCACAGACTACCGCCATGACGCTGCCGCCGGCGGTCGCAGGAGGTTCCTAATGTCCAGTGGAGTAGTGCAGGAGGCTGGCCTGGTTTGTAGTGGGAACCAAAGGTACTTATACCTTACACCAGGTCCAGTTATCCCTTATTAAGGAAATGTAGTCAGTGTCTAGAAGCCAGACTGCCTAGGGGTAGCTGTAGCTGAGCAGCCAAGGCTTATCTAGGAGACATGCAAAGCTCATGCAATATCACTGTAGTCACACAGTACTCACACACATGAAAGAAAATACTCAGTTTTACATAAATAAAGGTACTTTATTTTGGTGACACAATGCCAAAAATTCCTTAGAGACTTTACCCCCGAGGAGGTAAGTAATACACACAGTTTCTACACTAAAATGCAAAAATAGCTGTAAGAACAGTTAGAAAACAGTGCAAATAGTGAAAATCACAATAGGTTGCAATGGGCCTAGGGGGAACACAAACCATAAACTAAAATAGTGGAATGCGAAAGTCGGTTTTCCACCTAGGCAAGTGTAGTGTGTAGAGGGGCGCTGGGAGTGTATGAAAACACAAAAGGTAAGTACTAGAACCCACCCCAGAGCACAGTAAAACAGGAGTAAATCAAGGTAAGGTTTCTAGAACACACAAGAAGTCATGATAGAAGATTATGCAAGAACCAGAAGAGACTGCAAGACACTAATGATGGATTCTTAGATCTGGAGACCTGTGGAAGAAGGGGACTGAGGTCAAGAAGCACTGGAGCACCAGGATGAAGGTACAAAAGAAGGACCACCAGCGAAGAACAACAGTCACTACTGCACCCAAGAAGACGGATACGGGTTCCTGGTTGGTGCAGATGATGTCCCACGCGGGATGTATGATTGCAGTCTGGTCTGCGTCACTGGATTCCGCCAACAGGCCTTGGCACACACAAAACTCACGGTTGGCAGAAAACTATGCTGCCCTGGACCAAGAGGGACCTGGTGGCCTCTACTCAGGAGTGGAAGACAGAGGGGGCTCTCAGCAACCTCAGAGAGCTCTCTGAAGACCAGGCAGTGTGCACAGTAGTCCCACAGAATGGGAACAAAGGTGGTGCACATGGAGGCCCATGCAGCATGACACAAATGGATCCCATGCTGCTGTAGAACCACTCAGGAAGCTGTGCAACACAGGAAGGATTGTTGGGGGCCGGAGCTTTTCCGTGCATGAAGAACTTTGTGGAAGGTCACGCACAAGCCTTGCAAATAAATCAGTGCAAGGTGGTACTGTCTTGCGTGGGAAGGAAAGCTCTTACTTTCACCAAAGTTGGACAGCTGGACCTTGTGACCATCAGGACTACTTCAGCCCACCACCTGTGTTGCTGGATCCACACACTTTGTCAGGAAAGGGGACCCACACCACCAGTCATTGCTGCAGAGAGGTGCCTGCTGAAGCAGGGAAGTGACCTCTTCACTTCAAGGAAGATTCCTTCACTTCTTTTGGTGCAGGCTGAAGACAGGCAGTCCTTGGAGGATGCATGACCTGGAAACAGTTGCAGTTGCTGGCAGGAGCTGAAGATACAATGTTGTAGAGGTCGTCTTTGCTTCTTTGTTGCAGTTTGCAGAGTTCCTGGAGGGTCCAGATGCAGTTTTGTCAGTAGAAAATCAAGTAAAGGATGCAGAGGATTCCTGCTGGAGTCTTGGAATCCAAATTTGAGGAACCACCCAGAGGAGACACCCTAAACGAGCCCTGAAAGGGGGATTGGCTAGCTACACAGGTAAGCACCTATCAGGGGAGGGATCTGACATCACCTGCTGGCACTGGCAACTCAGACGCTCCCAGAGTGTCCCACCACCTTGAAATTCAAGGTGGCAAAACCCAGGGACACTCTGGAGGAGCTCTGGGCACCACCCCTGGGGTGGTGATGAAAAGGGGAGTAGTCACTCCCTTTTCCATTGTCCAGTTTCGCACCAGAGCAGAGACTGGGGGTCCCAGAACCGGTGTAGGCTGGATTATACAAGGAGGGCACCCTCTGTGCCCTTCAAAGGATTTCCAGAGGCTCTGGGAGGCTACCCTTCCCATGCCTGTGACACCTGTTCCCAAAGGGAGAGGGTGTAACACCCCTCTCCCAAAGGAAATCCTTTGTTCTGCCTTCCTGGGCCTTAGCTGCTCAAGCAACGGGAGGGTAGAAACCTGTCTGTGAGGTGGCAGCAGCTGGGGCTGCCTGGAAAACCTCAGAAGGCTGATATGGCAGTACTGGGGGTCCACTGTGGAGCCCCCAGAGTGCATGGAACTGCAAAGCCAATACTAGAAACCGTATTGGGGTACAATTTCAAGGTGTTAAACACCTTGCAAGGCCATATTCGGAGTTACCATTGTGAAGCTGGACATAGGTATTGACCTCTGTCCAGTGCACGTATAAAATGGATGTCGTCCGCGCACTCTCAAAGTCGGGGAAAATGGTCCTGGATGACGTGGGGGCACCTCTGCTAGTGCAGGGGTGCCCTCACACACAGGTACTGTGCACCCAGCCTTCAGGGTTGGAAAGCCTGACATATAGGTGACTCATAAGTGACCTGGTGCAGTGAAAATGGCTGTGAAAGGTTGCATGCACCATTTCACCCAGGTTGCAATGGCAGTCCTGCAGAAGCCTTTGCATGGGCTCCCTATGGGTAGAAAAAGTAATGCTGCAGCCCATAGGGATCCCCTCGAGCCCTAATGTCCTGGGTTCCTAAGTACCATATACTAGGGACTTTTAAGAAGTGACCAGTATGCCAATTTGGGTTGAAATACTTTTAATTTGGGTTGAAATACTGGCTTACCAGTATGTAGTGAAAAATTTGGGAAGAGAGAGAGCATAAGCACTGGGGTCCTGGTTAGCAGGATTCCAGTGACACAGTTAAACACACTGACAAACAGGCCAAAAACCATAAGCACTAGGGTCCTGGCTAGCAGGATCCCAGTGGCACAGTCAAACACACTGACAACCAGCCCAAAATGGGGGTAACCATGCTAGAAAAAGGCTACTTTCTCACAAGTAGGTCATCCATCCACCATTTTGGCAGCCTAAAATGTTGTATTGTGCTTTTTAAACTGTGTCACACGTCCAAAAATGGATCTTTGACCACTTAGACATGCTTATCCTGTGTTGTCATGTAGGCCCTACTACTGAAACACCATTGTAGTTTGTTGCAGGGCACAGATGACATTTAACAGTGGGGCAAAGTCCACCACAACCAATGGTCATTTTGACGGTTCGGATTAACAGTCACATTTCGAGGGGGCAATGTGTTGCACATCTCTGAGTTTCGTCCATATACATGTTGTGGACACGTGTGGAAAACCATTGGGGCCACATATGACTCTTGTGTTATTTGCACTAGTTACAAGGTCTATCCATTCTGAAATGCCTTGTCATATGATATCACTGACATACATCATGTATGTTGCTGTGAACACACTAATGTTAGAAATCATGTCTTGCCATACATAGGCCCATATTTATATTTTTTAGCACAGCATTTGCGCCTCTTTTGAACCCAAAAGCGGCGCAAACTTACAAAATACAATTGTATTTTGTAAGTTTGCGCCGCTTTTGCATAAAAAAATTACGCTAATGCGTCCTTAAAAAAGTATAAATATGGGCCATAGTTACTCAGGGAGAGGGAGGATGCGACAACCTCCTGTCTATCGTCCACTGCCAGACCTTCAGACCATGGGAGAATGCTACACTATCCTTTTTTACCTTCTGAATAGGCAAACAATAGTGGACTTATGTCATCAGTTGGATCCAGATCTGATGCCAGCTCTTTCTTCTGGCCCTTCCCCACCTTGGGAGGAGTCACAGCTGAGTCCACACTCCCACCGGGACCCCTTGGAGCGGCTTAGGTGGCTGGAGTCTTCCCCCTCTCCCACCGGGCACTGGCCAACTTCTGGTGCTTCACAGGGGGGGACTGGCTGTGCTGTGGCTCCGTGACACACTGGCTGTCCTGGTGGCCGGTGCACTCCACATACCTGTGACAACAGGCACCCCTGGTCCCGGAGATTTTGTGGCTGAGGTGCAAGTTCGCGACCTATGAGTTGGACGGGGGGGTGGTTGAAAATAGGTTAAGGGTGGACAGGAAAAGTTGTTTGGAGACACTGGGACGGGTAGCTGGAGGGGGTTTGGAAGTGGAGGAAGAGGTGGTGGTTGTAGGAGGTGTAAGTTTTGTGGCTTTGGGTGCAGGTGCATGCGCTGGAGGCTGTCGTGAGGTGGATGTATGTTGGGTGGGTGTGTGCCTGCGTTTGTGTATCTTCGGAGGGGGCGTCAGAGACACACTGGGAGAGGACACAGGGGACGTGTGAATGGTAGTGGGGGTGGTGACTGCACATGAGCGGGGTGTGCTGGTGGGTGTGCTGGTGCGGGACGTAGTGGCTGTAGAGGTAGTGCATGCAGGTGTGAGTGTAGACGAGACTGGGAGGGAGGAGGGAGACGACAAGGAGGGGGACACAGTGGAGGCAGTGGATGTTGGTGTGTCTGTATGTGTGTGATGCTTGCGTGAGTGCCTGTGGGATGTGTGGTGCCTATGTTTGCCTGAGCTTCCCTTGTGTGGTGAGGTGTGTGCAGGCTGATCTGATAGTGTGCTTGGGATAGGCAGAGGTACAGGGGATTGGGTCTGGGTGGAGGGAGTTGGAGGGGGGAGGCTAGACACAGGGGCAATGGCTGCCATCAGTGCTGAGGCCAGAGTTTGAAAGGATGGGTGAAGGGCCGCCTGACCAGAATGAATGCCCTCCAGGAATGCATTGGTTTGTTGCAACTCCCTTTCTACACCCTAGATGGCATTCAAAATGGCAGACTGCCCAACAGTGAGTGACCTGAGGAGGTCAATGGCCTCCTCACTGAGGGCAGCAAAGGTGACAGGGGCAGGGGCTGAGGTGACAGGGGCGAAGGTGATGCCCACCCTCCTGGGTGAGCGGGAACGGGGCGAAGGCTGAGGGGCTGCTGGGAGGGCGGTGCTGGTGGGGGGGTGGCGGCTGTACCTGTAGAAGTGGGGGGCACAGATGTTGCCGCCACCACAAGGGAGCTCCCATCGGAGGACAAGTCTGTGTCGCTGGTTTTAGCTCCTGTCCCCGCCGTGGTGCTCCCCTCGCCCTCTGTCCCACTGGTGTATTCAGAGTCCGTAGTGTGGCCCTCCATGGCCATGTGAGATGCAGCTCCCTCGTGCTCCAGTGCCACTGCTCCTCCGCCTGATGATGCTAATGCACACAAGAACAGGGAGACCGCAAAAAAGGGGGAGGGGGAAACAGAAGAAAGACATGTTGAGTGCATGGCTTACCGCTACAGTTGGCGAACATGACAGACACAGCAGCCCCCTGCACTACGTCGCGCTGTTGGGCTCTACAGTGCAATTCCTGGGAAATGGCCTACAAGGCTATGGACGACATATGCACACATAGATGACACAGGTGCATGAATAGCTGTACTTGGCACTCTACAGAGGTGGGGTGGGGGGCCACAGGGCCATGCCTTGCGAAGGGGCCTAGCCTACGGAACTCGCCCTGGCCTAGGGAAACCCACAGCCCTCCTCCCCCACCCAGACCCCTCCACTGCGCAGAAAGTCAGCTGAATGAGAGTGTACTCACCCCCTTGTGTCTGCTGTGAGCCCTCAAGCGCCCATCCAACTCCGGGTAGGCCACCGCCAGGATCCAGAACATCAGGGGGGTCATGGTTCGACGGGCACCCCTCCCACGTTGGGAGGCCATCCGCTGCTGAGCCTCCGCCGTCTTCTTGCTCCAGCGGCGAATGTCCTCCCATTTTTCCGGCAGTGGGTGCTCCGTCTGTGGTGGACCCCCAGGGTCCGGACGTCCTTGGCGATGGTACGCCAAATATCCTTCTTCTGGTGGGTGCTAACCTACATGAAATGTACAGGGGAAGAAGAGAAGTCATTAACAACTGCACCGTCAAAGTGAGTGGCCCCCATCCCTACCACTGCCATGTGGCACATGCACCCACCGTCTTTCATCCACGCAGAACTCTGCCCCCTTCCTTCTTACAACCAAACCTCTCCACACAGGCATAGCCCATACAACATGCTCCCTGTGTACTTACCTGTTGGTCTGAAGGACCGTAGAGTAGCGTGTACTGGGAGTGGACCCCATCAACGAGCTTCTCCAAATCCTCTGATGTGAAGGCAGGGGCCCTTTCCCCAGATGCACGAGACATTCTCTCTTCCAGACCGAGGTCACAGCAGCACTTGCAGTGTAGGTCCTCTCCTGTCGAAGATCAGGTATCGAGTGATTCAACAGATAGAAAATGGCAGTCACGTCCGCTGCGGTCAAGTCTGCGGCGGTGCGTACCATCACCGCCGGCGTACATCGTCATTGTCTCCTGGGACCCATAGGCTCCAATGATAACCAATGCAGCATTGCGCCGCGTTCTTCGACCACCTACCGCGACGGTGTACAACGCCAGCGCAGTTACCTCACATCCCATTGTCCCACTTTACAGGTCAGGCAGCCACCATTTCAGGGGCCCACATGGCCTAATTAACAACTGCGTCACACATACCTAGGCCTAGTCTCAACACACATACAGGCCACTTTTTTTGTATGAATGGTGTTCTGTGTAGACTGTGGGTACATACCTCTGAGTTGTTTGACTCTGTGCTCGCTGTTGTCCTTCATAGGCACCGTCCGCTGGGACATGTGAGGAGATGGCGGAATCCTCCGGTGTACCGACCGCTGGTGGACCTGTCGACAATGGAGGAAAGAAATTTGATTATCACCTACAGGTTTGACAGTGCAACAATCCAGGAACTGTGTACACAGTTGGAGCCTGACCTGATGTCAGCAATCCGCCATCCCACAGCAATCCCCCCTCAAGTGCAGGTGCTATCAGTGCTCCATTTCCTTGCAAGTGGGTCTTTTCAAACAACTGTGGCCATGGCATCAGGGATGTCCCAGCCTATGTTTTCCAACGTATTGTCCAGAGTGTTGTCTGCCCTGCTGAAACACGTAAGGAGCTACTTCGTTTTCCCTCAGGGGGAGGATTTGCCTACAGTGCAAGGTGACTTCTATGCCCTTGGACATATCCCCAACATCATAGGTGCCATTGATGGGACACATGTGGCTTTGGTCCCTCCCACAGGAGTGAACAGGTGTACAGGAACCGGAAGAGTTATCATTCCATGAATGTACAGATGGTATGTTTGGCAGACCAGCACATCTCACATGTGAATGCCATGTTCCCTAGCTCAGTGCATGACGCCTACATCATGCGGAATAGCAGCATCCCTTATGTGATGGGTCAACTCCAGAGGCACCGTGTGTGGCTATTAGGTGACTCTGGTTACCCCAACCTGTCATGGCTACTGACCACAGTGAGGAATCCCAGGACGAGGGCAGAGGAACGCTACAATGAGGCTCATGGGCGAACTAGGAGGGTGATCGAGCGGACCTTCTGCCTCCTGAAAGCCAGGTTCCGGTGCCTGCATATGACAGGTGGATCCCTATTCTACTCACCAAAGAAGGTGTCCCAGATCATCGTGGCCTGCTGTATGCTTCACAACTTGGCTTTGCGACAACAGGTGCCTTTTCTGCAGGAGGATGGTCCAGGTGGCAGTGTTGTGGCAGTGTGGAGCCTGTGGACAGTGATGAGGAGGAAGGAGAGGAAGAAGACATGCAGAACAGGGACTCAGTCATCCAGCAATATTTCCAGTGAAACACAGGTGAGAATACATTCCTGCCTACTACCTGTACTTTTACACTTCTACCTCTATCCTGTCTGTCGATTTCACCCAGTGTATAGTCACTGAGTTGTCACTTTCCCTTACGGTTTCACAGGTGTGGGTCCCAACGTGTGTCATCTGCTTAGCTTCCTCATGGACTAGAGCTGTGTGACATAGGTATGTTGACATTGCTATTTCATGAACATTTTGTCACTGTAATTGCAAATACACTACTGTATTTCGAAATCACAGACAGACTCAAGATCTTTTGGTGCTTTAGGTGGGTTTATTTAAATACAAAATATTGGAGGGGGAAGTTAAATGGTGAGGGGTGATGGCGAAGGAGTGTCCATGGCAGAGTCCAGTCTATTAGTCTCACAGGTGCATTGTCCATATGGGTATAGGAAGTGGAGCTGGGGCAGTTTCAATATGGACAGGGTGACAAAGTGGGACAGTGGGATGACAATCAGGGTGGTCTCATTTCTTGGTGGGGGTCTTGGCATCGTGCTCTGTCTTGTTCCTGGATCTCAGGGACCGTTTGCGGGGTGGTTCACCCTCTGCAGGGGGTGGGGTGCTGGTGTGGTGGTCCTGTGGCAGTGCCTCCTGTCCACTAGCGCCGGCGGAGGTAGTGGGCAGTTCATCGTCCATGCTAGCGTCAGGGGCCCCTTGTAGTGCCACAGTGTCCCTCCTGGTGTTCAGTACTTCCTTCAGCACCCCTACGATGGTGCCCAGGGACAGAGCTGATGGTTCTGAGTTCCTCCCTGAACCCCAAATACTGTTACTCCTGCAGCCACTGGGTCTCCTGAAACTTGGCCAGTACCGTTGCCATCATCTCCTGGGAGTGGTGGTATGCTCCCATCATGGAGGAGAGGGCCTCGTGGAGAGTGGGTTCCCTTGGCCTCTTCGCCCCCTGTCGCACAGCAGCCCTCCCAGTTCCCCTGTGTTCCTGGGCCTCTGTCCCCTGGACCGTGTGCCCACTGCCACTGCCCCCAGGTCCCTGTTGTTGTTGGGGTGGTGGGTTATCCTGGGTTCCCTCTAGTGGTGGACACACAGCTGATTGACGTGTTCTGAGGACGGAGGTATGGGCCCGCTGGGTGGGTGCTGTGCTGGTGTTTCCAGAGGGGGGAAGGTCTGTGGTGGCCTGTGCCTGTGTGAGGGGAACCGACTGTCCCGATGCCCACGATGGTCCGGGCTGGTCGTCTAGATCCAGGTGGACAGAGGTGCTGTCATCACTGTGGGCCTCTTCTGTGGGTGGAGTGGAGATGTCTGGACCCTCCTGTCTGGTGACGTTGGGTAGTAGTCCTGCAGGGGTGTAAAGGCATGATTATTGCATCTGTGTGTGTCATGGTGTGCAATGGGTGGGTGACCGTGTACCCCAGTGCTGGCATTCCTGTGTGGGGGCTTGTGTGATGATGGTTTAGGCGGGTGTCTGGGTATGTGCAGTGGGCATGCTTTAGTGATGGGTGTCCATGCACTGGTGTTGCATTCAGGGCTTGGTGTTGGGATGTGTGGTTTGTGATATTGGTACATTTATGAGGAGTTGGAGTGATAGGGGTGGGGGCGAGGGTGGGGGTATGTGATAGCATGCAGGTAGGGTAGGGGATATGGTAGTTAAAGGTTTGACTTACCAGTTTCCATTCCTCCACCGACTCCTGCGAGGCCCTCAGGATGCAGAATCGCCAAGACCTGCTCCTCCCATGTTGTTAGTTGTGGGTGAGGAGGTGGGGGTCCGCCGCTAGTCCGCTGAACCGCCTGGTGGTGTCTTGAGACCACGGAACGCACCTTCCCCCGTAGGTCGTTCCACCTCTTCCTGATGTCCTCCCGATTTCTTGGGTGTTGTCCCACTGCGTTGACCCTGTCGACTATTCTTCACCATAGCTCCATCTTCCTTGCAATTGAGATGTGCTGCACCTGTGATCCAAATAGCTGTGGCTCTACCCGGACGATTTCCTCCACCATGACCCTGAGCTCCTCCTCCGAGAACCTGGGGTGTCTTTGCCGTGCCATAGGTGATGTGTGGGGTGGGGTGTGTGGTGATAAGTGTGGTGATATGTAGTGGAGTGTGGTGTTTTGTGCGTGGAAGTAGTGTGGGTGATGGTGTTGTGTGCCTGTGGATGCTTGTTTGTGGATGGTGGTGTCTCTCTCTGGCCTTTTCTCTGTAATAGTGGTCGTTGGGGTTTGTGGGTGATGTCGGTGTGTGTTTTATATTGTAATGGGTGTGTGGGAGTGGTGTGTGTATGTGTATCATGTGTGTGTAATTTGAATTGTCCAATGTGGCTGTGTTTTGTAAGAGTTTGTATATTTTGAGGGCGGCGCTGTGTACCACCAATGGAATACCGCGGTTGAAAGACCGCCGCATGGATTCGTGTGTCGTGATAGTGTGGGCGTATTTCTGTTGGCGTGACGGTGGAGGTTTTGTTTTCGCCAGTTTATCACTGACCTTTGGTGTGGCGGACTTGTGTGGGTGTCTGAATTTTGTTGGATTCCGAGATGTGGGTCATAATAGCTGTGAACGGAATTCGGCGGCGGTGTGTTGGCGGTCTTCTGCACTGCAGTAAGTGGCTTTTACCGCCAATGTTGTAATGAGGGCCTATGGCTTCCGTAGGTTAACATGGCGACTACCTTTAAATATTTTTTAAGTGCTGTTTACCATTGGGAGCAGCTAGAGATCTGGAGGTTGGGGTCTCTGAACTCACAATTCAAAAATACATCTTTTGGTAGGGGTGGTTTTTAGATTTTTTGTTTGAAAATGCAACTTTTAGAAAGTAGGCATATTCTTGCTTAACCATTCAGTGTCTCTGCCTGCCTGTGGAATCCACGTCTGGGTCAGACTGACAGTTGGGCTGTTTGTGAATTCCCTCTAGATAGTGGCACAAGGGGAGCTGGGGTCTAGTCTGCGTATCCTGATGAGTCTCCTGGGCTAGAGTGGGGAGGGAGTAGTTACCACCTGCAGCTGAAAGGGTTGTGCCTGTCCTCACACAATGCGGTCTCCGAACCCCTGGAGTGTGTCTGTGGCTAGGCCTGGGCAAGGCAGGATTTTGAGAGCAACAGAGACCTTCCTTTGAAGTTTGCCTACTTGAAAGGCCAGAACTGGTATACGTAGTGTACCCAAAACCCCAGACTTTTAGAACACTTTTGGATCAAAAGATACCTTTGCCAAGGAGAAGAGCTGAAGAGCAGGAGGAGGAGTACTGCCTCTTTGCTATGTGTGCTTTGATGGGTTGGCCTGCAGTTGCTGCTTCCGCCTTAAAGAGGGCAAAGACTGGACATTACTATGTATCCTGCTTGTGACGTTTCTCCAAGGGCTTGGAGTAGTGCTTGCCTCCTGTTGGAAGTCTCAGGCATATCAAAGACTTCAGCTTCATCTGCCTACAGCACTGGGAACAACATCATCATTATTATATGTTGGATTTTTCTTATTTTCATCTTGTTTTACACAGATAAATATTGGTTATTTTTCTAAATCTGGTGTGGTGTCCTTTGGTAGTGTTTTTACTGTATTACTGTTTATGTGAAAACACTTTACACATTGCTTCTGAGATAAGCCAGACTGCGCGTGCCAAGATTCCAAGGGCGTGTGCTGGGGTTATCTGAGCTGGGAATCTCCCTTACCGTGACTAGAGTGAGGGTCCCTACTTGGACAGGGCGTAAATCGACTGCCAACTAGAGACCCCATTTCTAACAGTTGCACACATAGAACAAATACAATCCAATAACCTTTGTCTGCTTCACTAAAAAATCAACAGTTTTCAGTCACACAAGAAGTTTTCCAAACACTTTGAATTAAACCTTAACCTGTGGGGTATCATCTAGATTAGTAAAGATTTGCTCTGTGCATTAAGATGCATCATATCAATCGTCTCACATTCACACAAAATAGGTCCCTATCTCAACTGTGCTGTTGATGACGTCTCACAAGGAACACAAGCACTTAGCAGATAGTTATAACATGGTGTCTTCTGCACCTTTTAATACTATCCCGGGATCTTAGACCATGTTGGACCCGATAACCTCTTCAAATTCTTACAAATCACCACAACCACACAACATTCAAAACATTGCTGCAAGACACCAGCCAATCTCACAGCTAGTGCAAACTAACTTAAACTGCTTCAAATTACAACCCTATTGATACTCACATCTCTGTCGCCAATACAACTCTCTTCCGAACCTCCACAACTCTGCCAAACCTCTAAGGTCTAGACATTGGCATTAGGGACTGGACTCTGGGGACTCTAGAATACGGTTCTAGTTTTCCTCACTCAAATTATCAACCATCTTCGTCTGCTACCACCTGATCCAGCGTCTGGCACTCTTACTAATTACCTGGATCCGATTAAACTTTTTGAAAGTTCCGACAGGTGAAGAGTAACTATTCAAATCAATTTACAGTGCAACCCATTTGATCACACATTGAGGGGGTCATTCTGACCCCGGCGGTCCTTGACCGCCGGGGCCAGGGTCGGCGGGAGCACCGCCAAGAGGCTGGCGGTGCCCCGCAGGGCATTCTGACCGCGGGGGTATGGCCGCGGTCAGAAGAGGAAAACCGGCGGTCTCCCACCGGTTTTCCGCTGCCCTGCTGAATCCTCCATGGCGGCGCAGCTTGCTGCGCCGCCATGGGGATTCAGACACCCCATACCGCCATCCTGTTCCTGGCGGTTCGCCCGCCAGGAACAGGATGGCGGTATGGGGTGTCGTGGGGCCCCTGGCATGGGCACTGCAGGGGCCCCCGTAAGAGGGCCCCACAAAGAATTTCAGTGTCTGCTGTGCAGACACTGAAATTCGCGACGGGTGCAACTGCACCCGTCGCTCCTTCCCACTCCGCCGGCTCCATTCGGAGCCGGCTTCCTCGTGGGAAGGGGTTTCCCGCTGGGCTGGCGGGCGGCCTCCTGGCGGTCGCCCGCCAGCCCAGCGGGAAACACAGAATAACCGCAGCGGTCTTCTGACCGCGGTGCGGTATTCTGGAGGGGGGAACTCTGGCGGGCGGCCTCCGCCGCCCGCCAGAGTTAAAATGAACCCTTGAATCTTTTTGTTGTTGTCCTCATTCACTTAACCAACAACAAAATGTCTCCTTGGAGACCTTCATATTCAATCTCCCCTTAGAGGCTCTTGTCCGGTTTGATCCGAATCTCTGATTGATAGAGGTTTAATAGCACACATCCAAAGCATTTTCCAGAACCAACGATTAGAATAATCATACGACAGGACAATTATTGCCTTTCTAGCCATCTTCTTAATGGGTTCCAAAAATAATATTTCTTGTTCTCTGCTTTGTAAAGGCATATCCTGATGAATTCACCCTTCCACCTCATTTGAACCACTGATCTCTTCTTTAACACTCTTCACCCAACTCATTAGTTGAAAATATTTAAATTTAGAGAGTTTCCCGTCTGTCTCTATATTAAGGTCCTCGTACAAAATCAAGTCCCCATTATTACACAGTTGTCCACACTGCACAAACCCAGCCTCTTTCAAAGGTACAGCCAAAGCATCCTTGGCCCAAATCATAACTTTAGATTTTTTCATTATTGACCGCCTACCCAGCAATTTCCCCAAATGTAGTCGTCAGTTGTTCCAGGGCTGGAAGGGTTTGCTTTAGATTTGTTATATACACCATCAGATCATCTGCGTACAAAGCAACCTTACTGCACCAATTCCCACATTTAAACGGGGCTATCTTCTGCTGTCCTCTAATTTTGCAGGCCAGGGGCTCTATACACTGGTTAAATAGCAGTGGGTATAATAGGCACCCCTGCCTCGTTCTCCTTCCAATTTTAAAAGGACGACTTTAGGGTACCATTAACTAAAACTCTTGTATCCGGGTTTTGATATATTATCTGCAATGCCCTTATAAACTTCCCTCCCAAATTAAAGACTTTGCAGAGGGTACTCAGATATATCCAGTTAATCCTATCAAACGCCTTTGTGGCATCTATCATCACAAACGCAAAAGGTTCCTTAAAAGAGTAGACTAGGTCTATTGAGCCTATCAGACTCTGTGTTAGCTCATGCATGTATCTACCTTTTAGGAAACATTTTTGATCTTCCTGTATCAATCTACATATAACTCCCTCTAATCTGTTTGCCAAAATGTTTGCCAGATTTTGTAATCGCAGTTTAACCGAGAGATCGTCCTATATGAGTCACGACACTTGGAGCTTTCCCTGGCTTTAAAATTAGTGTGATGATGGCCTCCTTCAAAGAGGTGGGAAGCATACCCCTGTCTTCTAAGATAATATTGCACAGGCCCGCTAAGATTTTTGTTATACTATTACCTAGAATTCTGTAGATTTCAAATAGTAACCCATCCAAACCTGGCCCTTTACCTAGTTTCCCGGACTGTATACTCCGCTCCACTTTTACCTGCCCAATCAGTTCATTCAGAACTTTGTTGTCCTCCTCACCCAAGGCAGTTATGCCAAAATCCTTTAACCATGTCTTAACCATCCCTGGTACCATCTGTAGATTTTCAGTATAAAGTTCCTTGAAATAATTTCAAAAGGACTCCCCAATCTCCTCATTACTCCTACAAATATCCCCAGATTTGTTACTGCAAATTTCTACCACCTTATTCCTAACCAGGTTCGTCTTTACTTTCCAGGCTAGCAGTTTCCCACAATTTTCCTCATACTCAAAATGCACTTCACATCTTGCCTTAACTCTCTTATCTATCACCGCTGCAAGCCCATTCTGTAGATCTTGATGTAACTTATGGAATTTTTCTATTTCCCCCTCTTCACGATCCAGATATATCAACTTTTGCTCCACTTGTTAAATACGCTCTTCCAGTCAACTGATCTCTTGTTTATATGCCTTCCTTCTAATGGAGACCACTCTTATCAGTCTGCCTCTCAAAAAAGCCTTAAAGGCATCCAATAATATAGCCGGTGACGATGACAATGACCCTGCATTGAGGTTAAAAAACGCCTCTACATCTGCTCTCAATTCTGCTAGAATATCCTCATCCAGTAGCGGAGTTCTATCTAGAGTCCATCTACCCTCGCCTACTTGTCCCCTTAATCGAATACTCAAGCAAACTGCGAAGTGATCAGATAGGTAGGCCACAACATGTGCTATTTTGTCAACACAATCCCTCAAACTCCCATCTATTAGAACGTAATCAATCCTAGATTGATGTCTGTTTTTTTGTTGTTATATATATCCCCATTTTAGCCCCATCCTATCTCTCTATATATCGTGAAGCCCCAACCGAGACATCATAGCTAATACTTGGGATCGCATCTTCTCATTAGTTTTCGATCTGTTACTTGAGGATCTATCTAATTCATAGTTCAGCAATACATTGAAGTCTCCCATCCATATTATAGGATTGGGAAATTGTAACAAATGCTAAAATAGATCACTCAAAGACGCAGTAATCCTTATTAGGCCCATAATAACCCTCCAGAGTGAATGCAAAGTCAAATGTCAACAATTTTCCGATTACCCACCTACCTGCCTTATCCACAGGCCCTCTCTGAAAAGAGATATTAGGATGGGTTTTAACTAAAATAGCCACCCTTTTGCTTCCCCCAGCCTGAGTGTTGCTTGAAATCTGCTGTAACCATCTACACAGTTTGCATAGCTTAATACATTCTTCATTGGACAGATATGTTCCTTGCAGAACTAACACATTAGCTTGCGCATCTCTCAAGTATTGCAACAACCTTCTTTGCCTCACAAGAGCCTCAACTAATTTGCTCTCGTCATGTACATTCTACCATCAAACCCAACTCAAGAAACCCGCTAGAAACCTCCCAATACTCCACTGTATGAAGACACTTTTTTCCCCATGCTCCTCACCCAGTGATTACTCTCCCCTCCCCCACCCGACCCCAGTCCAAACTCAGCCTCAACTCCTAACTACCTAGGAGAACCCACCCTATCTCCTTTCTCTAAACGAATCCGCGTCGGGAGATCTACCACTGGGCCCGTGCTTGCTGGCTATGAAGAATCCACTCTTGCTTTAACTGTGTTGATCACCCTTTTCTAAAATTTGAATCAAATCGTCTACTTCTCTACAATGTCAGAAGTTATACATTTTGTTGTTAGCCATTACTTTCAAGGAGGCCGGGAATTTCAATTGGGCCGTAGCCCCCAACCCCTTCTTTTCCCTAACTCCCATTGTTTCTTAAGTGTCATACTTGATAGATCTGATCTAATTTCAAAACTAGTCCCCTCCACCATTAGTGACTTCTTTTTGGATGCAGCAACAAAGACACGCTCCTTAACTGCGTACGTATGAAAACTGACCAATATTTTCCTAGGCTTGTCTCTGTTTGGGGGTTTTCTAAATGGATCCCTAGGCACCCTTTGGATATCCCTTGCAATGGCTTCTTCTGTGTCTTCATCCTGCACCCCTTGCTTGATCAGGCTGACTACCAATCCTTTAAAAGGTTCCCCCCTTCCATGACTTCTGGGACATTTAAGAATCTCAAATTGTTTCTTCCCTGTTCTCCAGAGATACAAGCTGAGATAGGACACTTTCCTCCCGTACTTTCAAACTTTGAATTTCCACCCTGTTTTTTTCCATCAAGATCCTCAGATCTCCAAACTCTTCCTCAAGGGCGGCTGTCCTCCCTGCAAGGTCATCAATCTTTTTTCCAAGCCCAACACTCTTCAACATCTACATGGCGCTGCTCACCAAGATCATCAGACAACCTGGTCTAAACATTGACTCGTACACAGACAACACCCAACAAATCCTCTCCCTGACTGACGACCCAGTGGAGGCCTAGAGAAACTTCCACAATGGGATGAGAGCAGTCACCGTGTGGATGGAAGCCAGCTGCCTAAAACTCAACTTGGACAAGAAAGAGATCCATATATTCAGCTTCACCCCCCTCTGCCTGGAATGACTCCTGGTGGCTTATCGCACTGGGAAACACCCCCACTCCCACAGACCACGCACACAATCTGGGCATCATCCTGGACTCCTCTCTATCCATGACCTGCCAGGTCAATGCTGTCTCGTCGTCATACTTCCACACCCTTCGACTCCTTCGAAAGATCTTCAGATGGATCCCCACCGAGATGAGGAAGACAGTTACCCATGCACTCGTCAGTAGCAAACTGGATTAGGGCATCAAATTCTATGCCAGCATCATCAAGAAACTTAAATCAAAACTACAAAGAATCGAGAATGAAGCAGCCAGGCTCATACTGGACATCCCCTGACTCAGCCACATCTCTTCCTGCCTCAGAGACCTATGCTGGCTCCCAGTCAATAAGCGCATCACCTACAAACTTCAGCTACGCACCTACAAGGCACTATACAACATGGGACCGGCCTACCTCAGCCTTGTATGTACCCAACAGAGAACACCGTTCTTCCCAGCTCACCCTTGCAGCCATTCCCAAGATCCAAAAAAGCACAGCAGGAGGAAGATCTTTCTCCTACCTCGCAGCCCAGACATGGAACACGCTACCTCTCAAACTCATACAGACCACATCACTGAAGCAGTTCAGGAAGGTCCTCAAGACCTGACTATTCAATTAAGCAGCTCACTCCCAACAGTGCTTTGAGACCCTGCGGGTGATTAGCTGCACTATAGAAGCACTGATTGATTGATTGACTACTTTTAGCTCTTGGATGAATACATTTCAGCACACATTATGTATGTTATCGAGTACATTTCATTTCCCCTTCTGGAATGCATAATGTCACACCCAAGTTATGCTCTCTCGTGCAAAAATGAGAAATTAGTTAAGTAATACTATCACAATATGTGCTGAATAACACTGCGTAATTTGCCTTTCTTGCAGAATTACTTAGCCAGCCCTCCAAAATAATTTGGTATTTCCAGCCGCTTAATTCCAATGATCCAGGGGATCCCTACTATATAATATGTGAATCTGACAGGACAATGTATGTTGAGAGATGGATTTTTTTTTAATTCTATGTTTACTGATAAACACCACTTATCTCCCACAGTTCAATCTAAAGGGTCCTACCACTTATCACCACTAATCTAGCACATTTCACCCTGATGGATCCTAGACCCTGGCCTTGTAACTGTGTTGAAACTAGCTGGGTACACTAGGGACTGTAGTATCAAACCTGTCAAACCTGTCCTGGGATCCGGAGGTCTTTTATCTGATTTGTGCACCCTTGAATACTTAGGCATTACAGAAAAGACACCTGTGGGTACCCTTCTGTAATACAGATAGCGCCAGCGGTACATATTTTAAGGAGACATTCCCTCATTTGCATGGGGGTTGTGGCCATGTGCAAATCAGGAAATACTTTGACTCTGTGTCTTCAGGTAAACACAGGTGTAGAGGAAATTGGGGGCTCAATAAGAGCACTGACTGTGCCACTTTAAGTTGGCGCCAAAGTCAGTTCTGCTCTGGGGGGGTGCCTTTGAATGGGATAGATGGGTCCCACTGATTCGCTCAGGTGCTCCCTTTGAGGCGGAAGCAGTCACTCACTTCACCCAGGGCGGACCTGCTGCTTCTAACATCTGGTTCACCTTTCACTAATGTACTGTCCCTAAGGCAGACATGAGTTCACAATTGCTCGAGAGGAAGCACATAATTGTGATAAAATGCATTTGCCTGGTCAGCGCCGGCACACCCAGTGAAGGTGCCCTAGAACCCAGGACAGGGTAATGGGCACTATACATTAGGTGTATCCCGCTGTCCATGAATTGAAACTGTCAAATATTTACACTCTAAAGGACAGTTATGTTTAAGTTAATAGATATTATGACTTTCTTTTACCCAGACTGAAATATCTGTTTGTCGTTTGAGAGGTCAGCTCGGCCTTAACAAAGTTTCAACCTGTAATAAAAACTTGATGAACGGGTTTGTACTTCTTGCTAGTGAGCTGTCTGGTTGATAAATGAATTGATGAGAGAGCTTCGTGCAGATTCTTTGAGGCTCTGACTGGTCTCTCACCCATATTTCTACTTTTGTACCCAGTTTTCCTTTCGCCACTTGTAATCATAAAATTTCACTCTGTTACAATCTTCTAGTTTACAAGTGCCTGCTGGACTAGTTGCAGGTGTTCTTTCCTCTTGGGTGGGTCAGGTCAAGTCAACGTAGCAGAACACTTAGGCCCATATTTATGCTTTTTGATGCACAACTGCGCAAATGCAGTTTTGCTTCAAAAAGTTATGCGCCGGCTTGTGTCATTTAACAACATCAGCCGGTCGCCGTATTTATTTATTGGCACAAGCAATGCTAAATTTTGGCTAGCGTCTTAGAAGTCAACGCTAGCCGGGTAGGGTGGCGATAGGGAAAGAAGGGCATGTGCCTCAGAAAATGATGTTAGCCTGGTTAGAGGCAAAAAAATCCCTATAACCAGACTAGCGCCATTTCCTGTCGCACAACTACCAAAAACATGACTCCTCTCTTAGGAACGACAGGAGTCATGCCCACCAACCCAATGGCCAGCACAGTGGAGAAGTGTCCCCTGAGCATGGCCATTGCACCCTGTGCCATGCAGGGGGCCCTAAGTTAGGCCCCCCGATGGCAAAAAAAAATAATACTTACTTGGACGTAAGTGGGATGGGGTCCCCCATCCTCCAGTGTCACTCTGGTGTGGGTGGGGTGTTCCTGGGGCTTGGGGTGGGCACCTGTGGGCCCATTCCATGGTGTTTGGCCATGTAAGTTGGTCCACAGGTCCCCTAGCACCTGGTCTGACCCAGGTATTAAATAATTGCCTTAAGCAGGCTTAATACCATTATTTAGGCCTGCCTCGGGGGGATAAATATGGCGCTATGGGCTTAGAGTAATGTTTTGGATGGGAATGCCTACCTTGCATCTCATTGACGCAAGGTGCGTTCACGCATCCAAAAAATGACATTAAATCCAGTATTTTGACGCTGGATGGGTCTAGCATCTAAATATAAATATGGAGTTCAGTTTGCGCCATTTTTGTGTAAAAAACAATGATGCACAAACGGCGTAAACAGAGTATAACTATGCCCCTTAATTGCCTTGTATTATAAAGCAAGTTATTTGGACCCACTGAAATACAGATCCCAGTAGAGGGCAGGTCTATGCAACTCTATGATAACCAGTGCCTGTTTGACCCCATCATTGTAACACAACCAACAGGCTAGTTTATTGGAGACCAATGTCTACTGAAATAAAAAGGGAGAGTACTAAAATGATGATGGAGTAAATACAGGTCACAGTTGAACCATTACATGGCATCACTCACCAGGCTTTAAATCAGTAAGCAAAATCCTTACACTGTCCCAATGTGTGGAGTGAACATTCACAGAGAAATGTTACGTCCACCTATGAACTACCTAGGACCATCTCGCCTTCAGGAAGCGCCTCAAGACATGGCTTTTTGAGCAGCAGTAACCCACCCCCCCCTCCCTAGCGCCTTGAGACCCTTGCAGGTGAGTAGCGCGCAATCATTTGATTGATTGATTACGTATCCACAAGGCTCTTTGCCCCTGTTCTCATTCACAGCACTCCTACCTACTTAACCAATCACGATAAACAACAGCAAAATAAAATTTACTTTTTGAGGGCAAACTTCTCTCCCACAGCCATTTCATCAGCCAAAATCCAAGGCCTCAGATAAAGTGGCAAGTAATGGTGCTTGATTAAACACTGGTTTATGTTCCAGACACTGCAATTAATTATTTATTTGACATAACCTACCCCCTTCAATGTAAAGAAAGTAATTATCAGCCTACCAATGCTAATCTCCAGATCTCTTACCTTATTTTCTCTTCAGACTTCCCAATATAAGTAAAGAAAAAAAAAAGCAAAAGCATTCCCTAACTACTTACTCATACTGAGTAACTCCTACATTTTATGATGTAAGTTTGGATGTCCCTTTGGCGAGGAACCCCTGAATAGGATTTGCTGCTATAGAGAAGAACGTAGTAGGAGCTGCTGCAAAGTCAGGCGAATGTTTGATGCACCTTAGGTGCATAGATGAGTAGTGTTGGTCCAGGTCTCCTCTCGATTCCCAGAGCAGTTTTTAGCTAAAAATGTTCTAAGCTCCAAGTTTTGGATTTTGACTATCTGGTCACCTTTAGCACCACCACCAAGGGTTCTGGACTAAAGGGGCACCACTTGGGGGGTTAAAGCTCACTCAAGCTAGATCCATATGTGGGTTCAATATGGTGGAAACCAGTTATAAACCTGTGGCTCTGAACAGGAGGCCATCAAACTACCCCTTGGAGTCACTGGGTTCAGGGGATGAAGCATGGCTCAAGCAGCAGGTCAGGCCTCTGAGGGTTCAAGGCAAGCTCCAGGCAGCACAGCAATCCTTCCAACTACAGCAAAGCAGTCATGTGGAGTACACAGCAGGCCACAGAGGCAGTCCTCTGAGAGCCCTTCTGCAGGTCCAGAGAGTGAACTGAAGTGTGGGTCAGTAGGCCCTAATTTTATATCTGGTACCTTCTCTAAAGAAGAGGTTTCTAGAGGTTTCTCTTTGAAGTGCTTGGAATTTCCTGACTCCTCTGCCCTGGCATCAGGCCGGCTATAGGGACAATGCAATGGTCATAAGTCCTTTGTGTGAAGAAAGAGCACAGACTATTCAGTTGCAAGTGAGGCTGAACCTAGTTCAGCCAACACACAGCTTGCCAGTAGATGGCCCATTCAGGCACACCTAATTTGTCTATTGTGTGACTATCTGGAAATAATTCACAAAGTCTAGCTTCCAACTACACCCAGTCATGTGACCTAGGACAGGCTGCAGGCACCAAATTGCAGGGGCAGGAAAATACCAACTTTCTAAAAGTGGTATTTTCAAAATTGTAATTTAAAATCTGACTTTGCCGTTAAAGAGGATTTTAATTACAGTTTCATAGACACCAAACATGAAGTGCTTACCTGTTCATAATCAAAGGTTATTACTTATTAAATGTAATAAGATAAGCCAATGTTATCCTATGGGATAGGTAGGCCTCACATACTGACAAACAAAGGTAGGAGTTAGCGCTACCAGGGCATGTAGAACTTAAAAGTACATGTCTAACCTTTTACTTACAATGCACCCTGCATTCTGGTCTATCTAGACCATACTTTAGGGCTAACCTTTATGCAGTAAAGGGAGAGCTTAAGGCTTGGGGGTATATTGCCAAGTTGAATTGGTAGCTTAAAACTGCATTCAGACTGCAGTGTCAGGGCTGGGACATGTTTTAATACTTAAGTGGGTGGCACAATCAGTGCTGCAGGCCCACTAGTAGCATTTATTACAGAGGCCCTGGTTATATGGTATACCTCTCTGCAAGTATAAGTAGATGAAATATGCCAATCAGAGTAGGCCAAGTTTATTTTGTTTAGGGGGTGAGCACAAGCACTTTAGCACTGGTTGGCAGTGGTAAAATTCACAGAGTCCTAAAGGCAAAAAAAAAAAACAATTCAGTAAAAATGGAAGGGTGAAGGGAAAAGGTTTGGGGTGACCCTGCAGAGAAGGTCAGGTCCAACAATCATCAGGTATTGTTCTCTGTCAGTCACCAATCATAGAGGGATCTCCCTATACTGCTGGGCCTCCTTCTTAAGTTGGCAGGCCTAGGTTGTCATCTTGGATTGCTCACTCCAAACCAGACTCATCAACTGCACAGCTCCCCTCGTTTTCCTTGCATGACAACAAATCCCACGTAAATACAAAATAAAAGGAATCTAGACAGCATCAACACAGCACCCACATAAATTCTAATCACAAATGCCATGGTGGTCCCAGGGACAAAGTGCCTGGTAGAAATCAATCAGATAATACAATGGTAATGTCTCTCTCTTTACATTTACAGTCATAACGACTTTAAATTCTCCTTTCAAAGTCTTGCATTTTTTTCGCCAGTTGAATTTGACTAAATACCTTTTCATGGATATACCCTCAGTATTCACATTAGACCGCTTGAAATATTTCACAATTATTTTTTTCCTAAAATTGAATCAAACTGTGACAAATAAAATGGTGCAAAGTGTCTGGTGTCTTTCCTCATAAGTTTGAAAGGGGTGTGAGGATTAGTGGGAAGGATGCAGGAGGATTATTTGACAAGGAAACTCTGGAATGAAAAGGTTGATGAAGAAATGTTCATTCCCCTTTAAATTTAAAAGGGAAATTGCTAAACCTATTGAATATAAAAGCCATAAACAAGAATGTAGATGTTCATTAAAAGAAACAAGTAATAATATATAAATTTGGCAATTAATGTATGATAGATGCATGATGTAATCAAGGCAGGTGGGCTGGTGTTTTGGCTACCAATCAATAAATTAATAAACGCTTCAAGTCCTCACTAAGGGCCAGATTTAGATCTTGGCGGAGAGGAAAACTCTGTCACAAATGTCACTGATATCCCTACCACCATATTATGATCGCATTCTAACCTATAGAGATCCTATTACAGCGGATGGGATATCTATCACGCTTGTGATGGAATATTCCATCTGCCAAGATCTAAATCAGGCCCTACATCTCTTAGAGTGTAGGTCTGCAGAAACTGACTGTTAAGGTACTTGGCAGAGAGCCTGTAATACAGAAATTTGTGTTTACCTATGCAATACATTGAGGAACAATTAAAAATAATAACTGTCCTAAATGAAAAGAAAATTATTCACTCAATGAATCCTCGTCAAGGTGCAGCATTAGAAATTAGCCATGGGTGCGTCTTAAATTGGATGTCAGACTGATGCACTATTTACTTGTCTACAGTTGCTTTAACAGTCTGTTGTCAAAACCTATTGTCCCCAATACAATGATATATAGGCCCTCATTATGACATTGGCGGTAAATCCCACACGGTGGCGGATATCCGTTTGCCATATTATGACACACACACACCAAACCGACCGAATACAGCCACATACACAAATCCGGCAGCCCAATGGCCATTGGTAAACTGTTGGTACCAAAACCCATACCGTTACACCAACAAAACAACGTCCACCACATCATGACCCATGAATCACCACAGCGGTAAACCATTGGCGGTACACACCACCACGCTCAGAATGGACACCCAAATACTAAACTACACAACATTGGCCAATCAAAAAAACACATACCTGACACCGATACACACACCACACCCACCCTCCCACTCCATTATAAAACATACACCCACATTACCCACAACCACTTATTAATACAAATCATTGCCACCAGACAGACATCAAGACCACTGCGACAACTACACACACACACCCATACATCCCTCACGTACTCCACTACGCACACCCAACCACAGTACCCAACACACACACACACACACACTTACAAACAGCACACAACACCCATAGCCCCACAAGGCACCCCCGTTTCACAGATGAGGAGTTGCGGGTCATGGTGGAAGAAATAGTCAATGCTCTTTGGAGCACAGGTCCAGCAGAGATCCATTGCAAGGAAGATGGAGCTATGGCGGAGAATTGTGGATAGGGTGAACGCCGTGGGACAGCATCCAAGAACAAGGGACGACATCAGGAAGAGGTGGAGCGACCTACAGGGAAAGGTACGTTCCGTGGCAGTAAGGCACCAGCTCGCCATACAGAGGACTGGTGGTGGACCCCTACCTCCTCCCCTGCAGCTAACAACATGGGAGGAACAAATCTTGGCAATACTGCATTGAGAGGAGCTCACTGAAGTAGCCGCAGGACTGGACACTGGTAAGTCAACATTTACCACTTATCACCGCCACATACCTGCATGCCATTTCACCCCCTCACCCTCACTCACTCCACTCCACTCCATCCCACACACTGCACCAATGGAGATGACTAACCCTAATGCCAAGCCCTGCATGCCATACCAATACATGGACAGCCCTCCCAGCCCTGCATGGACACCCATCACCAAAGCATGGACAGCATAGGGGACCTAAAAATCCCACAATACATCACCATAAACATTCAAAGGTGGCAGGGCAACAGCAACGATAGAGAGGAAGCTAGGTATGTACAATATGTCACAGGCATGAAGCATAATACATTGCTTACATCCCCAAAGGTGCCCCAGCCAATCTCAGAGGTGAGGAGGTGCCACGACTATTCAGTCCCCCAACAGAAGATGGCCCCAGTGATGATAGTAACCCTGGACTTCTGGGTCTGGATGAACTACCTGGCCTATCAGGGACCACTGGACAGTCGGTCACCCCAGCCCACTCACAGTCCACCACAGAGCCTCCCCCATCAGTATCCAATACCACAGCAGCCACCTAGCGTCCCCACACCTCTGTCCCCAGGACACGTCAATCAGCAGTGTGCCCACCTGTACAGGGACACCAGTCACACCTCGTCCCCAAGAAAATCGGGGACCTGGGGCCAGTGGCAGGGGGAACATCGTTCGGGGGGCAGGGGCACAGGGCAACAGGGACACTGGGAGGACTGCTGTGTGCCAGGGGAAGGGCAGGCCCAGGGAACCGACTCTCCAGGAAGCACTCACCAATCCCAGGGCAAGATGGGTCAGATCCTGAACAAAATGCAGGAGAACAAGCGGCTGCAGGAGGAACACCATCAGGAGATCAGGGAATACTTACAGGCCCTCAACACCACCATGATCTCCATAGCAGTGGTGCTGGCAGCCATGGCCAACATCATGAAGGAATGGACAGCACTGCAGCGGGCCCCTACCACTAGGCAGTCTATTCACCAGCCCACCACTTCCGCTGCAGCTAATGGACTGAAGGCCCCCACCACAGGACCCACAGGCCACCAGCATCCCTCCCCCTGCAAAAGGTGAACCACCCGGCAAATGTTCCCTGCGACCCAGAGAGAAGCTAGAGACACTTGCTAAGACCAAGACCACCTCCAGGAAATGAGACCCTCCTGCTTATCCCCCTTATGTCCCACCCTGTCACCTTGTCCACTTTGAACTGCCTTTGCTCCCCTTGCTAATGCCCCTTAGACACTGGACCTGTACTACAAGCAGGCTGGAACAATACCCTGGACTTTCCTCCACCATCACCCCATTCCATTGCACTTTTCAGTCAATTATTTGCACAACAATAAACACCCTTGAACACAATTTGAGTGACACTGTTTTATGTGTTGAAAATGTGCATTTTTGGGAACAGTCACATCTAGTGCAAATGATCTGAACACTGTGATAGCATACAATTAATGACCTGTAACTGTCTGTAGTGATCACATCAGGACATTGTGGTCATATCACAAACATCTGGAAAATGAGAAGCTATAGGTGACAGTAAGTTGAGATGCAAAGGAAGTGAATGCCATCATGCCACAGTCACACAGATGAAATCAATAGACAGAGCAATGATCAGTTCCACTGGCTCGCCTGTGTGTCATTGGAAGTATTGACAAAAAACGGATGTTCTGTTGTCCACATCCTTATCCTCTGCCTCCTCCTCCTCCTCACTGTCCGCAGCGTCCACTGCTTCCACAGGGACATCTCCACTCTCCTCCTCCTGCAGAAAAGACACATGCCATCTGAAGGCCAGGTTGTGCAACATGCAGCATGCCACTACTATCTGGCAGACCTTTACGGGTGAGTAGCATAGGGATCCACCCGTCAGCATGAGGTACCTGTACCTGGCCTTCAGGAGGCCGAAGGTCCTCTCAATTATTCTTCTGGTTCACCCATGTGTCTCATTATAACGGTCATCAGCCCCTGCCCTGGCATTCCTTACAGGGTTCAAGAGCCACGCAAGTATTGAGGGACAACATTTAGCCTTACACAATGCTGTGGGGATAACACCTGAAGGCATATACTGACATAAAGTGGGTGGAGACTTTGGGCCACCTATTAGCCACACCCAGTGCCTGTGTAGTTGGGCCATCACATTTGGGGTGCTGCTATTCCTCAGGACAAGGGCGTCATGCACTGACCCAGGACACTTGGCAGTAACATGGGAGATGTACCTGTCCACCAGGTACACCATTTGCACATTCAGTGAGTAGAAACTCTTGCAATTCCTGAACACCTGTTCATTTTGGCGGGGGAGAAAAACGTAATATGTGTACCGTCAATTGCCCAATAATATTGGGGATATGCCACATTGCATAGAATCCTGCCTTCACAGTGGCCAAATCTTCCAGAAATGTAGCTGCACATGTGTTTCACCAAGGCAGACTAAACCCTTGCCAGCACGATTGAGAACATTGGCTGTGACATTCCTGCTGCCAAGCTCACTGTCACTTGGAAAGAACCAGTTGCCAGGAAATGGAGCACTAATAGCACTTGCACAAGAGGGGGGATCCCAGTGGGATGATGGATAGCTGATATTAGGTCAGGCTCCAATTGGGCACACAGCTCTGTGATTGTGGCTCTGTCCTGTCTAAAAGTCCCTTGACCCTAGGGTAGGTCGCTCCCCTGCCGCTGCAGCTCCACCTGGCCAGGCCCCTGCCACCTGTGTTATGGTCTCGACTCCACTTCTGCGCTTGCCTCTAAGTTGCCAGTTTTTCTCTTGGTGCCTTTCCTGCTCTCTTTTGCCTTTATCTCTCTTGCCTTATCGCTCTTGTTGCCTTTCCTCGCTTTTGCCTTCCGCTCTTGTTGCCTTTCCTCGCTTTTGACTTTCGCTCTTGTTGCCTTTCCTCGCTTTTGCCTTTCGCTCCTGTTGCCTTTTCTCTCCTTCGCCCTTCTCTTTTGCCTTTATCGCAGTCTGCCTCATCACTCCTACTGATCTCCTCTCTCCTTTTTCTTTAGCTCTTTTGCCTTATCACTCTTGGTGCATTTTCTCTCTTTTTGCCTATTTTTCTCCGGTTGCCTTTTTCCTCCCGTTTCCGCTCTCCCGCCTTCCCGCCCTCCCGCCTCCCGCCTCCCGCTTTCCCGCCGCTGCCCCCGTGCGGCCCCGCCCCCGCTCCCATTCGTTGTACCCCCTCCCGCCTCCCAGCTGACCCCTCCTCCCCCCCCTTCCCTCTTATGCCGGCTGCGCCGCTGGCGCGCCAAAGGCAAGCCCATCTGCACCCGTCCACGCCTGGACCGCGCCCAGCGCCAGAACCTCTGGCCCCCAGCGCTCCCAAAACCTCCAGCTCAGCTATGATGCCGCTTCCCTCCACGCACTCAACCCTGGACGCACTACCACCTGCTTCCAAGCCAGCCCCAAATGCACCCAGGGACCCTTCACCTGTCAAACCTGCAAGTATACCTTCCACAATCCGTCCACCGGCCCACGCTCCAACAACCATCTCAAGTGCATCCTCCTCAACGCACGCTCCGTCCACAGACACGCCATTGAACTATGGGACCTCCTGGACTCTACCGCACCCGACGTGGCCTTCATCACAGAAACCTGGATGAACGCCTCATCGGCTCCCGACATCGCCCTAGCCATACCAAACGGCTACAAGATTGCCAGGAAAGACCGCACCAACCAAACCGGAGGAAGAATCGCCATCATCTACAAAAGCTCCATCAACGTCACCACCTCCACCGAAGACACCCTCCTCGCCGCCGAACACATGCACTTCCAGATCCACACCAACCCCAGGACCACCCTCAGAGGCACTCTCGTCTATAGGCCCCCTGGCCCACGCGCCCCATTCAGCGAATCCATCACAGACTTCATCAGCCCGCACGCCCTGGCCTCGCCTAACTACATCCTCCTCGGGGACCTGAACTTCCACCTGGAGAAGAACAACAACACCAACACCGCCACCTTGCTCGCCAACCTCGCCAACCTCAGACTCAAGCAACTGGTGAACACCCCCACCCACACCGCCGGCCACACGCTCGACCCCATCTTCTCCGCCAGCAACCACGTAGCCTTCAACTACTTCTCCGAGATACACTGGACCAACCACAGATGTGTACACTTCACCTTCAGACGCAAGACCCACCACCTTCGCACACAACTAATCACCCGCAGACCCTGGAACAAAATCTCCACAGAACAGCTACTTTCAACTCTCAACCATAACCAACCTGCCATCACCCCCGACGCCAACAATGCAGCCCTCTGCCTCACACAGTGGATCACCAACCGCGCCGACAACCTCGCCCCCCTCAGAAACCTCCCAAGACAGACCGACATCAGGAAACCTCCTTGGTTCACAGACACCCTCAAAGAATCCAAGAAAACCTGCCACACCCTCGAAAAAACCTGGCGCAAAGAACACACCGCATAGAACATGTCAGCCCTCAAGATTGCCACCCGTGAACACCACCAGCTGATCCGCTCCACCAAAAGGGCATCTTTCAAAGAGAGACTGGACAAGAACCCCCACAACAGCAAATAACTCTTCAACATCGTCAAAGAGCTCTCCAATCCCAACGCCAGCTCCAACACCATCACGCCCTCACAAGACCTCTGCAACTCCCTCGCCACTTTCTTCCATCGAGAGATCACCGACCTACATGACAGCTTCGGACCCCAGATCCCGCCGACCACCACTGAACTCACAGCCCCAACCATCACCCTCAACGCCTGGACCCCCATCAGTCCAGAAGAGACAAGAACCACCATGAACACCATCCACTCCGGCGCCCCATCGGACCCATGCCCCCATCACATCTTCAACAAAGCCGACGCCATCATCGCCCCCTACCTCCAGAGCATCATCAACAGCTCATTTGCCACAGCCACCTTCCCCGAGAGTTGGAAACACGCAGAAATCAACGCGCTCCTGAAGAAACCTACGGCGGACCCCAACGACCTGAAGAACTTCTGCCCCATCTCGCTCCTCCCCTTCCCGGCCAAGGTCATCGAGAAGGCCATCAACAAGCAACTGACCAACTTCCTCGAAGACAACAACTTGCTCGATCCCTCCCAGGCTGGCTTTAGGCCAACCACAGCACAGAAACCGCCCTCATCACAGTCACCAACGACATCAGAACCCTGATGGACAACGGAGAAACAACCTCCCTCATCCTCCTTGACCTCTCGGCTGCCTTCAACACCGTCTGCCACCGCACCCTAATAACCTGCCTCCGCTCCACTGGTATCCAAGGACAGGCCCTGAACTGGATCATCTCGTTCCTCTCGGACCGAACTCAGTGAGTCTACCTCCCGCCCTTCCGCTCAGAACCCATCGAGATCATCTGCGGCGTCCCACAAGGCTCCTCACTCAGCCCCACTCTCTTCAATATCTACATGAGCCTCCTCGCCAACATCGCTCGCAAACACAACATCAACATCATCTCCTACGCCGACGACACACAGCTGATACTCTCCCTCACCAAAGACCCAGCCACCGCCAAAGCCAACCTGCAGGATAGAATGAAAGACGTCGCACAATGGATGAAGCTCAGCCACCTGAAACTGAACTCAGACAAGACAAAGGTCCTCATCCTCGGAAACTCCCCGTCCGCTTGGGACGACTCTTGGTGGCCCACGGCCCTGGGCACCGCACCAACCCCCTCAGACCACGCACGCAACCTCGGATTCATCCTGGATTCCCTTCTCACCATGACCAAGCAAGTCAACGCCGTCTCGTCCTCTTGCTTCCACACCCTTCGAATGCTCTGGAAGATCTTCCGCTGGATCCCCGCCGATAACAGAAAGACTGTTACCCACGCCCTCGTCACAAGCCGCCTGGACTACGGGAACACCTTATACGCAGGAACCACCGCAAAACTTCAGAAACGTCTTCAGCGCATACAAAACGCCTCTGTAAGCCTCATCCTCAACATACCCTGCCACAGCCACATATCCGCCCACCTGAAACACCTGCACTGGCTCCCCGTCAACAAAAGGATCACCTTCAGGCTCCTCACCCACGCACACAAAGCCCTCCACAATAAGGGCCCCGAATACCTCAACAGTCGCCTCGCCTTCTACACTCCCACCCGTCAACTTCGCTCAACCAGCCTCGCTACCGTCCCTCGAATCCGCAGAACCACCGCCAGAGGTAAATCCTTCTCCTACCTGGCAGCCAAGACATGGAACTCCCTTCCTGTCAACCTCAGGACTACCCAGGACCACCTCGCCTTCAGGAAGCGCCTCAAGACCTGGCTCTTCGAGCAGCAGTAAACCCCTAGCACCTTGAGACCCTCACGGGTGAGTAGCGCGCTCTATAAATGCCTTGATTGAAAAGTCAGTATAATGTGCCTGTCCTCCAGTGTAGCCAAGTCCACAAGGGATCTGTACACTGGGGTTTGTCTTCTTCTCCCATGCATCCACAGCAGTATCTAAGGGACACAAGAGTGAGTAGGCTGTCACAATTTGAACAATGGAACCGCACCTCAGTGTACATAGTGCATTTATGTGATCGGACGTGGGAATGGCAAGGTATGTGCAAATCTAGGCAGTGACGCAGTTAAGGTTAATCTGATCGCTGTCCACCACCATGAAATGACGACCGCCTGTCCTGTATGTAGGGACAGGTGGAAGTGAGGTAACTCTTCTGACATTGGGCCTTGTGGTGGGAGTCGGTCTTGCACCACCGTGCAATTCCTCCTTGGAAAATATGGGTCTCTATGGAGTAAAGTGGCCAATGGGGATCACCGCCATGGACGTGACTGCCATTTTCTATCTGAATCCTCACTTGTTTACTGACCTTCAACAGGAGAACACCTACACTGCGTGTGCTGCTGTGACCTGTGTCTGGAACCTACCATGGCCTGTGTGACTGGGGAAAGGGCCCCTGCCTTCTCTGCGAAGGAGTTGGAGGAATTGGTGGATGGGGTCCTACTCAAGTACGGACTGCTATATGGGCCTCCAGACCAACAGGTGAATACACCTCGGGCACGAACCGTTCTACGCGCTGACTACTGTGTGCCGCACCTCTCCGTCCCTCCTTCCAGGGTGGGACTCCAGGCTTATCAGGGCCTCCTGCATTTCCCTAACCTTACGTGCTTACCATCTGTACTCACCTGCTGCCTTTTGAGCATTATCTCCAACTTACAGTTCCACTGTATGAAGATTTCCACCCACCACCCAAGGCCTACTTGCCTTATCGCAGGGTTCTTTCGCTACTTACCTCTCTGGCCGGACGGCCCAGCCTTGATGAAGTCACCTGAGTGACGAAACACGTGTTGGCTGTATCTCGACGAAGGCACAATCCTTTGACCAATAGTACCTACAAATAAAGATACT
The DNA here is from genome assembly GCF_031143425.1 of Pleurodeles waltl. Taxonomy (NCBI): domain Eukaryota; kingdom Metazoa; phylum Chordata; class Amphibia; order Caudata; family Salamandridae; genus Pleurodeles; species Pleurodeles waltl. The sequence continues at coordinate 89,421,178 of NC_090448.1, read as the reverse complement.
TTCTACAAACAAGGATTGGGACTTTTACATCTTTTGCTTTCTCCGACCTCAAATACACCATCAGGGATACCTATCCTTGCTACACAATTGGATTATTCATTTCTGTGTGCTGTGGTCATCTTGTTCTGACACCTTGGGCACGATACATGTGGAAGGACGCATGGTGATGTGTGTGCAAGTATTGTGTCATCGGGGGAGATGTCTTGTGGTGGTGTACATGGTGGATGCCGTGCGATGTGTGTGCCAATGGTGATGGAAACAGGATTGGTGGGCCATATGTGTGACAGGCTGGATTGTATGCATAATGGTGTCCTCCCATCTGTATCGTCTCTACAGGTCAGCGCCCATCAAAAGAATGGATTATGGCATGCCGTCACCAAGGACGTGCGGACTCTGGGGGTCTATGGCAGGCAGAGCACCCACTGTCAGAAACGGTGGGAGGACCTGAGATGCTAGGCACGGAAGACCACGGAGGCCCAGCTTGGGATGGCTTCCCAATGTGGAGGGGGTGCCCGTCGGAACCTGACCCCCCTGATGGCCTGCATACTGGACACCAGAGCTGGATGGGCACTTGAGGGCATCACAGCAGCCACAAGGGGGTGAGTACAGTGGCTGTTACAACAATAATTGGTAAGTGGCATGGGATCCGGTGGTGGGTGTCAGTTAGTGTGTGCCCCTTAATGCCAGGCCAGACAGTGCAGCGTGATCCAGCTCAAGGGTAATGGTTGAAAGGGAAACGTAGCTAGGTTGCATTCCATTTCAGACAGGGCTTAGTTGGTCCCAGGAGGGGTGCAATTGGCGGTGGTTGGCCCTCATCTTGCTGTGGCATCTAGCCAATTGTTTGGCAGTGCAAAGCATAGTGCTCAATCCTGAGCCCTGTGTGTGACGATTCTTTGTATGCCTTCTATGGTGTTGGTGCAGTAATTGACCTGGTGCTCCTTTCTCTCTCTCCCCCTTTTTTCTTCTGTCACCCTGTTCATGTGTGCATTAGCATCATCTGGCGGAGGAGCAGGGTCACCGGTGACAGGGGGAGCTGCATCGCACAGGACCCAGGAGGCAGAGTCCACCAGTGGGACGGAGGGCGAGGGGAGCACAACGGCAGAAACAGGAGGTGACAACACTGACTCAGATACCTCCTCCGATAGAAGCTCCCTGGTGGTGGCAGACACCACTGTGACCACCCCAGCTGCAGATACAGCTGCCACCCACTGCACCAGCACCGCCCTCCCAGTAGCCCCTAAGTAAGTTGCCAGTGCCCACTCACCCAGGAGGGTGACCATCTCCTTTACCCCAGGCACCACAGGTCCTGCCCCAGTCAGCCATGCTGCCCTGAGCGAGGAGGCTATTGGCCTCCTGAGATCCACTCCTGTAGGACAGTCAACCATTGTGAATGCCATCCAGGGGCTGGCATCTCAGATGCATCAATGCAATGAATTCCTGGAGGGCATCAATGATGAATTGGCGGCCCAACAGAGATCGATTCATGCTCTGGCCTCCTCTCTGATGGTAGCCATTGTCCCTGTTCCTACCGTCCCCCCTCCAACTACCACTTCCCAGTCCCAGTCTCCTCAACCCCCACCCATCCCATGCACACTTACAGATGAGCATGCACATAAGACATCACACAAGAATGGCACAGTCAAACAGAGGCAGCACACTTCAGCCCACAGGCACTCACTCAAACACCAGACAGTTGCAGACACAACCACATACACTGTCTCCTCTGTCTCCCCCTCCTCCTCCTCCTCCACCTACCTCACAGTCATGTCCACACTCACACCAGCATGCACTGCATCAGTATCCACCACCAGCATCACCACACCAAGCAGCACATACACCTCGCTAGAGGACACCTCCACAACATCCATCCATGCGTCCCATGTCCTCGCCCTCCTGTGTCTATCCCACCTCCTAAAGGACACAAACGCAAGCACTCAGACATCCAACAGCCATCCACCTCACACACGCACACTGCCCATGCACTTGCACCCAAGTCCAGCAGACATACACTTCCAACAACCACTCCCTCAACCTCCACTCCCATCACTCCTCCCTCTTCCCGCCCCACCTTCCCTAAGAAGCTTATCCTTGCCCAACTTGACCTCTTTCCTCCGTCCTGCCTGTAAGAGCAGGGTCCCAATGACACAGCCCAGCACCTCAGCCAAACAGTCCACAGGGACAGTGGAGGCACCTCCTATTCGTGGAGGCAAGACAGTGAAGTATCCCACTCCACCAGCCAGGAAGGTTAAGGATCCCACACCTCCTGCCATGAAGGGGAAGAAGCCCTCAACTCCTGCCATGATGAGGAAGGAGACCTCACCTCCTGCCTTGAACGGGAAGAAGCCCTCAACTCATGCCTTGAAGGGGAAGGAGCCCGCACCTCCTGCCATGAAAGGGAAGAAGCCCTCACCTCCTGCCATGAAGGAGAAGAAGACCTCAACTCTTACCATGAAGGGGAAGGAGCCCACACCTCCTGCCATGAAAGGGAAGAAGCCCTCACCTCCTGCCATGAAGAGGAAGGAGACCTCAACTCCTTCCATATAGGTGAAGAAGCCCTCAACTTCTGCCATGAAGGGGAAGAAGCCCTCGACTCCTGCCATGAAGGGGAAGGAGCTCCCTACTCCTGTCATGAAGGAGAAGGAGCCATCACCTCCAGCAGAGGCTGGCAGGGTACCATCACCAAAAGTGGTCATGGAGCCCTCACCTCCAGCTGAGACAGTGCATCCCTTTCCTCCTGCAGAGGCTCCACCTTCACCTTCTGAGACAGTGCAGCCCTCACCTCCAGCAGAAGCTGCCCAGTAGGCACCTTCACCTGCTGACACAGTGCAGCCCACACCTCCAGCAGAGGGCATGTAGGCCACTCTTCAGGGACTGCTGTACAAGGAGCCCCCTCCAGAATCAGTGGGCAAGTCACCCACCTGAGAGACTGTGACCTTGCACTCCCCAGCATAGGTAAATGGGCATGGAGCCCCTCCAAAACCAGTGGGAAAATCACCCACCAGAGAGGCTGTGACCTTGCACTCCCCAGCAAAGATAATGGGCAGAAGCCCCCTCCAGAACCAGTGGGCAAGTCACCCACCTGAGAGACTGACTTTGCACTCCCCAACATAGGTAAATGGGCATGGAGCCCTCTCCAGAACCAGAGGGCAAGTCACTGATCTGAGAGACTGTGACCTTGCACCCCCCAGCAAAGATAAGAGACATGGAGCCCCCTCCAGAACCAGTGGGCAAGTTTCTGACTTTGGATGAGGTGCCCTCCACCCCCCATACCCCTGAGGTGCCTGCCCACTTACAAAAAGATGCCCCTGCAGAGTTCTGTGTGGAAGATGTCAGGAAGCAAGCTGGGCCTTGGGCTGTGCCCTGTGGCCATGTGGGCCCTTAGTACTTTGGACTGAGCATTGGCCCTTTGTGGACATTTGTACATATCTCTTTGTTATCCAGTTGGTTCTTTTGGTGGCTGTTCCCATTCAATACATTCTCATTACTGCCTTCTTGTTGTCCTTGCACTATTATGCCATGTGTCATGTGCCATTGTTTTCTGTCTGCAGCTGGTTGTGTGTATGGTGTGTGTTGTGCGTGTGTGTGTCACTCTCCTTTTCCTCCCTCCCTCCCTTGTGTTCTAGGCGGCTGTATTCACTGTCATTGTCTTCGTCTGCATTGGTGTTCCAGGTGGAGCATGGTGTAAAAGAGCATCAGGAAGGCTTGCAGTTCTGGTTCCAGGGTGGCGCTGTCCTTCTCTGTGTCTCTGATGGTGAGACTTTCATCTTCTGTGCAGTGCTTCTGCCAGGCTTTTGATGGCGTTGGTTCTGCCCCAGAAATCGTGGCAGTGTGATGCGTCATGATATGGTGGGTGGTACTTTGTCTTCTGCCTGGCTGTTGATGGCTACTGCTGTCGTGCATGGTGTTAAGACCCTGGTGTATGGTCTGGTACATTGGCGGTCAATGGAAGTTCTCACCGCCATAGTCATAATTTGGCGGTAATTACTGCCTGCCTGTTGGCTCTATTTCCTCCACTTTATCACTCACCATCAATGTCATAATGACCACCACAGAGTGGTCTTAAGGTCTGTCCCTTGCTTATTATTGAATGGTTTTATTTTCTATCTCAGTTGCTCCTGATTTGTTTTTTCACCATTCTTGAGATCATCCTGCACCTGGAACATATCTTGCTTACCATTCTTATGACTAGTCGAGTTATATCCTTTTGCAGCTGACATCAGGGAGCTATTTTTAATTTGCCATTACGTGATCCATTGGAACAAATGGCTTTCCTCCCAATCTTCCACTTACTGGTATGCTCACCCCACCTCCCACTCATACACCCACTAATCACTTGTTTATTTAAAAAAATATATATATAAAAAAGTAATTGTTGATGTGAGGGTCCAGCAGCTTCGCACTGCTCCCTGGCCACTGACTCCCCTGATCATCATTGCTCCTTACCTCTTCTCTTCCTGCTTGCACTTTATTATAAATGTTTTGTTAATTATTTCAGGGATGGCTTGGCAGCAGCAGACTGGTCCGCTCGCTTCTTTCACTTTGTGCTCCGTCATGCATACTTTTTTATATTTATCTTTCTGAAAAAGCCATCAGCCAGGCTTGCAGGAGCAAATATTATTTATCACAACATAGGGGTGCACATGCACTCACATCAACAAGCATCTAGAATGGTTAATCTTTATAAAAAAAAAAAAAAAAAAAACAAAGATGGCTGCTTCTGCATGTGCTTGAATCATGGTGGATCAGTAGCCATTTTGGAATTATTCATTTTTACTAATGCCGATACAAAAGAAGTATATGCAAAGTTAGAAGCGCAACCATTTAAATGAGAGATCCAAGGGCTTTGGCAATGCTTATTTTAATGTGTTCCATGAAAAACTAACTATGACACCTTTTCTGTTTAGATGCAATTACAAAGTCTATTTTCAAATAAGGGTCTTGCTCATCCCCAACTAATACAGGTTTATATCCACAGTGGACACGCGGTTAAAACATTTGCTAAACTAATTCTGGCTCAATTAACTACTTTGTCAACAATTCTTAAAACTGCGACTATGGAGCAAACGTGAGTTGTGGAATTTTTCCTGGATTTCCACTGAACAAATGGGGGAGAATATACTGATGTTTTGTCGGCGACCTCGTGGCTTTTTTTCAACAGGCAGGAGGTACAACGGGGAACAGTAATGGCCTGATGTACGGATCTAAAATAACCGGTTTTGCGACCCCTCAATCCAAAGTTGTAAAGTATAAAAGGTACGTTGTGAGACTGGATATGTCTTTCCGTTATGCAAACTACACTTTGCAACTCTCTGCGATTCAAAAGGTTGAGGGGCCTGAAATGAGAGTCCCCTCCTTCTCGTTTGCTTTATCAGGTCTGAATGAGTTGCAACCATAACTGTGATAGTAAACCATTGATTTATACAGACCTCTAGAATCAGGCAATGTGGATTCTCAAAGTGAAAGCTTCCACTTTGAGAATGATGGTTGCAGACATTTGAGGACATTTGAGGAAGCATATAGGCGGTCATTACAACATTGGTGGTAAAAGCCACTTACCGCCGTGCAGAACACCGCCAACACACCGCCGCGCCCGCGGAAATCCGCCACAGCTATTATGAACCACAGCACGGAATCCACCAAAATGCAGACACCCACACAAGTCCGTCACACCAAAGGTCAGTGATAAACTGGCAAAAACAAAGCCTCCACCATCACGCCAACAGAAATACGCCCACACTATCACGACCCACGAATCCACGCAGCAGTCTTTCAACCGTGGTATTCCATTGGCGGTACACACCGCTGAGCTCAAAATACACACACATTTTCAAAACACAGCCACATTGGACAAATCGAAATACACACACCTGATACACATACACACACCACTCCCACACACCCAGTACTATATAAAACGCCCACCCACATCACCCACAAACCCATACAACCAGAATCACAGAGAGAAGGCCAGAGAGAGACACCACCATCAACAAACTAGCATCCACAGGCACACAACACCATCACCCACATAACTTCCACGCACCTCACACTACACACCACTACATATCAGCACACTTAACACCACACACACCACCCCACACATCACCCACACCACCCCATGGCACGGCAAAGACACCCCAGGTTCTCGGAAGACGAGCTCAGGGTCATGGTGGAGGAAATTGTCCGGGTAGAGCCCCAGCCATTCGGATCTCAGGTGCAGCACACACTCCATTGCTAGGAAGATGGAGCTATGGCGAAGAATAGTAGACAGGGTCAACGCAGTGGGACAGCACCCAAGAAATAGGGATGACATCAGGAAGAGGTGGAACGACCTACGGGGGAAGGTGCGTTCCGTGGTCTCAAGACACCACCTTGCGGTTCAGCGGACTGGCGGCAGACCCCCACCTCCTCCCCCACAACTAACAACATGGGAGGAGCAGGTCTTGGCGATTTTGCATCCTGAGGGCCTCGCAGGAGTAGCAGGAGGAATCTCTCACTATTTCATCCCCCACCCAACCTGCATGCCATCACATACCCCTACCCTCAACCTCACCCCCATCACTCCAACTCCTCACAAATGTCCCAATATCACAAACCACACATCCCAACACCAAGCCCTGCATGCAACAACAAAGCATGGACAACCAACATCAAAGCATGCCCACTGCACAAACCCATACACCTCCCTAAACCATCATCACACAAGGTCCCACACAGGAATGCAAGCACTGGGGTACACGGTCAACCACCCATTGCACACCATGGCACACACAGATGCAATAAACATGCTTTTACACCGCTGCAGGACCCCTACCCAACTTCACCGCACAGGAGGGTCCAGACATGTCCACACCACCAACAGAAGAGGCCCACAGTTATTACAGCAGCTCTGTCCAACTGGATCTAGATGACCAGCCGGCCCATCGGGGACCTCAGGACAGTCGGTTCCCATCACACTGGCACAGGCCACTACAGAGCTTCCCCCCTCTGGAAACACCAGCACAGCACCCACCTAGCGGGCCCATACCTCTGGCCCCAGGACACGTCAATCAGCAGTGTGTCCACCACTACAGGGAACCCAGGCTAACCCACCACCCCAACAACAACAGGGACCTGGGGGTAGTGGCAGTGGGCACACCGTTCAGGGGACGGAGGCACAAGAACCCAGGGGAACTGGGAGGGCTGCTGTGCGATGGGGAAGGACAGGCCAAGGGAACCCACTCTCCACGATGCCCTCTCCAACATCATGGGAGCCTACCACCACTCCCAGGAGACGATGGCAAATGTACTGGCCAAGTTTCAGGAGACCCAGCGGCTGCGGGAGGAACAGTATCTGGGCTTCAGGAAGGAACTCAGAGCCATCAAATCCACCCTGGGCACCATCATAGGGGTGCTGAAGGAAGTACTCAACACCAGGAGGGACACTGTGGAACAGCAAGGGGCCCCTGACACCAGCCTGGACGATGAACTGCCCACCACCTCCGCCAGTGCTAGTGGACACGAGGCACCGCCACAGGACCACCACATCAGCACCCTACCCCCTGCAGATGGAGAACCACCCCGCAAACGGTCCCTGAGATCCAGGACAAAGACAGAGAACGATGCCAAAACCCCGCCAAGAAATTAGACCACCCTGAATGTCATCTTTCTGTCCCACTTTGTCACCCTGTCCATCCTCAAACTGCCCCAGCTCCACTTCCTATGCCCATTTGGGAAATGCACCTGTGAGACCAATAGACTGGACTCTGCCATGGACATACCTCCACCTTCACCCCCCCCCATTTTGTAACCCCCTCCAATATTGAGCACTTAAATAAACACCCTTGAAGCACAAAACAATCTGGAGTCAGTCTGTGATTTCGAATTAGTGTATTATCAATTACTGTGGCAAAAAGCTCTTACAATTGTAATGTCAACATACCTATGTCACACAGCTCTAGTCCATGAGGAATCAAAGCAGATGTCACACAGTGGGACCCACATCTGTGAAATCGTAAGGGAAAGTGACAACTCAGCGACCATACACTGGGTGAAAACGACAGACAGTAGAGAGGTAGTAATGTTAAAGTACATGTAGTAGGCAGGTTTGTATTCTTACCTGTGTCTCACTGGAAATATTGCAGGATCACTGAGTCCCTGTTGTCGATGTCCTCTTCTTCAGCTTCCTCGTCTTCACTGTCCACAGGCTCCACAGCTGCCACAACACCACCATCTGGACCATCCTCCTGCAGAAAAGGCACCTGTCGTCGCAAAGCTAAGTTGTGAAGCATACAGCAGGCCAAGATGATCTGGCACACCTTCTTTGGTGAGTAGAATAGGGATCCACCTGTCATATGGAGGCACCAGAACCTGGCCTTCAGGAGGCCGAAGGTCCGCTCGATTATCCGCAGTGTTTGCCCATGGGCCTCATTGTAGCGTTCCTCTGCCCATGTCCTGGGATTCCTCACTGGGGTCAGTAGCCATGACAGGTTGGGGTAACCAGAGTCACCTGCAAATGGCGAGGGAGAACTGTTAGACACACACTAACCTGTAGGGATATCCCCAGACCCAGACAACCATTCCCACTGAATTGCTTCCAGGTGCTCACCTAATAGCCACACACGGTGCCTCTGGAGTTGACCCATCACATAAGGGATGCTGCTATTCCGCAGGATGTAGGCATCATGCACTGAGCCAGGGAACTTGGCATTAACATGGGGGATGTACTGGTTGGCCAAACATACCACCTGCACATTCATGGAATGATAACTCTTCCGGTTTCTCTACCCCTGGTCACTCCTGCGGGGGGACCAAAGCCACATGTGTCCCATTAATGGCACCTATGATGTTGGGGATATGTCCCAGGGCATAGAAATCACCTTTCAATGTAGGCAAATCCTCCACCTGAGGGAAAACGATGTAGCTCCCCATGTGTTTCAGCAGGGCAGACAACACTCTGGACAACATGTTGGAAAACATAGGCTGGGACATCCCTGATGCTATGGCCACTGTTGTTTGAAATGACCCACTTGCAAGGAAATTGAGTACTGACAGCACCTGCACTTGAGGGGGGATTCCTGTGGGATGGTGGATAGCAGACATCAGGTCTGGCTCCAGCTGGGTACACAGTTCATGGATTGTGGCATTGTCAAGCCTGCATGTGATGATCACATGTCTTTCCTCCATTGTCGATAGGTCCACCAGCGGTCTGTACACCGGAGGATGCCGCCATCTCCTCACATGTCCCAGCGGACGGTGCCTATGAAGGACAACAGCGAGCACAGAGTCAACCAACGTACCCACAGCTTACACAGAACACAAATCAAAATCCGAAAAGTGGCATGTATGTGTGTTGAGTGTAGGCCTAGGTATGTGTGACGCAGTTAAAAATTAAGCCATGTAGGCCCCTGAAATGGCGTCTGCCTGACCTCTAAAGTGGGAGAATGGGATGTGAGGTAACTGCGCTGGCGTTGCACACCATCGTGGAAGGTGGTCGAAGACCGTGGCGCAATGCTGCATTGGTTAACATTGGACCCTATGGGTCCCAGGAGCCAATGACGATGTACGCCGGCGGTGACGGTACGCACCGCCGCGGACGTGACTGCATTTTCTATCTGTTCAATCACTCGATACCTGATTTTCGACAGGAGAGGACCTACACTGCAAGTGCTGCTGTGATCTCAGTCTGGAAGAGACAATGGCTTGAATGTCGGGGGAAAGGGCCCCTGCCTTCATATTGGAGGAGTTGGAGAAACTCATGGATGGGGTCCTCCACCAGTACACGCTACTCTACAGTCCTCCAGACAAACAGGTAAGTACACTGGGAGCATGCTGTATAGGCATGCCTGTGTGGAGAGGGGTGGATGTAAGAAGGAAGGGGGGAGAGTGCGGCGTGCATGAAACAACGGTGAGTTCATGTGCCACATGCCAAGGGCAGGGATGGGGGCCAATGACTGTACAGTTGGTAATAAGTTTCTCTTCCCCCTGTACATATCATGTAGGTCAGCGCCCACCAGAAAAAAGATATTTGGCGAGCCATCGCCAAGGACGTCCGGACCCTGGAGGTCTACCACAGACGGAGCACCCACTGCCAGAAAAGATGGGAGGACATTCACCGCTGGAGCAAGAAGACGGCGGAGGCTCAGCTGGGAATGGCCTCCCAACGTGGGAGGGGTGCCCGTCGCACCATGACCCCCCTGATGTTCAGGATCCTGGTGGTGGCGTACCCGGAGTTGGATGGGCGCTTGAGGGCATCACAGTAGCCACAAGGGGGTGAGTACACTCTCATCCTGCTGATTTAGCGCGCAGTGGAGGTGTCTGGGTGGGGGAGGTGGGCTGTGGGTTTCCCTTGGCCAGGGAGAGTTTAGTAGGCAAGGTCCCTCCGTAAGGCAGGCCATGTGGCATCCCACCCCACCTCTGTAGAGTGCCAAGTACACCTAGTCATGCCCCTGTGTCATCCATGTGTGCAGATGTCGTCCATAGCCTAGTAGGCCATGTCCCAGGGATTGAACAGTGGAGCCCAAGAGCGCGGCGTACTGCAGGGGGCTTCTGTGTCTGTCATGTCCACCAACGGTAGCGGTAATGCATGCACTAAACATGTCTTTCTTCTGTCGTCCTCCGCCTTTTTGTGGTCTCCCTGTTCTTGTGTGCATTAGCATCATCAGGCGGAGGAGCAGTGGCACCGGAGCACGAGGGAGCTGCATCCCACATGTCCATGGAAGGCAAAACTACAGACTCGGATTTCACCAGTGGGACAGAGGGCGAGGGGAGCTCCACGGCGGGGACAGGAGCTGACACCAGCGACACGGACTCGTCCTCTGAAAGGGGGCTCCCTTGTGGTGGCGGCAACATCTGTGCCCCCCGCATTTACAGGTACAGCCTCCAACCCCCTACCAGCACCGCCCTCCCATAAGCCCCTCAGCCTTTGCCCTGTGCCCAGTCACCCCTGCTTCCCTCAGTGAGGAGGCCATTGACCTCCTCAGGTCCCTCACTGTTGGGCAGTCTACCATTTTGAATGCCATCCAGGGTGTAGAAAGGCACTACATCTACAGCCACTACTGAATGCCATCCAAGGTGTAGAAAGGCAGTTGCAACAAACAAATGCACTCCTGGAGGGCATTCATTCTGGTCAGACGGCCCTTCAGTGAACTTTTAAGACTCTGGCCTCAGCACTGATGGCAGCCATTGTCCCCGTCTCTAGCCTCCCCCCTCCAACTTCCTCCACCCAGACCCAATCCCCTGTACCCCAGCCTATCCCAAGCACACCTTCAGACCAGCATTCACACACCTCAACACACAAGGGTAGCTCTGGCAAACATAAGCACCACACATCCCACAGGCACTCACGCAAGCATCACACACATGCAGACACACCAACATCCACTGCCTCCACTGTGTCCTCCTCCTCCTTGTCTCCCTCCTCCCTCCCAGTCTTGTCTACACTCACACCTGCATGCACTACATCTACAGCCACTACTGCCATCACCAGCACACACACCACCACACCCCGCTCACGTGCAGTCACCACCCCCACTACCATCCACACGTCCCCTGTGTCCTCTCCCAGTGTGTCTATGATGCCACCTCCCAAGATACACAAATGCAGGCACACACCCACCCAACAGCCATCCACCTCACGACAGCCTCTAGCACATGCACCTTCACCCAAAGTCACCAAACGAACACCTCCTACGACCACAACCTCTTCCTCCACTCCCAAACCCCCTCCATCTACCCATCCCAGTGTCTCCCAAAAACGTTTCCTATCCAACCTTGACCTCTTTCCCACACCTCCCCCAACCCGTCTGTCTCCTAGGTCCCGACTCTCCAGGTCCCAACCTAGCACCTCAGCCACAACATCTTCGGGACCAGTGGTGCCTGTAGTCATCGGAATATGGAGTGCACCGGCCACCAGGGCAGCCAGTGTGGCACGGAGCTACAGCACGGACAGTCCCCCGGTCAACCATCAGAAGTTGGCCAGTACCCGGCGGGAGAGGGGGAAGACTCCAGCCACCAAAGCAGCTCTCAAGGGTCCCAGTGGGAGTGTGGAGTCAGCTGCAACACCTTCAAAGGTGGGGAAGGGCCGCAAGAAACCCGGCAAGTCTGAGAAAGAGCAGCATTGCGGAGGAGACCGCTATCATCCCCGCTGCCCAGGAGGCCACTGCCATCATCCCCGCTGCCCAGTAGGCCACTGCCATCATCCCCGCTGCCCAGGAGGCCCACGCCATCATCCCCGCTGGGCTAGAGAGGACTGCCAGCACCAGCCCCGCTGGGCTAGAGAGGACCACCAGCACAAGCCCCACTGGGACAGAGAGGACCGCCAGCACAATCCCCACTGGGCTAGAGAGACCCACCAGCACAAGCCCCGCTGGGCTAGAGAGGACCTCCAGCACAAGCCCTGCTGGGCTAGACAGGACCGCCAGCACAAGCCCCGCTAGGACAGAGAGGACCGCCAGCACAAGCCCCGCTGGGACAGAGAGGACCACCAGCACAAGCCCCGCTGGGACAGAGAGGACCACCAGCACAAGCCCCGCTGGGACAGAGAGGACCGCCAGCAGCTGAGTCACTGCAAAGGAGCCCGCCTCCTCAAGCACCGCTGAACAGGGCACCGCCACTCCAAGCACTGCTGAACAGGGCACCGCCGCTCCAAGCACTGCTGAACTGGGCACCCCCGCCTTAAGCACCGCTGAACATGGCACCGCCGCCTCAAGCGCCGCTGAACAGGGCACAGCCTCTCCAAGCACCGCTGAACAGGGCACCGCCGCCTCAAGCACCACTGAACAGGGCACCTCTGCCCCAAGCACCGCTGAATAGGGCACCGCCGCTCCAAGCACCGCTGAACAGGGCACCGCCGCTCCAAGCACCGCTGGTCCATGAGCGCCAAGGGCACTGACGCTACTGAGTCAGTCACGAGCAGGATGAAGCACTCTGGGCACCAGGCCCCCTCCAGAACCAGTGGAGTATCACATCCACTACCTCAGTCCTTGGCAGGATGAACCACTCTGGGCACCAGGCGCCCACTACCTCTGTCCTTCACAGGATGAAGCACTCTGGGCACCAGGCTCCCTCCAGAACCAGTGGAGTATCACATCCACTACCTCTGTCCTCAGCAGGATGAAGTACTCTGGGCACCAGGCCCCCTGCAGAACCAGTGGAGTATCACATCCACTACCTCTGTCCTTAGCAGGATGAAGCACTCTGGGCACCAGGCCCCCTCCAGAACCAGTGGAGACTGTCATCCACTACCTCTGTCTTTAGCAGGATGAAGCACTCTGGGCACCAGGCCCCCTGCAGATCCAGTGGAGACTGTTATCCACTACCTCTGTCCTTAGCAGGATGTAGAACTCTGGGCACCAGCCCCCCCCCAGAACCAGTGGAGACTGTTATCCACTTGAGAGACTGTGGCTTTGCACTCCCCAGGATGGAACAGTGGGCAACCCACCCACTGTAGAGACTTGAGAGACTGTGGCTTTGCACTCCCCAGGATGGAACAGTGGGCAACTCACCCACTGTAGAGACTTGAGAGACTGTGGCTTTGCACTCCCCAGGATGGAACAGTGGGCAAACCACCCACTGTAGAGACTTAAGAGACTGTGGCTTTGCACTCCCCAGGATGGAAATTGAAGAGTGAACATGGGGCCCCATCATTGATTTGGCGTCGTGCACTCAACCGGCTGAGGTGCCCCCCCCTTTCCCTCCCCCTGAGGTGCCTGTTTTCTTGCTCTCTAATGCCCCTGCAGAGTTCTCTCCATCATGGTCGGGGATCTTGTGTGGACCTCGCCCATACCGTGTGGGCCCAGTGTTCCATGGACTTCATTGGAGCACTACCTGGACTACTAAGATTGGTGTATATTTTGTTTATGGTGTATATATATATATTTTTTTTTTGCGTACTTGATTTTAATATATTACAATGGTTACGCTCATTTCCTTTTGTCTTTGCATTTTTCCAGGGGGGGTTGGGGGTGTAACTATAATATGTATTTGTGTGTTTGTTGTAGTGGGTCAGGGTGGGGGTGGGGGTGTTGCGTGTGGATGTCCCTGTTTTTTCCTCCCCCTCTCCTGTGTCGTAGGTGCAGTACTCACCATTGTCTTTGCCGCCGGCGTTCGTGCTCCTGTTAGAGGAGCAAGAAGATAAGGGCTGGAAAAATGTGCAGCTCTGGTTCCATGGAGTCCGGATTCCTCGTGGGGTGTGTAGAGGTGAGCATTTTCCCTTCAAAGCCCTATTTTCCGCCGTGTGTTTGTCCACGGTGAATCCGCCCCGGAAAAGGTGGCGGTTTGGTAGGTTGTGATACTGTGGGCGGTACATTGACTTCCGCCTGTCTGTTGGCGGGACCGCCAAGCTGTTTGTCTGTACCGCTGTGGCGGTTGGAGTGTTAAAGTGGCTGTCTTTGTTGGCGGTTTCCGCCACGGTCGTAATTCCAATTTTTTTACCGCAGGCCTGTTGCCGGTCTTACCGCCTCTTTAACAGGGTCCGCCAGGCTTGTAATGACCACCATAGTGTTCTAAGGGATCACTCCACACTTCCTCAGATATTTATACAAATGTGAATGTAGCAATGGTGGCCACAATACAACCCTGGCGGGCGGACCCGCCAGGGCACCGCCATCTCGGCTGGGAACATGGTTCCTGATGTACTCAGCCAGGGTGGCGCTGAGTTCAACATCGCCTGGCTGATTACAACTCAGCTTTCCCTGCCATGAGAAGGCTGGCGGAAAGCCGGTTCTGGGGGCCACAGCTGGGGCCCCCTTGCCTGCACCATCAGAATGCGCACTGTCTGCTTTGCTTAAAGGTGCCAAGGTGAATATTGCTGCACTGTGTAGGAAAGTACCATCTTGCCTGGCATGTTACCCCCATCTTTACATGTACGTAAGTTTGGTTTTGCCTGTCTCACTGGGATCCTGCTAGCCAGGACCATAGTGCTCATAGTTTGTGGCCTGAATGTGTGTACCGGTGTAATGATTAACTGTGCCACTGAGGCTCTGCTAACTAGAACCTCAGTGCTTATGCTCTCTCTGCCTTTAAAATTGTCACTATAGGCTAGTGACCAGTTTCATTAATTCTAATTGGCACACTGGAACACCCTTATAATTCCCTAGTATATGGTACCTAGGTACCTAGGGTATTGGGGTTCCAGGAGATCCCTTTGGGCTGCAGCATTTCTTTTTGCCACCCATAGGGAGTTCAGACAAATCTTACACAGGACTGCCACTGCAGGCTGAGTGAAATAATGCACACGTTATTTCACAGCCATTTTACACTGCACTTAAGTAACTTATAAGTCACCTATATGTCACACTCTCACTCAGTGAAGGTCAGGTGAAAAGTTACTAAGTGTGAGGGCACCCTTGTACTAGCAAAGGTGCCCCCACATAGCTCAGGGCAATTTCCACGGACTTTGTGAGTGCGGGGACACCATTAAAACGCTTGCACTAGATATAGGTCAGAACCTATATGTAGCTTCACAATGGTAACTCCGCATATGGCCATGTAACATGTCTAAGATCATGGAATTGTCCCCTCATGCCAAATCTGGTATTGGGGTGCCAATTCCCTGCATCCCCTGGGCTCCACTATGGACCCCGGGTACTGCCATACCAGCTCTATGGGGTTTTCTCTGCAGCTACCGCTGCTGCCACCCCACAGACAGGGTTCTGCCCTCCTGGGGTCTGGGCAGCCCAGTCCCAGGAAGGCAGAACAAAGGATTTCCTCTGAGAGAGGGTGTTACACCATCCCCCTTTGGAAATAGGTGTTACGGGCTGGAGAGGAGTAGCCTCCCTCAGCCTCTGGAAATGCTTTGAAGGGCACAGATGGTGCCCTCCTTGCATAAGCCAGTCTACACCGGTTCAGGGAACCCCCAGTCCCTGCTCTGGCGCGAAACTGGACAAAGGAAAAGGGAGTGACCACTTCCCTGTCCATCACCACCCCAGGGGTGGTGCCCAGAGCTCCTTCGTGTGTCCCAAACCTCTGCCATCTTGAATCCAGAGGTGTGAGGGCACTCTGGAGGCTTCTGAGTGGTCAGTGCCAGCAGGTGACATCAGAGACCCCTCCTGACAGGTGCTTACCTTACTAGGTGGTCAATCCTCCTCTGAGGGCTATTTAGGGTCTCTCCAGTGGGCTTTTCCTCAGATAAGGACTTGCAAGAATTCACCAGAGTTCCTCTGCACCTCTCTCGTCGACTTCTGCCAAGGATCGACTACTGACTGCTCCAGGACGCCTGCAAAACTGCAACAAAGTAGCAAGAAGACTACCAGCATCATTGTAGCGCCTAATCCTGCCGGCTTTCTCGACTGTTTCCTGATGGTACATGCTTTGGGGGCTGCCTGCCTTCATTCTGCACTGGAAGCCACGAAGAAATCTCCCACGGGTCTATGGAATCTTACCCCTGCTCCAGCAGGCACCAAACGTCAGCGTCACCGGTACTCTGGGACCCCTCTCATCCTGACAAGTGTGACCCCTGGAACACAGGTGGTGGACCCAAGGGACCCAGACTGTCCAGTGGCCCAACTGTCCAAATTTGGAGGAGGTAAGTCCTTGCCTCCCCTCTCCAGACAGTAATCCTGTGCACTGCGTGAACTGCAGCTGCTAGGGCTTCTATGCACTTTTGCAAGGAATCCATCATGCATAGCCCAGTCCAGGTCCCCAGCGCCTCCGTCCTGCATTGCTCAACTCGCTGAGTTGACCACCAGCTTCGTGGGACCCTCTTTTGTAGTGTTGAGATGACCGCCGTGCTCAGTCTTTTTGAACCCGTGTTCAAGGACTTCTGTGGGTGCTGCCTTCTTGTGCGAGGGCTCTCTGTGTTGCAGAGGGCCCCCTCTGTCTCCTCTCCTAAGTGGCTATATCCTGGTCCTTCCTGGGCCCGGGCAGCACCCTTTTTCTTGAACTGCAACCTTTGCAGCTATCAAGGCTTGTTTGTGGTCTTTCTCCAAAGAAACAACTCTGCATCCTCCAGCACTCCGTGAGACATCTTCTGCACAAAGGAGAAGTTCCTAGCTCCTTTTGTTGCTGCAGAATCTTCAGCTTCTTCCATCCTGAGGCAGCCATTTTGCACCTTCATCTGAGGTTTAGTGGGCTCCTGCCCCCTCTGGACACTTTCACGACTCTTCGACTTGGTCCCCTTCCTTTGCAGGTCCTCAGGTCCAGGAATCCGTCTTCAGTGCTCTGCAGTCTGTTGTGGTCTTTGCAGAATCCTCTATCACGATTTTAGTGCGTTTCTGGGGAAGTAGTATCACTTTACTCCTACTTTTCAGGGTCTTGGGGTGGGGTATCTTGGGCACCCTTAGTGTTTTCTTACACTCCCAGCGACCCTCTACACACTACACTAGCCTAGGGGTCCACTTGTGGTTCACATTCCACTTTCAGAACATTGCATCCTACTGTATTCTACAGTGTTTGCACTACTTTCTAACTGTTTTACTTACCTGATTTTGGTTTGTGTGTATATTTTGTGTAGTGTACCTACCTCCGAAGGGAGTATATCTTCTGAGATATTTTTGGCACATTGTCACTAAAAAAAGTACCTTTATTTTTAGTAACCCTGAGCATTGTGTTTCTTATGATATAGTACCTATATGATATAAGTGGTATCGTAGGAGCTTTGCATGTCTCCTAGTTCAGCCTAAGCTGCTCTGCTATAGCTATCTCTATCCGCCTAAGCTGCTAGAACACTACTAATCTACTAATAAGGTATAACTGGACCTGGCACAATGTGTAAGTACCATCAGGTACCCACTATAAGCCAGGCCAGCCTCCTACACACTGTTCCTGCTAGGCAGCCCAGTAGGAACTGCGTACTACAATGTTCCCGCCGGTCAGCCCGGGGGAAACATTGTTATACACATGGGGGGGGGGACGCCACTACCATCCTCCTGCATGGCAGTGGTGTCCTTCCCGTGGGTTTGTCAGTCCCACATTGGGACCACAAAACTCATAATAAGGCCCTTTCTACTTTGTGACTCCGCCTTTGCACAAAGACCCTTAGCTCTTAGTATATACTGCATCTATTCAATACTTTTAGCTAGTGCATAACGGGTCCATATGGTAATTTGGGCAAGCTGAAGTCTCTGATAACAGTAGATGTATTACCAACAAAACAATTACTAATGAGTTAAAACAGGACAGGATATGAGGCTTAGCTTTATTTGGTCTTAAAGGCAGTTCCACGCATCCTCAGTTAGCAGTCTTACAAACTATCAGATTCAGGCTGAGTCTCTGGTCCTCAAAGTTATTAGCTAAAACAAATATCATTTACTTTTGAAAAGCCTAAGTTAATTTGTACTGGAAAATTTGCTACATGTTGCATGCCACCGAACAGAAGTAGTCACCGTGAGGTAAAGTTTTTGAGGAGATTGTGTTTGATCAGGTAGGAGTTGCTGACGCAATGGACCTGCACTTCCTCCCCCTCAAGGCTAGTACGGATGGTGGAAGAGGAAATTCCACCAGTGTATTTTCCTCTAGGATTAGCATTACCTCTTTAAACCAATCAGGCCACAAGTATGAACAGATGTACATTAAAGAGCATCTTGAATACCGACATAAAACTCTTGCAAGGGAAACAATTTCTGACATATGTCTCTAAAGACAGCCGTACACCTCTCTTCTAGAAGTGACATTCTCCTGGAAAAGTAATTCCAACAAAAGTAGTCAGCCTGATACTTCGAAAGCTCTGTAGGGACATCAGCATTCCATTGCCGTGCACACACTTGGACCATGAGCCAAAGTAAATTATAGAAAACTATGTAATTTTGAGCCATTTGGGATGTACCATTACTAACTGATAAAATTGTAGTTGCTAGGAGACCAGATAGAGGGAAAAAAGAAACACAACTGAGACGTGAATTATAAAGCTGTCTTTTCCCGGGTTTTGTTCAGTTCTGCCCAAAGGCGATGCAATCTGAATCTATCAACATGCTACAAAAGCCCAACAATATAGTACCCATCACATTACATGCAAATGTACCTTTAGATACAAGCCTAGAATTCAAAAGTGACGTCCATCCACAGATAAATATGTTTGTATGTATGCATGCATATTCATTGGTATATACGTGTTAATAGCGCAGTGTTACATTTAATGATAAAGTCAAGGAGTGATTGGAAATGTAACTGGAATAGGATAGCGGAAGAGGACTGTTGCTGTTATTATTATACTGTTTTAAAGGGGTGTGTCTCTAACATTTTCCTACATTTGCGCAGGGTTGGAGTGTTTTTGGTGGACTGTTTTTGGTGGAGTGTTGAATGTCGTTCCAAATCCTGAGTGCACCATTGTCTTATTTTCTCTTTTTTTAACTACTTTGACTCCAATCTGATGCTGTCCTGGCTGTGGGTATGCTGAAAGCCACAAGAGGTGATGAGATTGTTAGCTAGGGTTGTTCGTCCTGATGGCTTTAGAGAAGATGCAGCTGGCTGTGAAGATGGCGCAGCCCTCCAAAGGGAAACAGTGGGGTTTCTATCAGGGTGCGTGTGATATGATCATGCTTCTCTAAGCCCTTGAGGAGACATCTTGAATAAACGTATACCTCTCCATACTGCAAGGATGATTAAGAAAACAAATTGGCCAACCAAATGCATGAAAACTATCTGTTACATCATGGCTGAGTCCTTGGCGTTTGGTTGCCTTACTTTCAAGGGAAATGGCAGCTTCTAACCAAATTTGGGTGTCACCCTACGAGATACTTAGCGAACATTATTTATATGTTAGGTTAAGATGTGGTACATCACCATCAGTTGATTATACATACAAATAAATTCAGAGGAAGATGTGACTAGTTATTGCAAGTGTCGAATAGGGGCCGGGAAATGTTTTTTCACTTGATACTTTTTTGTCCCAACTCTCATATTGCTCGCAGAAAGTGGTAAATGCCTCTTTTATAATATTCAGGTATAACCAGCCATAACTTTGTGTTATAAAACCGACTTTGCTTAGGTATATTTGTCATTGAGATCATATATCTGGCTTGTTTTTCTGATTACTCGAAACACTGAAGAAAGGAAGTAATACGATAAACTGTGGGCTTCATTTACGAAATGACGCAGCATGTTGCTGCAAGCCAGCTTGCTGCGCCGTGCTGCGTCATCTTGAAAGTGCAGGGATGCGTCCTACTTTCAGAAATATGACACATCCCTGTACTTCCTGAGCTCTGGAATGCAAACTGCTGCCTAGTGCCAACACGGGCAACCTTGCACCATGGTTCAAGAGTACCTGCATTGCATGGATGATTGTGTGTGTGCAGGAAGGGACACCGTCTTGCAAATAAACAATCATTAATGGCATTTTCCTCTGTCTATGTGTGCTGCAGATTGCAGCACGCATAGAAAGAGAAAAAAACAGTGTGAAATAATGTTATTTCTCCCCGATGCACCACTTTAACGCCTCCACATTCCCAGCCTTGCAAATCTGAGAATGCATCAGGTTCCATCAGCATCCATGGGTGTTGCATGGAAAGTTATGCATGAAAGGGGTCCATATGTACTATGCCATGAAAAGCCACTCAAGATGGAATGACATATTGTATGACAAATTCAACTGTTTTAAGCTCTGCCTGTCTGTCTGTTGTTTTGTATGAATGTATACCTATTGCTGTGGCTTTTAGATGACAACAATAAATATGTGTTTTCTGTGTAGGCTTTCTGTGCAACAACTCCATGCTTTCCATTGGAGTTTTACAAGGATTTTACTTCACTGGAAATGGGGCAGGAAGAATGCAGTAAATCAGCTGTTGTCCCGTCTGCAGTATCCTCCATCTAACTAGGGTTTAGTCTAGTTAACATCAGTGGAACCTCTGCTGGCACTACTGGTGGTAACCCTTGACCCAGTGTTCCATCTATCACAGAACTTCTGGATCACAGTGATGGTAGGTCTGTACCATTGATGGTGGGAGGCCTGTTACTCATTACCAGGTCAATGTCCAAGAGTTAAGCCATGGTGACAAAGGGCAGAGAAAATGTTTAAGATCCTCTCTGCACATAAGGACTGTTGGATTTGACTTCCTCTGCAGTGTCATCTCCAATTTTTTTGACTTCACCATCCTGTTTTATGAACCCAATTTTATTGAATTTTAGGGCTCTGCACTCTCTACCACTACTCACAAGTGCTAAAGTGCCTGTGCTTTCTCTGCTGAACATGGTACAATACCCAACTAGCACAGTGAATTTATTTGTAAGTCCCTAGTAAAGTGGTACTACATACTCAGGGCCTGTAAATTAAATGCTATGAGTGGACCTGCAGCACTTATTGTGCCACCCACTTAAGTTGCCTTTCAAAACATATCTCAGGTCTGCCATTGCTGCCTGACTATTTGTCAGGCCTAAACCTTCCTTTTTGAGACATGTCACCCCTAGGATAGACCCCAAATAGCCAAAAGGAAGGGATCAGTATATTAAGAAAATTTGACATGTACTTTTAGGTTTTACATTACCTGATAGTGAATACCCCTAAATTCATTTTTCATTACCATCAGCCCTCCTCTTCCATGAGATAACTTCCAATTGGGAGTAGGTAGGAATGTTGCATTTGGTCTCTAAAGAATTGTAATTCAAAAACCTCTTTAATGGAAAAGTTGAATTTTAAGTTACAGTTCTGAAAAGGCCACTTGTAGAAAGTTGGCAGTTTCTTGTCCCAACCATTCGGTGCCCAGTGCCTGCAGCCTGTATCCACGTTCAAATGATTATATGTGGCTGGCAGCCAGTGGATCACTGGCACAATATCATAGAAAAAAATATTGTTGACAAAAATAGCATGTCAAAAATATTGTTTCCCACAATATTGTGTTTCTATACTGATATATTGATAAAGGTAAGTACAAAAATATCAGGAAAAACATTGTTGATCGTAATATTGTTTAAAAAAAAGTGCTCATATATATATATAGTTTGGAGGGTTTAGATTTACTATTCATACTCCAGTCAGCACAACAGTAGGGAAAGCACTGGACTTCGAAGTGGTTTAATTTACCCACTCCAAACTCCCTTAAAGGAGCCGAGTGCTATCTCATAGCACAAAGGGAGCCAGTGCAAAGCAGACAGTGCGCATTCTGATAGTGCTGAGCGAGGGTGCCCTGCAATGCCCATGCCAGGGCTCCCTTGTGACTCCCCAGCACATCCTTACCACCATCCCTTCCATGCCAGTCAGAGTGCCATGAAAAGGCTGGAGGTGAGGGGGGTTGTAATCAGCCAGGTGGTGTTGAGTTCAGTGCCCTAGCTGAGTACAATTCCGACAACCGTCATGCTGTTGGGAACCATGTTCCCGGATGGGACGGTGGTCCCCTGGCACGTCCGCCTGCCAGGGCTGTAATTGGGTAGTCTGACCGCCTGGAGTGCAGGGGTCTGACTGTCAACGCGAGTGTGGAGGCCCAGAATCATTAGTAATAGACTTAGCTTCAATTACTATGTACAAACAATTCAGATAACAAATATGATGGCACAAACACATTTTCACAAACACGTACCATAAAATAAATTAGAAATTGAAAAAATATAACTTAAAAAAATATATATACATAATTATTTACAAATTTAAAATGTCATATAAATATTAATTACTATAAACAAAATATATGTATTTATATTCTTCCCAGCCAATTCATCCAATACAATGTAAAATACAAATAAAAAAAAAGGATAATACACATATAAAAACTGAAACCCAAAGAAAAATAAACAGTAGAATAATTGCACAATTATTAATAAATTAACATTTTACAAGGTTAATAATCAAATATTAAATAAGGTGATACAAAAATTCAGTTAAATTACATTTTATTTTATTTAACTCCCTACCTTATGCACCCAGCAGCCTGCACCTAAAATATAAAGAAAATATATAAGTATTAAACAATTTACATATTTCTCAATCAATTAAATAATACATGAGCAAATAATACATAATAGTAAATTAATTATTCCTCAATTGACTTCCCATCCCATACTCCTACAAACCAAGCAGTCTGCACCTGAAATATATCTAAAATAAATCCGTATTGAACAATTTACATAATTAATAATCAATTAAATAATTAATTAAAAATTAATTATCAATTGCCAATTAATACTTAATTAACTTCCCACCCTTTATGCCTAAAAATCAAGCAGTCCATACCTAGAATACAACTAAAATAAATAAGTAGTACACAATTTACATAATTAATTAATCATTAATAATTAATTGTTAATTAATTGTTACTTAAATAACTTTCATCCCTATCCTCCTACAAATCCAACAACCCGTTCAACACAATAAAATACTATTAACAAATAAATAAATAATTCTGAATCACTTAAGATTGCAAAATATGGGCCACATGTACAAAGACTTTTTGTAGTCACAAACGGGCCGATTTGCAGAATGATCCTGTTTGCGAACGCAAAAAGACTTTTTTAGATGTACAAAGCCCTACTTGTGATTCAGTTATCTATTTAGGAATTTCAAATTGGGTTTATGATTCACTATTAGGCAAAGGCATGTTTACGGTGTCCCATCCTAATACCGAATAGCAGTGGCACGTGTGAACGTTTTGCGACTGAAGTGCGGTCACAAAATATTCACAGTTTATCACCTACTTCAAATAGGTGGTAACCTATCCGTAAATACGAACACTTCCCCTTTGTGAATGTTTGCAAAAAACATTTTTTAGGAGCAGGCAGTGGTCCATGGGAAACATTATTTTTAAATAGATCTCATTTTCTTCAAGAAAAACGGACTGCATTTAGAAAAAATAGACAAGATTGCTTTATTTTAAGCAATCACAGATATGGTGGTCTGCTGACCCCAGCAGGCCACCATACCTATGATTTTTAGCGATTCCTAATGGGTCGTAGACTGAGACCTACCTCATTAATATTAATGAGGTAAGTCTATTTGCGACGCACTGGGATTCACAAAATGTGTCAAAGACACATTTGTACATTTGTGTTTGTGATTAACAAATAGTGAATCACAAAAAAATGCTATTTGGTAATCACAAACAATTACCTTTGTACATACGGCTCCTAATTAAAAAAAATAACATTATACAAACAATAGCAATACATGCAGTTAATATGATAACTGAAGCACATTAAAATAATTACAAAACAATATTTTAAAGCTATATTTTTTAAAACAACTCTTAGGCCTGGCATCGTCTCAATCTGCCGATGCACCAGCTGGAGTTGTTTTTGAGTTGGAGAAGCTGGAGAGTTATACAGTTGCTCAACTGTAACCGTTCAGTAAGGATCTAGCCTGTCCCATTAGGAGTTCCACCAAGAAGGAGGAGATGCAAAAGTCACTGAGGGCTGGGTGACAGCCAAGAAGGTTGGGAGTCATGCAGGAGAGGAGATTGAGTGTGAGGAAGTGCAAGACAGCAATGAGGGTGTGGTAGAGGTACCTGTTCTGCCTGGGGGGAGATCTCCAAGGCGGGTAACAGTGTGTCCTATAAGGGTATGACTCCTGAAGAGTTGCAGGACAGACAGGCAGAGAGGGTTCACCTGTTTGAGTTAGAGAAGCTTAAGATGGAGAGGGAGATGGAAGAGAGGAGGATGGCGATTAAGGAGAAAAGATGCTCTGGGATCATGAGCTTAGTTTGAGGGAACTAAATCAGACAAGCCAGTCTTGTAGAGATGGTGGCAGCAGTACCATAGTGCAGCCTGAGAGGAGGGTGCACATTCCTAAAGACCTAGTGAAGGAATATAAGAGGGAGGATGATATCTACTTGTGGTTTATGGGGTATGAGTCTGCTCTCCACATGAACATGGTACGTGAAGTACATTGGGGGATGGGTCTGTGGAAGCACTTTGAGGTAGAAGGGACATCCTTTGGGGATTCTCAGTGACTCACCTACACTATCATGAAGGGCGCCCTACTCACAAGGTATGGACTCACCCCTGAGCAGTACAAGGACAAGTTTAGGTCCTACAAGAAGAAAGAACCCCAAACATGGTCAGAATGTGTTGACTTTCTGCAGGTCACTGGATGGTTGGGTGAAGGGCAGTAAAGTAACAACTTATGAGGGGCATTACAACTTAGGGGTATGTTTATTCTCTGTTTGCGCTGAATTTGCGTAATTTTTTACGCTAATTCAGTGTAAACTTAACTCCATATTTATGTTTTGATGCTAGATACATATAGTATAAAAATATTGAAGTTTGCACCATTTTTTGGATAAGTGAACCTACCTTGCGTCAATGAGATGCAAGGTAGGCATTCCTATCTAAAAAATGGTGCTATCCCCATAGGGCCATATTTATCCCCCCTTGCTAAAACGATACACGGGTGAGAGGCGGGGCTAAATAATGGTGCAAAGCTTGCGTTGCACCTTTATTTAACGCCATGGGCCGGGTGTAGTGTATGTGAAAGGTGGGACATGTACTGATGTGTTTTGCATGTCCTAACAGGGAAATACTACCAAATTCGTTTTTCACTATTGCAAGGCCTATCTCTCTCGTGAGTTAGCATAGGGAGCTGACTTTAAATATTCTTAAAGTGCAGTTTCCCTTTGAGAGCAGATAGAAATGTGGAGATTGGGGTCTCTGAACTCGCAATTTTAAAATACATATTTTAGCGAAGTTGTTTTTTAGATTGTTAGTTTGAAAATGCCACTTTTTGAAAGTAGGCATTTTATTCCGTCAACCATTCTGTGACTCTGCCTGTTTGTGGATTCCCTGTCTGGGTCAGACTGACAGTTGAGCTGTTTGTGATCCTGCTCTAGACAGTGACGCAAAGGGAGCTGGGGTGTAGCCTGCACATCCAAATGAGCCATTTGGACTAGAGTGGAGGGAGGAGTAGTCACTTACACCTGAATGGGCTGTGCCTGCCCTCACACAATGTAGTCTCCAACCCCCTGGTGTGTGTCAAGGCAAGATCGTGTAAAGAACTGAGACTTTTCTTTGAAGTTGGGAAACTTTAAAGGCAGAAAGGGGAATAAGTATTGGACCCAAAACCCCAGACTTTAGATTTCTTCAAGATTTGGTTCTGGAACCAAGAGGAACCTCTGCCAAGGAGAAGAGCAGAGAAGTGCCACCCCTGCTTGTGACTGTGCTTTGTTGGGCTATCCTGCAGTTACTGCATCTGCCTGTGAAATGGGACAAAGAATGGACTTTGTGGCATACTCCTGCTTGAGAAGAATCTCCAAGGGATTGGACTGAGCTTGCCTCCTGTTTTTGAAGCCTCAGGGACAGCAAAGGCTTCACCAACCAGTCTCAGAGTCTGCATGCTATGGACTCTAGCTTGTCAGAGGGTGCCATTCCAGTTCCTGGGCCCCTGAGAGTCAATTCCTGGTAAAGTCCAGTGAAACAATGCTGGACGACGCCGTGCAACTACGCACGGATGCCTCTGCACAGAACCCGCCACGCCGCCTACACCTGAAACCGTGGACCTCATAGAAGCGCGACAATCACACCAACATCACAGGCCCTGCATCACCTATGCCGCAGATGTCCCAAGAACTCACAAGATTGTTAGTTTTAAAATGCCACTTTTTGAAAGGTGGCATTTTCTTCCTTTAACCATTCTGTGACTCTGCCTGTTTGTGGATTCCCTGTCTGGGTCAGACTGACAGTTGGGCTGTTTGTGAATCTGCTCTAGACAGTGACACAAAGGGAGCTGGGGTGTAGCCTGCATATCCCGATGAGCCATCTAGACTATAGTGGAGGGAGGAGTAGTCACTTACACCTGAATGGGCTGTGCCTGCCCTCACACAATGCAGTCTCCAACCCCCTGGTGTATGTCAAGGCAAGGTCCTGTAAACAACAGAGACTTTTCTTTGAAGTTGGGCAACTTTAAAGGCAGAAAGGGGTATAAGTCTTGGACCCAAAACCCCAGACTTTAGATTTCTTCAAGATTTGGTTCTGGAACCAAGAGGAACCTCTGCCAAGGAGAAGAGCTGAAGAGCTGAGAAGTGCCACCCCTGATTGTGACTGTGCTTTGTTGGGCTATCCTGCAGTTACTGCATCTGCATGTGAAATGGCACAAAGAATGGACTTTGTGGTACATTTCTGCTCGGGAAGAATCTCCAAGGGCTTGGACTGAGCTTGCCTCCTGTTTTTGAAGCCTCAGGGACAGCAAAGACTTCACAAACCAGCCTCTGAATCAGCATGGTATGGATTCTAGCTTGTCAGATGATGCCATTCCAGTTCCTGGGCCCCGGAGAGTCAATTTCTGGTAAAGTCCTGTGATACAATGCCAGACGACCCCATGCAACTTCGCAAGGACGCCTCTGCACAGAACCCGTCACGCCGCCTACACCTGAAGCTGTGAACCTCACACAAGCACAACGATCACACCAACATCACCGGCCCTGCTTCACCGATGCCGCAGATGTCCCAAGAACTCGCAAGATCGGAGTGTTGTAGCACTGACATTTGTGATACCCAACTACATCACAGTGCCTGTGACCCTGTGACGTGACAGGGACCCTGTGAGGACACCCCGCAGCATTGTGACTTCACCGGACTTCGACTGTGCTGGAGGTGCCCAGGGACCGAATCCTCACAACTGACGCCACCTGATCCTCCACTGCTCCGTAGCAAGGACCTGAGGCCTCTTCATGACACCTCTGTCCTTCGCTTCTCAGCACCGGAACCAAGGCCACCTTGGATCCAGCAACGGCTTTCTCCCTGACTCCCTGGACCAGCCTCTTTTCTGCTCTTTTGCTAAGGTATTGTACCTTGGGGTCTGTGTGACTCCGTAAACGGTGCCAGTGGTGTTGCATTGTGAAAAACGACTTTATCACGACGACGCTTAACATCAAATTGCAGCATTGGTGCTTCTAGGTACTATTTTTGTGTTTTTAATTGCTAAAGTCATATTTTTAACTGTTTATTGTGGATGTTTATCATATTTGGTCTTGTTTACTTAGATAAATATTTACTATTTTTCTACACCTGTATGGTGTCCATTTTGTAGTGTTTCACTGTATTGTTTCACTGTATTCCTGTGTGTGTTGGTACAGATACTTTACACATTGCTTCTGGGTTAAGCCTTTCTACTCGTGCCAAGCTACCAAAGGGGTAAGCGGGGGTTAACCAAGTGTGTATCTCCTTTGCCCTGACTAGAGTGAGGGTCCTTGCTTGGACAGGGGACAACCTGACTGCCAACCAAGAGCCCCATTTCTAACAACAACATTAAAAACATTATTCTTAAAAATGATATTACTTACCCAAAAAAACTATGCTTGGCGACTTTTTTTTGCATCACAATAGTATTGAATCACATTTTTGTTTCCCAATATTTCTGTCTCCCAATATTTTGAACTTGGTATTTTCTCTACCCAGTTGATCTTTGTTTTTTACTACCAGACAGTGAGGCAAAGGGGAATAGGTGTTTGTAGGGGGAGGACTCCGGCAACTTATCTCACTTCAAAGATTGCACCAAGTATACCAATTGGACCCTCAGACCCAACACTTCAGTACAAATCTGGCCTGTGGAAGACTCAGAAAAAGGACTGTTATGCTGCTCTGTTACTAGAAGGACTGCTACTTTGCTGTCCTGCTGCCCGGCTGCCTAAGTGAGAAGGACTAGGCCTGCATCTCAAACCCAGGAGGAGGTTCTGGTGGGCGGTGGCCCAGGGCATTTCCAGCTTTGGTCCTATGGGTGTTCCCAGTTTGTACAGAGGGACTCTGTCTGTTCTTAGAAACCTGAATCAAACAAAAGGTGATGGGAAGAATGCTTAAAATGTGTCTAACCACTGGCAGTTGCTCAGGGTAGCACCTCAACCCATCATCGTTTTGCTCACAATGCCACCTCAGTTTGGACCCAGTCATATGCAAATCAGTCTTGACCCTGCTCCTCATAGGAACAGTTCAGACCAAACTGCAAAGCCACGTCCTTCCTGAACCAGACCACAAGCAACCCAGGAATGGTTTTGCCCTAGTATGGGCTCATCAGCTATTACAACTTGGTTCCAGTGATGTTTTGAGCATTGGATCCACGTCTGGGCATACCCATGCCACTTAGGGTGGTACTTGAAACCCATGAGTTATTGCCAGTGATTAGATAAATTGCAAACATTTCTCCTATCGCCTTTTGTATGTTTCATGTCCTAAGAAACTCTCCACTGGTGGGAATATTACTGACGCGGCCAATGTGGCCTTAGGAGGAAGTAGGCTGAAGGGGCAGGTCATGGACCACACCATAATCTCCCTTACCTGGGGGATAGACACAAAGGGCCCCATTTGAGTTTGGCGGAGGGAAAACTCTGTCCGCCAAACTTCGCCAAACTCCCGACAGGGTGGCCGCCGCCCTCCCCGCTGAAGCTATTAATAGTTTCCTGCTAGGTCTGCAGGCGGAAAACTAAGGGGGTCATTCTGACTTTGACGGGCGGCGGAGGCCGCCCGCCAAAGTCCCGCCGGCAGAATACCGCTGCACGGTCAAAAGACCGCCACGATAATTCTGAGTTTCCCGCTGGGCTGGCGGGCGACCGCCAGAAGGCCGCCCGCCAGCCCAGCGGGAAACCCCCTTCCATGAGGATGCCGGCTCCGAATGGAGCCGGCGGAGTGGAAGGGGTGCGACGGGTGCAGTTGCACCCGTCGCGATTTTCAGTGTCTGCTTGGCAGACACTGAAAATCTTGTTGGGGCCCTGTTAGGGGGCCCCTGCAGTGCCCATGCTAGTGGCATGGGCACTGCAGGGGCCCCCAGGGGCCGCACAACACCCGTTACCGCCAGCCAGGTTCTGGCGGTCAAAACCGCCAGAGCCAGGCTGGCGGTAAGGGTTCAGAATCCCCATGGCGGCGCTGCCTGCAGCGCCGCCATGGAGGATTCCCCAGGGCAGCAGGAAACCGGCGGGACACCGCCCGTTTTTCCGTTTCTGACCGCGGCGGTACCGCCAGCCTGTTGGCGGTGCTCCCGCGCTCGTTGGCCCTGGCGGTCCATGACCGCCAGGGTCAGAATGACCCCCTCAGTTTCCACCCACTGGCCTATCAGGTCTCTGGCTCATAATCGAGCAAGCAGCAATGGTGTCGCCTGCAGGGTGTACCAGCATCATCGCAATGTCCACTGTCTCCAAAGCAGACAGTAAACATTGTGATGGTGCTAGCAAGGGGGACACCTGCACTGCCCATGCCAAGTGTGTGGGCATTGCAGTGGCCCCCCTGCACCTGTTCTCTGCCAGCATTTTCATGGCAGTGTTACTGGTCATAATTCCCAGGGCAGTTCCGCTTGCAGTGCTGCCCTGGCAGATTAGGATCTCTGCTACCACCAGACCGCGAGGATCCAAGATCCTGGTGGAGCTGAAAGTCTGGCGGTCCGACTGCCAGGGTTGTAATGTGACGTTCGGACCACCACTCTCGTCATAAGGCCCAAAGTGTGAGCATGTGATCCCTGAGGGTAGAAGTCATCACTTCCACCAGATGCAGGTGAATAAGATCCCTTTCACTTCTTTGAGGGACACAGGGGCTAGCCCGACCATTGTAGTGGAAAGGCTAGTTTCTCCAGAACAGCACACCTGTCAGGTATCTAGGTTAACTCAGGTCCAGAGGCAGAACTTTTTCACCCCATGGTCCTGGTATCCCTAAAATGGGGTGGAGTGGTGACCCAGAGGAGCGTAATAGTTAGTTCCCGAACGTATTCTGGAGAATGAGTTGCCTCCGGTGTAAGGAGAACTGAGAAGGGTGGCCATCCAGGGTTCTGTTTTCTGGGGGCATCACAGCCAATTGGAGGGTACGGGGGCCCAGATTGAGGGGCAGGGTGAGGGATGACTCAAACCTGTCCCCTGGTCTTTCTCAGGATATCACCCCAGGACTGGTGGGAGGTACAGTGGGAGCAGACTCAGTAGAAAGACTGCTCAGCTGCTTTGCTGCAAGAGGACTGCTACACTGCTGCCTTGCTATTCTTCTATTCTGCTACCCTGCTGCCCTGCTGCCCTGCTGCCCTTCTGCTCTGCTGCTTGAATGGGAAGTACTATATCTGCATCTTGACCCCAAGACCACCAGAGTGAATCCAAGGACTAGTTGGCTAGCCTCCTATTCAGAACCTCAGGGAGAGAAATGGCTAAAACCATCTTGAACCCTTGGCCTGGACTCTGCCTGCTGTGAGTCCTGCCCCCCAAATGGTGCCACCCCAGACCTGGACCATTGGAAGTGGACCAGAAGGGTACTCTGCCAGAGTAGCTGTGGTGTTATCAGGACTGACTGACCTTGCAGCTCCTTGGTATTGCTGCTGTGTGATGCTGCTTAGACAGAGGACCACGCAGCAAAGCCCCGCTGCTCCTCAAAGCAACCATTGCCGAGCACATCCTCATCGCAGGACCTCATATTTGAGCCATGCAGCTCCTCAGATCCGCCAATATGCTATACACCTTTTAGGCAGGACCCCGCATCGTAGTCCGTCATTTCCTCACAACTGCAGCTGAGCGACACATCCTCGAGGAGGGACTTCGCATTGCTACTCAACCAAGATTTAAGATACTTTGTTCAGTGGGCCTAACATGACCGCTATATCTGGCCCATGCTCCATCGAGGTCGGCCTGAACTTGTGACTTTGTCCCAGTCTGGTGCAACCAGATAAACACAGTTAGAATATTGTGCTTTCTAGTGCTATTTTGTTGTGCATATGTCCAGTTCTACTACTTGGATTTCTGTTCTTTGCATGTCAAATAATTTATTATATTTTACTTTATTTTTCTAAAGTGTTGTGGGATTTTTCTTGTGTTTTGTTTTCACTTTATCACTGTTTGTGCACTTCATTAATACTTTACACATTGCTTCTAAGTTAAGCCTGGCTTCTTTTGTTTCAAGCTACCAGAGAGATAAGCACAGGTTAATTTGGGGTTTGCCTGTTTCTCACCTTGACAAGAATTGTGGTTGCTGCTTGGGTAGGGTTTCCCCGCCCTCAACCAGTAATCTGTTACGTTTTATTAAAAAATATAATAAACTCCAGCTTTGTCAGTTTGCTTTCTCCTAACAAAACAAAGGGGGTGATTCTGACCTCGGCGGTAAAATGCCCTTACCGCCGGTCAGAAGACCGCCATAACACCGCCGCGGCCGCGGTCAACCGCCACGGTCATTCTGACCCACAACGGCCAAACCTCCAAAAATCCGTCCTCCACTGCAGCCCGCCACATCGGCGGGCAGCGATAAACTGGAGATGACCAAACCTCCACCGTCACGCCAACAGAAATACGCCCATGCCATTACGACCCACGAATCCACACGGCGGTCATTCAAACGCGGTATTCCATTGGCGCTACACACCGCCGCGGTCAGAATACACACACATCACCAAAACACAGCCACATTGGACAATTTGAAAAACACACACCTGATACACATACACACACCACTCCCACACAATCAACCAACTATAAAACACACACCCACATCACCCACAAACCCCTGCGACCCCAATTACTGAGAGAAGGAGAGAGAGACACAGCAGACAATCCAAAGCAAGACACACTGAGGCACACTACACCATCACACACACCACATAGTAGCACAAAGCACCACTCACCAACACACTCCTCATCACATACACCACCCCACACCTCACCCACACCACCCCATGGCACCCCAAAGGCATCCACGATTTTTGGACCAAGAACTCCGGGTCATGGTGGAGGAAATCCTAAGAGTGGAACCCCAGCTCTTCGGCTCGCAGGTGCAGCACACCAGTATAGCCAGGAAGGTGGAGCTATGGCAGCGGATCGTGGACAGGGTCAACGCGGTGGGACAGCATCCCAGGAATAGGGAGGACATCCGCAAAAGATGGAACGACCTACGGGGGAAGGTCCGGTCGATGGTCTCCAGGCACAACATCGCGGTCCAGAAGACTGGCGGCGGACCCCCACCCACCCCTCCCGAATTTACATCGTGGGAGCAAGAGGTCTTGACCATCCTGCATCCTCAGGGCCTCGCAGGAGTAGCCGGAGGAATGGACTCTGGTAAGTCCCATCTCAACTACTATATCCCCCACACCCCACCAGCATGCCAACCCACACCCCCACCCTCACCCCCAACCCCCCAGCACACATCCTTCCTGACAATGTCTCACCAGCACAACCCACCCATCCCAACACCAACTCCTGCATGCCAACACAAACCATGGGCACCCATCACCTAAGCATGACCACTGCACTAACCCCTCCCCCCCACTAAATACCCTCACAACACCTCCCTCCAGGGAATGCCTGCACTGGGGGACAAGGGCACCCACAACACGCATGCTATTGCACACACAGAAACAATAACCAAACTCTCTTACCCCATGCAGGACCCGAACGACAACACACCAGCCAGGAGGGTCCAGAAGTGTCCATCCCACCACCGGAACAGGCCCACACTGAGGATAGCAGCTCTGTCGACAGTGAACCTGATGACCAGCCCGGACCATCGGGGACCTCTGGGCAGTCGGTTCCCCTCACCCAGACACAGGCCACACCAGACCCGACCCCCTCTGCCGACACCAGCACAGCTCCCACCCAGCGGGCCCATGCCTCTGTCTCTAGGACAGCTCAATCAGCGGTGTGTCTGCCACTACAGGGCACCCAGGCTAACCCGACACCCCAACAACAGGGACCTGGGGGCAGTGGGAGCGGGCACACCGGCCAGGGGACAGAGGCCGGGGGAAACAGGGCAGCTCGGAGGGCTGCTGTGCGACAGGGGGGGGAGGAGAGGCCCAGGGAACCCACTCTCCAAGAGGCCCTCACCACCCTCATGGGGGCCTACCACCACTCCCAAGAAACGATGGCGACGGTACTGGCCAGGTTCACTGAGATCCAGGCACAGCAGGAGGAACGCTACATGGGGTTCAGGGAGGAGCTGAGAATCATCGGGACCGCAATGGGGACCATCGTCCTGGCCCTCCACAGGATAGAGGACGCGTTGCGGGACCATGGTGCACCACACAGGGCCCCTGTCACTAGGCCGGACCAGGAACAGCCTACCACCTCCGCCGGCGCTAGTGGACAGGAGGTCCCAACACCTCGACAGCCCCCCAGAACCCCACCTCCTGCTGAAGAACAACCACCCCGTAAGAGGAGCCTGAGACCAAAGAAAAAGACAGAGTAGGATGTCAAGACCCCCGCCAGCAGGACATACCCCCTCAAGTCTTCCCACTGTCCCACATTGCCACCCTGTCCAACCATGAACTGCCTATGCTCCATCCTTCCACAGGCAAAAGAACAATGCACCTGTGAGACTGAGAACTGGACTCTGCCATGGATATTCCTCCACCCCCACCCATCACCCTTAGAATCACATGTACCGGTATCTAGCACTGTAAATAAATCACATTTTGCACACAAACCTGTTTTGAGTCATGCTGTATTATTAACAAAGGGATAACATATTACTGTTCAATTTCTGTTCTGACAATTAGTCATGACAACATACCAATGTCAATACGCTGTATTTCATGGGCGAACCAAGCAGAAGTCAGGTACTGAGTCAGACAGCACTGAGAAGGGAAGGGAAAGGCATAAATTAATAAAAAACATCTGTGGGGAACTACAGAAAGTATAGATGCAGGAGGCTAGAAGCAATTGTGAAATGGCGTGGGTGATTCTTACCTGGGTGTTACTGGAAATACTGTTGTATCACTCTGTCCCTATTGTCTGTGTCGTCCTCAGAGTCTTCCTCCTCTTCACTCTCCACAGGCTCCACGGCTTCTACAACACCACCATCTGGACCATCCTCCTGCAGGAAAGGCACCTGGCGTCGCAAAGCCAGGTTGTGAAGCATACAGCACGCCACGATGATATGGCACACCTTCTTTGGTGAGTACATTAGGGATCCACCAGTCATATGCAGGCACCTAAACCTGGCCTTCAGGAGGCCAAAGGTTCGCTCAATCACCCTCCTTGTACGCCCATGGGCCTCATTGTAGCGTTCCTCTGCCCTTGTCCGGGGATTCCTTACTGGGGTCAGTAGCCACGGCAGGTTGGGGTAACCAGAGTCACCTATTAGCCACACACTTTGTCTCTGTAGCTGCTCCATCACATAGGGGATGCTGCTATTTCGCATCACATACGCGTCATGCACTGACCCTGGGAACTTGGCATTTACATGGGAGATGTACTGGTCAGCCAAACAGACCACCTGGACATTCATCGAATGATAATTCTTTCTGTTTCGGTACACCTGCTCATCGTCTTTTGGGGGTACCAAAGCCACATGGGTCCCATCAATGGCACCAATGATGTTGGGGATATGTCCAAGGGCATAGAAATCACCCTTCACTGTGGGCAAGTCACCCTCCTCGGGGAAAATGATATAGCTCCGCATGAGTTTCATCAGGGCAGACAACACTCTGCTCAAAATCTTAGAAAACATAGGCTGAGACATTCCAGATGACATGGCCACTGTGGTCTGGAATGACCCACTGGCCAAAAAATGGAGGACTGACAAAACCTGCACCAGAGGGGGAATCCCTGTGGGTTGGCGGATGGGGGACATCAGGGCTGGCTCCAGCTGGGCACACAGTTCATGGATAGTGGCACGGTCAAGTCGGTATCGAAGGATTATATGGCGTTCTTCCATTGTCGACAGGTCCACCAGCGGTCGGTACACGCGAGGATTCCTCCTTCTCATCCCAAGTCCCAGCGGACGGTGCCTAGGAAGGACAACATGGAGCACAGAGTCAGCCAAACCACAGGTACGTACAGACAGCTTGCACAGTTAAAGAATGGCAATGGGTTGAAAGGCGTGTATGTGTGGCAATGCAAGGCCTAGGCCTGTGTGTCGCAGTCAAAATTAAGCCATGTGGGCCCTTGAAATGGTGGCTGCCTGACCTGTGAAGTGGGACAATGGGATGTGAGGTCACTGCGCTGGCGGGGCACACCGTGGCGGTAGGCGGTCGAAGACCGCGGCGCAAAGCCGCATTGGTTAACATTGAAGCCTATGGGTTTCAGGAGCCAATAACGAAGTGCGCCGGCGGTCGCGGTACGCACCGCCGCAGTACGCACCGCCGCGGACGTGACCGCCATTTTCTATCTGCTTAATCACTCGAGACCTGATCATCCACAGGAGAGGACCTATACTGCAAGTGCTGCTGTGACCTCGGTCTGGAAGATACAATGGCTGCTGTGACTGGGGAAAGGGCCCCTGCCTTCACGTCTGAAGAATTGGACAAGCTCGTGGATGGGGTCCTCCCCCAGTATGCGCTACTCTACAGTCCTCCAGACCAACAAGTGAGTACCCCGGGTGCTAATGGAATGGGCTATGCCTGTGTGGATTGGGGTGGATGTAAGTTGGTGGGGTGGGGGGCGAATGAGGAGTGCAACGCCCGACAGATGAGAGCATGTGCCATATGGCAAAGTGGGTGGGGGGGGGCCAATTACATCTAACATGCAGGCCATTGATGATTTCCTCCTTTCCACCCTGTACATGTCTAATAGGTCAGCGCCCATCAGAAGATCGAGATTTGGCGTGCCATCGCCAAGGAAGTCCGGACCTTGGGGGTCCACAACAGACGGGGCACCCACTGCCGCAAGAGGTGGGAGGACATCCGCCGCGGAACAAGGAAGACCGCAGAATCACTGCTGGGGATGGCCTCCCAACCTAGGAGGGGTGCCAGTCGCACCATGACCCCCCTGATGTCCCGGATCCTGGCGGTGGCCTACCCTGAATTGGATGGGCGCTTTAAGACATCACAGCAGACACAAGAGGGTGAGTATCAGCACATTCTCCTATCTTTCTGCGCAGTGGAGGCGTCTGGGTGGGGGAGGAGGGCTGTGGGTGACATTAGGCCAGGGCGCTTTCTGTAGTGTAGTCCTCTCCCTTAGGCATGGCCCTGTGCCCCCGGCCCCCACCTCTGTAGGGTGACAAGTACAGCCATTGAAGGTCCAGCATCTCCCATGTGCGCGTTTGACGTCTCTTGGCCTGTTGTCTTAGTCAGTAGTACTGAGTAGTGTACCCCGAATGCGCGGCTTAGTGCATTAGGCACCTGTGTCTGTCCTCTCCGCCAACGGTGTTGACATTGCATGCACTCAACCTGGTCTTCTTTTTTCTCCCCCCACCCTTTCTCTTCATCTTCTTGTGCATGTGTGCATTAGCATCATCAGGCGGAGGAGATATGGCATCGGAGCACGAGGGAGCTGCAGGACACAAGGCCCCGGTGGGCCCAGGAACAGACACCGAGGGCACCAGTGATCCGGAGGGCGAGGGGAGCACCACGACGGGGACCGCTGGTGAGAGCAGCGAAAGCGACACGTCCTCGGATGGGAGCTCCCTAGGGGTGGCGGCAACATCCGTGCCCCCCGCCTCTACAGGTACAGCCGCCACCCAGCGCACCAGCCCCGCCCTCCCAGCAGCCCCTCAGTCTTCGCTCCGTGCCGCTTCGCCCAGGAAGGCGCGCGTCTCCTTCGCCCCAGGCACCTCAGCCCCTGCCCCTGTTGCCCCTGCTGCCCTCAGTGCGGAGCTCATTGACCTGGTAAGGACGCTCATTGTTGGGCAGACGACCCTTCTGAATGCCATCCAGGGTGTGCAAAGGGAGGTGCAACAGAGCAATGCGTACCTGGAGGGCATTCATTCGGGTCAGGCTGCCCATCAACGAGCGTTCACTGCTCTGGCCTCAGCACTGACGGCAGCCATTGTCCCTGTTTCCAGCCTCCCTCTTCTGACTGCCTCCAGCCTGTCTCTGTCTCCTGTTCCTCAGCCTATCCCATCCACACCATCAGACCAGCCTGCACACACCTCAACACCCAAGAGCAGCTCATCCAAACACAAGCACCACAGATCCCGCAAACACTCACCCGAGCAACACCCAGATGCAGACATGCCAACAGCCACTGCCACCCCTGTGTCCCCCTCCTCCTCGTCTCCCTCCTCCCTCCCTGTGACGTCTACACTCACACCTGCATGCAACATCAGCCAGTGCTTCCATCACCACCTCACCCTCCAGTACAGTCCACACTCGTGCAGTCACCACCCCCACTGCCATGTACACGTCCCCTGTGTCCTCTCCCACTGTGTCTGTCACCCCCTCTTCCAAGACACACAAACGCAGGCAGCCACCCACCCAACAGCCATCCACCTCACGACAGCCTACAGCACCAGCACCTTCACCCAATGACAGCACACCTGACTCTCCTACAACCACCTCCTCTACCTCCACTTCCATCTCCACTTCTCCTACCCTTTACCTTGGCCCTAAAAAACTTTTCCTGGCTAACCTTAACCTCTTTCCCCCCGATGACCTCCCCCATCCATCTTCAAAGAGTCCCAAGAGCACCGCAGCGTCAACCAGCCCAGCTTCGGGTGTCACTGTTGTGCCTGGGTTCTGGAGCCCACCCTTTGCCAGCAGTGACACATCGATCAGCAGCAAGGAGACGTCCAGCCCCCCCCCCCGGCAAGAGGACCCGCAAAACCAAGGACCACCGTGCGAGGACCGACAGGGCTGCCCCCAAGGAGCAATGTGCGGCCACTTCACCACCCACACCATCTGGGGGAGGCAAGGGCCCGAGAGCCCCATCAAAGGAGCGGAAGGGCAGCAGGAGCGCGGAGAAGGTGGACCCCACATGCCACATCCCAGCTGGGAAGGAGGACACTAAGGAGGCCAGGAGTCCGTCCCCGAAGGGTCCAGAAACATCACGGTCCGAGGGCGACTGAACAGGGAGTCCAGGCCAGGTCTGGCTCCCTTGACCTGCTGGATGAGCACCGCTGAACAGGGCCCGCGGTGCAGAAGAGCACCGCTGAACAGGGCCCCGCCGTGGAGATAGGCACCGCTGAACAGGGCCCGCGGTGCAGAAGAGCACCGCTGAACAGGGCCCCGCCGTGGAGATAGGCACCGCTGAACAGGGCCCGCGGTGCAGAAGAGCACCGCTGAACAGGGCCCCGCTGAACAGGGCCCGCGGTGCAGAAGAGTACCGCTGAACAGGGCCCCGCCGTCTCAAGCACCGCTCCGCTGGGCCCTTCATTTCAAGCACCGCTCCGCTGGGCCCTTCCTGTCAAGCACCGCTCCGCTGGGCCCCGCCGTCTCAAGCACCGCTCCGCTGGGCCCTTCATTTCAAGCACCGCTCCGCTGGTCCCTTCCTCTCAAGCACCGCTCCGCTGGGCCCTTCCTCTCACGCACCGCTCCGCTGGGCCCTTCCTCTCAAGCACCGCTCCGCTGGGCCCTTCCTCTCAAGCACCGCTCCGCTGGGCCCCGCCGTCTCAAGCACCGCTCCGCTGGGACCTTCCTGTCAAGCACCGCTCCGCTGGGCCCCGCCGTCTCAAGCACCGCTCCGCTGGGCCCTTCCTCTCAAGCACCGCTCCGCTGGTCCCTTCCTCTCAAGCACCGCTCCGCTGGGCCCTTCCTCTCACGCACCGCTCCGCTGGGCCCTTCCTCTCAAGCACCGCTCCGCTGGGCCCTTCCTCTCACGCACCGCTCCGCTGGGCCCTTCCTCTCAAGCACCGAACCGCTGGGCCCTTCCTGTCAAGCACCGCTCCGCTGGGCCCCGCCGTCTCAAGCACCGCTCCGCTGGGCCCTTCCTGTCAAGCACCGCTCCGCTGGGCCCCGCCGTCTCAAGCACCGCTCCGCTGGGCCCTTCCTCTCAAGCACCGCTCCGCTGGTCCCTTCCTCTCAAGCACCGCTCCGCTGGGCCCTTCCTCTCACGCACCGCTCCGCTGGGCCCTTCCTCTCAAGCACCGCTCCGCTGGGCCCCGCCGTCTCAAGCACCGCTCCGCTGGGCCCTTCCTGTCAAGCACCGCTCCGCTGGGCCCCGCCGTCTCAAGCACCGCTCCGCTGGGCCCTTCCTGTCAAGCACCGCTCCGCTGGGCCCCGCCGTCTCAAGCACCGCTCCGCTGGGCCCTTCCTGTCAAGCACCGCTCCGCTGGGCCCCGCCGTCTCAAGCACCGCTCCGCTGGGCCCTTCCTCTCACGCACCGCTCCGCTGGGCCCCGCCGTCTCAAGCACCGCTGAACAGGGCACCGCCGTCTCAAGCACCGTTGATGGTTCATTGTGCCCACCATGCCTCCTCCTTGACCAGTGGAGACTGTCATCCACCTGATGGACTGTGGCTTTGCACTCCCCAGGATTGTCCAGTGGGCAGCCCACCCCCTGTAGAGACATTGAGAGACTGTGGCTTTGCACTCCCCAGGATGGTCCAGTGGGCAATCCACCCACTGCAGAGACTTGAGAGACTGTGGCTTTGCACTCCCCAGGATGGTCCCGTGGGCATGGTGGCTCCTCGTGGATCTGGCGTCGTGGACTCATGTGGCTGTGGTGCCCCCCCCTTCCCTTCCCCCTGAGGTGCCTGTAGTTTTTACATCTGATGCCCCTGCAGTGTTCTCTCCAAAGGACTCAGGTCTCCTGTGTGGGCTTTGCCCTTGTTTCTCAAGACTTTGGCCCACGGACATGCTGAATTCGTAGGATGTGCAGGACTTGGTACTTCAGTTATACACTGATGTGTATGTCATTTGTTTTGTTGTGGATATCTTTCATGGTTGTACGCTAATTTTCTGGAGCTTTTTGGTACATAAATATTTATTCCAAATATGATTATGTCCTAGCATTTTTCAGGGGTGTTTGGGTGGTGTCACTGTGACTTGGTGCTCTGCATTGGTGAGTACATGATTGGGGGGGGGGGGTCGCATATGTGTGTGCCCGTAACCTTTCGTCCTCCCCCTCCCGTGTGTCGTAGGTGCAGTACTCACCGTTGTCGTCTGCGCCGGACTTCGTACTCGTGGTAGATGAGAAGGTAGACGAGAGCAGGTAGGATGTTTAATTCGGGTTCCATGCTGTCCTCCGTACTCGTGTGTTTTGGTGAGCGTTTTCCCGTTCGTAGTCTGTTTCCGCCGTGTTTTTATCGGCGGTGCTCCCGCCCCGGAAAAGGTGGCGGATTGGTGAGTTATGATAGTGTGGGCGGTACATTGTCTGCCGCCTGCCTGTTGGCGGTGACCGCCGCGCTGTTTGTCTGTACCGCCGCGGCGGTCGGAGTGTTAAGTTGGCGGGCTGTGTTGGCGGTTCCCGCCAGGGTCAGAATTCCATTTTTTGGACCGCCAGCCTGTTGGCGGGTTGGCTGCCGCTTTAACACCGACCGCCAGGGTTAGAATCACCCCCAAAATGTTTCTGAGCTGATTCTTTAACCACTATGCCCCCTCGATAAGCTTCACTGTTCCTAACATAGCCAGCATGGTGGTGGCTCCCTTTGCAGCAGTAAGACCTCACCAAAAAAAAAAAAGAAATCTCTAAATATGGCAGGTCGCCCTCTGCAGAGTGATGGAGGTTATGAGCTTTGTATCCCTGGTAGGATGATGGATTGCCACTAAGGCCTAAATAGGGCCATAAGTCAACATCGCTCTGTCGTGGACAAGAGACAGAGAAGCTAATAACGACTCCTTCATCATGTCCCTTCCTTCTGACACTCCATTGACTAATAGGGATTGGGGGCGCAGGGAGTGGTAATTAGACAGCCTCCTTTTTCTCTTTAGGATTGGTAAAATAGCCTAGGAGATGGAACTAAGAATTGTTGGGAAGTCAACATTAATTACTGTAGTGCCCTAGAAGTCACCTATAAATTAACTCTTTAATGTATGTATCATGAATGTATTTGTGATTCTTGTTTCTGTATGATACCCTCTTAAATGAATCCATTTGGACATTGTTTCATTGGAATCCTTCCTTGTTTTACTTCTTGGAACTGTACAAATTATCTTGGCCAACTTTTGAGCTATGGTTCTGTTTTTGACAATCAAAATGAGCTTCTTCTTTCTAAATGCAATGGTAGTACATTGAAAGAACATTTTTATTTTTTGTAATAACTGTTCTACATATGTGCAAATACAATAATTTTTTCATCTTATCTAAAAAACTGGCCTTTTTTTGTCCTATTCATGCAACATGAGGAATTAGTCACCTGGAGAAGATTCACATATTTACCTATAGTTTATGTATTTGTATGTGTGATCAATGAAGTTGCTACTTTATTCTTTGATGGAAGTATACCATGTATAAGTGCTAACAGTATGTTTGGTAGTACCGCCAATTACGTTCCATTAATGTCTTTCACGTTGTTTATGTAACAATGGATGCTTCTACCACAAGGGAAAGAAAGTACTGATGGATCAATGGATGAAGTAATCGAAAAATGATAGAAATATTACAGTGTGTGCTCCTCATATTTTTGTAGAGCAGGTATCTGTCCTGATGGTGCTTTCACGTAATATTAGCAGCGTTTATTTCAGAAGTGATTGCAATCTGTTGATTGTAGTAATCTCCTCACTGGCGTAATTGTTCCCATTTTCCCATTGTGCCTCTGACACATACACAGAGGTGTGGGTGACGGGTAGCTCTCTCATTTCAGGTGCAATTTTAAATAATTACCAGCGTTTGCTGGTGGTTGAGTATTTCTTGACCTGAATACTTCATTTGGGGATCTGCGATTTTATATGCATTTTGTCCTTTCAGTTCTAGCACTATCAAACGTCCACGTTATCCAAATTCGTTGCCACCTGTTAGAGCCCGAATAAATTATGCAAGTTCACTGTTAAAGGACAATTTCCGTCTGGTCTTTGTGAACAGCGCTTGCATGATTCTACAACACGTTCTAGATCAAAAAAGCCAATACAGCAGCTCTTTCCAAATTGAAAGTTGCTTATATATTAGTACTACAATTTACGTTATGCCATTTTGTCCTATGTTGCATTATGTTATGCAATGTTATGTTATGTTAAATTTAGGTTTTGTTTAGCAGACATAGTTGTGGGTGCGTTTTTGTTCAAGCAACAATTGTTGCAAATGTTTCCATCAGAAAAGAAATAGACATAGAATTTAAAACCCTCTATATATTTTTCTTTATTCCTTACCCAGAGTGAATGGCCACATACATGTGTAAATACACCCAGGACCATATTAAAGGCAAAGTGGCGCAGTGCAGCACAGCAAATCACTTTGAGGCGCTGCACCAAATCAGTGGGAAAGTGCAGGAAAGCGTGGTGCTAGCATGGCGTAACGTGCTCATAAATATGCCCCTGAATGTGAAGGGAAGAGCCATGCAGGCTCCACAAATAGTAGTGAAATATGGTAAAGTGTGCCAGATGCATATTTGGAAGTGCATTCAAATGCACAATGCATTCTCAAACAAACAAATGTGTGTGAAAAGACAACAAAAGCATGCCACCTTATTACAATGACCTACACTGACCTTGTAAAGAGTTTTCATATTTTTCAGAAAGGCTCAGGATCACGCAAATCAAGTCTCATAAACACATTTCGGGTGGTTGGGAAGGATTTGTTGGTTCAAATTATTAACCCTGCTTTTTGTTTTTTTTAGTTTATGGTTCTTGCCCCAGAGACGCAGTGACGATGATGGTACTCCCTATATTTTTTTGAACAAGCACAATTCGCACAGGCTGAATATCCATATGTCTACAGGGCAGAGTGGTGCAAGGCTTCAGTGGGTTGTGCTCGGTGCACTGAAAGATAAGCAAACATAGCAAAGCCAAAGTCTCATTATCCTCCCCGAAGATCCAAGTGCCACCTTGTTATGCAGGTAGAAAATTATTTTATTAGTTCATAAAAACCATAAAAAAAGAAGAAACATATTAAAAGGATACTCCAGATACATCCAAAGAATGTCCCAACACAAATGTACAATAAAATATATTA
This sequence comes from Pleurodeles waltl, assembly GCF_031143425.1. Classification (NCBI taxonomy): domain Eukaryota; kingdom Metazoa; phylum Chordata; class Amphibia; order Caudata; family Salamandridae; genus Pleurodeles; species Pleurodeles waltl. The sequence goes on along the minus strand of NC_090448.1, from coordinate 89,377,708 downwards.
TTAAAAATAAGTACTAAAACTGGAGTGTAACCCTCTTGGAAACAACAGGGGTACCCAAGTACAACTGGCCAGAAGAAATGAGCTGAACTAACACTGGACAGGGCCACCTCTTAATCAGAGGATGCCTTCAGGGGGGGCCGAGCCCCTACATCACCGATAGCTGGTAACCGCGGGTGGGTTCTAGTATTATGATAGTAGACAATTGGCTTTTACTAGACTAGATTTGCTGGGACTGCCAGGGCTGTAAAGATTCTCAGGAACTGGATTAGTCTGGTATTCAGATTCCCATTGCTTGGGTCGAGGGCTGTTATAACAGCCGCCCTGCATGACCGGACTCCTAAGATGTTGAATTTGTTCCTCAACAGTTCCCTTCATGGCGTCCCATAACTAGGCAGATGCAAACCACATGGATTAGGGTCTCCCTAGTCTGATGGCAAAGTCTGCAAACCTGTGTTTGCCATCCTGCATCTCTTTTCCATTTCGGAGGAAGTCCACAGTTGGTAAGTCTCCCAACCTCATCCGTAGGAGGGCAAGCCTGGTTTCCCTTGGTAAGGTGGTGGATAGGATACGTGGTTCCTTATCCTGCACATATGAATTAAGGACTAGCCATCCATGTGATCTGTTTGATAGTGCCTCCATATCTTTGAGTCGGCTTAAGATCTTGGCCGATTTGTTGGCTCCTTTTCTGAAGGCTAATGCTGATAATGTGCTATTCCACAAATCACTCAGTTTAAGCCGAGCTAAACTTTTTTCCCAGTGGAGCTTAAAATTATTGTTACCCCTCGCAAGGGTGATTTCATTCCAGACTAGGTTTGCTAAAGACCCAATGGGTGCGGAATAGAGTTTACAGCAGCCGTTCGCAAAAGCAGCTAACCTTGCCAATGATTGCTTTGTTAGGGAAAACTCCAGTATGACCTGGGCCAGAGAAGCCGATCTAGGTAACTGGAAGACTTGCTTTTAGGATTTCACTAATAACTTATCCAGTGTGGCTACCTCCGCCCCCTCATTATTTCCGTCCCATATGCAAGGGTTGGCAATATTTTTGTTTGCATGATCATGGTCATTGGTTTTAGGCGCCGCCCCCTTAGGGTGGATTTTGCCAGAGTGCCAAATGCCCTGTTTAGAACTTGTGTCTTCTCTATCATTGCTTCTTTGTGTGCCGATAATGTAACCCTGGAGTCGAACCTGACCCCTAAGTATGTGTACACCGCTACCTCCTCAATGTACTGCCCATTTAACAGCCACTTACGGCATGGGGTTGGTTTACGGTTAAGGGGGATTATTTTAGATTTCCCATAGTTAATTTCTAGGTTGTTGGCTAGTGCATAACCTCCTAGGCAGTTTAAGAGTTTCTGAAAGCCTACCCTGGTGTTGCTAAGCAACAGCAGGTCATCTGCGTAGAGTAGGTTAGACACTTGATGGCCCCCTAAGGTTGGTGGGTGGGCCTACTGCTCGTCCAATGCTGGGGAGAGGTCTGATATATACTGATTAAAGAGAAGCAGTGCTAATACACAACCCTGTTTCAGGCCAACAGTGATTTTGATGGGCCTAGATAAAAACGAGCCGTCGCCCAGTTTGATTTTAACCCAAGTTTCAGAATAGAGCATGATGATATCATTTAATAGATTCATCGGCAGCCCCCACTTCTGTAGTTTTAACCATAATTTCTCTCTAGGGACGTAATCAAATGCGCCTTAAAATCCACAAAGCACATATAAAGGGGTGTCCCTGTGGCCCTTGCCCTATTTATTACTAGGCTTAAAGCCATAAGGTTAGTCAGCTTACCCTGTTCTTTTGTAAAACCTGTTTGGTTAATCAGGAGCCTCCCCTTATCCATGGCCCACCGTTCCAAATGCTGCAGGATGCCTATTGAGAAATATTTCAGGTCTACATCTAGAAGGGCAATTAAGTGGTAGTTGGAAGGTAGGGAGGCCTTCCCTCCCTTGTAAATATGGTGAATTATCAAACCCTTCCAACTAACTGGGGCAAAATCTGTTGTTAAAATATAATCGAACAATATGGCAAAAAAGGTCACCCATTCTGCTTCCTGCTCTTTAAATAGGGCCTGAGGAAGGCCATTGGGTCCAGGCGCACAGTCTCAGCCTGATTTTTCTATTGTCTTAGCTATTTCCGGAGGTCTGAATGCAATGGGCTCCTCCAGTTCCCTACTGACCTCAGTTACCTCTCGAAGGGAGATATTGGCCTCTGTTGCAGTTTTTTCTTTAAAGTGGGTTCTCAAATAACCCACCCATGCCTCCTCCGTCACATTTGCATTGTTGGCAGCTCTGGGTCCTTTCTCGATATTATTGATCAGGCTCCAGAACCGGCTCGAGTTTGCCAATGTTGATGCATAGTGAAGTTTTGCCCATAATGTTTCCTGCGTTGTTCGTCTAAAAAGCCATATGGCCCTCTTCAGCAGTTTCCTTTCTTGCCGTAGGGTGTCTAAGATCAGTTTATTGGTTGGATGCCTCTGTGCCAGTTTCAAGAGCCTTCTTACTTCCGCTCTCCTCTTTTGTATTGTCTGTGGCATATGTATGGTCTTTCTATGCCCCAGGGGGGCCCCCCTTGCCCTCCCCTCACAGAGGGTTGTTTTATAAGGCTTTCAGTGAATGATTCCCATATGGCAACTACTCTTAATGGGTCATTGGCCATCTTTTCCAGTTCCCCTACAGCATCCTCAGCTTGAGCTGTGATCATAGACAAACTCCATTTTAATCGTTTTAAATTTTCAGCACAAAGATTCCCACTAAGGAGTTTTGCTTTTTCTTGAGTTGACCCCTGGCTCCAGATCGTAATTATGTGTGGATTGTGCTCTCTTTCTGCGTGGGCTTGAATTCTAAAGTCTCTCACCAATCTGAATAAGAGGGGGTTTACCAAAGTGTAATCCAAATGTGAGAAAGCCCTTTCAGTGGCTCTTGTCCAGGCCGGGGGTGTATCAGACGGGAGCCGCCCATTTAGTGCGAAGAGGCCTGCTAGCTCACAACTCTTAATTAGCTTTAGGCCCACTTTATCCTGCTTTCTCTTCAGAGGTAATTTTTGAATGGGTAATGGAACCACTAGTTGTACATGGTCCTCGCTTGATTGATGAAATATTTTAAGGTTAAAATCTCCTGACACTAACAGTAGGCCGAATTGTATGTGTTTATTATCTGGAGCAGATGTTTTAGCAGGATATCAGCTTCCAACTTTTTCTTTTTAGGGTTAATATACACATTGATCAGGATTAGGGGGTCCTGTATGTTTTTTGCCCAATTGTCCAAGAGGACCCATAGGAAGGGCTGATCACCAGGCTGCTTCTCCCGATAATTTTGCCTCCAGCTTGGTGTTGATATAAATTGACAGCCCTCCTTTTGCTCTTCCATACATGTGTGGTTTAACCGCCAGAATGTTGTACTCTTTGTAACTAATTAAAGGAAGATTTGTAAGTGCCCATGTTTCCTGCAACATTATGAGAACAAAGGTGCCCAGGAATTTGGTGATCTCTGTGTCTTCCAGTTTCTAATGTAGCCCCCATATATTCCATGAGCAGATACTTTAAAGATCATTGTTTAAGGGGTGATTGATGAGTTGTCATTCAGGATTTTTGTGGCAGTCTGGGGGCTAGCGCTGTTGGCAGCCAAGCCCAGTTATCTTGTAGATGACTGTCTCTCAGGGGTTGGGCCATTGCTATCCTTCTCCAGTCCTCACCTTCCCTTATTTCGAGCTGTAAATCTAGAGGTGATACTGTTCCTAGTCGTGCTGGTTCCTGGCCAGATTCTCCAATCTGTGGTACCCAGATACTCATCGTAGGGCGGACCGAGTGGCTGCATACCCTCTACCTGCATTGGTTCTTTGTGCTAAAGGCTGTGGAAATCTTTCTCCTAAATAGTAGCCTACCTCAATTCCCCAGGCTTTCAAGATGCTTTTTTTTCTATGATTTGCTTTGGTAGTTCAAAAGAGGCAAATATTACCACCGTAGGTTCCGTGGTCTGGCTCCCCTCTGTTTGGATGAATTTAATGGCGGTGATATCATCCGAACTCACTGCTGCCAAGTTTGGTAGTGCTTTTATTAACTTGAGAATGGTGGAGCGATTGAGCACATCTTGCGGGCCTCTAGATTTGTACTCCGGGATCCATAGTGATTGCAGTCCTTGGTCAAGCAGAGCCTGGGTTGAACTCTCAGCTAGATTTGGCTGGACCATTCTTGTCTCCGCTAAATCTGCCCTTAGGTGATGATTCCTTGTTGTTACATCCAGCTCCACAACTTGGGGTTTTACCTCTGCGAATCTAGGCCTTAGGTAGGTTTTTGGGGCCACAATGAGGTGGGTGCTTGTCGGCCCTGTGGTCCAGGAGCCCTATCCAATGGCTCTGAGCCTATCACCGCCGGGTCCGGGTCGTCTTGGTCCGGTGCGCGTGGCTGTGCTGTCAAGGAATTTGTTTCCTCCACTGCTACCTCCTGCACTGTGTGGGGTGGGGATCCCATTCCAGATCCAGACGGTGACTGGATGTTCTTTCTGCCTTTCCTTGCCCGCTTCCTTTCTCTTTTTGTCAGCCGATAGCCAGAATGCCTTCCCACATCTTTGGGCTCTGTTGTTTGAGGAGAATAATCGTGTGCTCTTTGTTGAAGGGCCACCACTATTTCCCTACTTGGATTCCCCTCCAGGTTAGGTGACCTTAGGGCTAGGGCGTCTTGCGGGCTAGGCCAATTCTTCTCTAAGGGCGTTGAGGGTTTGAGGAATGGGGGCAACCCCAAAGATAGATGGGATGTCTGGGCCAAGCTCTCTTTATTGGTAGGGTGGCAAATCTCATCCAGGATCTCTTTGAAGATTACTGGTAGTTGGCCCAATCCGTCAACTACCTCCTTGCAGGTGCAAATGGTAAAGTCCTTAAATTGATTTTGTTGTGTTCTTGTAATTAATGAGTTTAGTTCTTGTAGTTTACTATCAATTCCTGAGATGAAGACTGCAAGAGTGTTTAACAAGTCAACCTGGATGTCCATTTTATGGGACTGGAACTGTAAGGCTGTTACTGTAGTCTGCATTGAATTCAGTATTGCTGCCCATATGTCTGTTACGAGCGCCAGGGAGGCTGCAGGAGTATTGGAGTCATTCCTCTGTGGTGTCCTAGAGGCTGGGGAAAACTGGGCGGGACACCATCTGTCCCCAACGTCCTCCAGCGTCCTTGACGCTATATTCTCTTGGTCTGTGTTTCCCGGGCTAATGACAGGAAAATGGAAGTAATTGAGACTGGTGCTCATTGGAGGGGACTGTTGCCCTGCTCTCCCCACTCCCCACCGGCTTCATTTATGGAATTGCTTGAGGGGATAAGATGCTGATTGGTCATACTTCCCCCCACCCGGAAAAGAGGTGCTGATTCCTGGCCACTTGTAATGGACCCTGACTCTCCTGGCGCGGGGAGACTAACTTCTGGGTTTTTAGAGTCTTTCGAGATCGGAGACCTAGCCCGTATCATTCTGCCCTCCAATATGCTGACAATTGGGGACAGTGAAAAGGGCGGTGGGGTGTTACTTTTACTCTCCTTCTGCCCCCTTCTCTGCTCCGAGGCCGGGACCTGGGCTAATGAGGTGGAGAGGGGTGAATGAGGCTTCATAGTCCTGCTTGTTGCTCCAAAATAATCCATTATTTTGTGCGATGCGGCTGCTCCCGAGGCCGGGTGAAGGGGGAGACTACCCCCCTGGCCTGGTGATTACGGGCCTCACTGCGAGTCTTGACCATTTTGAATGCAGGATCCTGCAGTGGCGAAAGCTCCATATATGACGTGGAGGGACTCAAGGAGATTGAGCAGTGGGCCCAGGGCGACCTCACCGGGTGAACTCTGCTAGCTACACCCGCTCTTCTTTTTGTTTGCGTTCCCACAGCCAATAATTCCTCCTTTCACTTTCTTTTATTTGTAAGTGAAGGCCTGCCTCCTATTTTGCCTGATCTCATCTCTGCTGTCTGCACTTGCATAAGGGTGATTGCATGATGGCCGGACCGCTGTTGCAACCTAACGGAGAGTTGTTTACCACTTACTTAGATGTTTGATGCAGGTTATGTGCTGCTTATAACTTATAAGGTTCTTATAGAGTTCTTATAGGGTTCAGTGCTTGCTTGCTAGCTGCTACGTGCTTGCTAGCTCTGGTGAGACCCTCCGATGGGGCAAGGGGTGATGGGTGTGAAATGCGCAATGGCACAGGGCGAGCGGGACCCATGAACCTACCCCACAAGCTGCACCCAACCTAACCGGGCCGCTTCTGCAGAGAGGCGGGGCACACACTCCGCAGTGGTGGCTAACCCACTAAGCTCACCACACACACAGTCTCACCGCTCCCAACTCCCTCACCGGGCCACACCGTACACTCCTGGGCTCCTGGGCTCCAATGACCAGCAATGACCAGCAATGACCAACTGTCCGCTACTCCTCTGTGCTCTATGCGGCTCTCCACTGTGTCCCCATAGTGTCCCCCGGTTTCCTGTGCTATGCAGTGCTATGTAGGCTGAGTTCCAATCCGATCTTCTCCTTTCCTCTCCTTTTCTCTTTCCAGCAGTGTCGAAGGTGTGGGCAGGAGGTGGAGGCTGGTTCTTAGTGCCAATGCCCCTCTCACGCAATGCCCCTCTTACACAATGATCAGGGGGGCTGGGTCCCCCTTGCCTCCGCAAGCCGCTCCCCATTGGGCCACTTCTGCAGGGGTCCACGGGGAGACCACCGGATGGGCCGAATGGGCCGCAGGTAGAATGCACTACTCGCGCTGCTGTTTCTGCCGGCTCTTCAGACTTCAAACGCTCTCCTGCCTTAGGCGTGGCGGATGCGCTGTTCACACCACTCCGCGGCAGGGCTTTGGGGCGCTGGGGAAGGCTCCTGTGGGAGGGGTGCCTTGTATGCATTATTAACCCATATATCAACCAGGCCAGCTCACTATTATGGATGAAACCCTTTGATCAAAATATAGACCCATATTTGGGGCATTTGACACAAGGCAACGCAGCAAGTCACCGTGCTGTGCTGCCCTGCCTCAAAGGAAAATGGCAGGAATGTGCCATATCTAGGCAATACAGCACATTTCTGTCCTTTCCCACTACGCTAGCGCCATTTTGGCTACCTAGTACCAATGCAGGCACCCTTGCACCGGTGTGTAAGGGTGCCTGCATTGGAGGCAAGATTGTATTGGGCAGGAAGGTGCACTTTCCTGCACAAAAACAATCCTGGGAAGCTTTTTTCTCTTTATATGGATCCTGGAGAATGCAGCACCCTTAGAAAGAGGAAAATAAACAAGGAGAAATAAAGATATTTCTCCTTGTTGTGCCTCCCCTGGAGAGGTGTAGGATTTTAGCACATCCACAAGCGTACAGGCTCTATGAAACCTGCATCAAAACCCATGGGTGTTGCATAGAAACATCCACCATAACACAGTAACAACCAGGGAACGCCTTTCTTGCAGAGATTTGCACTGCCTTGCCTTACCCAATGACTATGAGGTCTTTCAAAGCCACACAAAGTGGCTTTCATGGTCTTATAGAAATAAGTTCAAGGGTTGTGCTGCCATTGCATCACAAAAAGTGATACAACAGCAGCACAAGGGGCTCATTAACATGCATCATAACCCTAAGTAGGGAACAGCAGGATATACTGGCTCATGAGGTCATTGATGCCACACAGGGTGACCGTACTTAGGACCCTTTCTTAGGTACATTGACATTTATATACAGATGCTTGTGTGTGCCAGAATCGCTGAGTTCTGACAGGTGGTTTCACCAATAACCAGGTCACTACCTTAAAAGCTGCATTTTTATGGCATGGTGGTTGCCATACCAAAAAACATGTGTGCACTCCAATTTTAAAAAAAAGCGAATCCTTGGCCCAGGGTTTGACATCAGTGCACACACCATTGGCATTGTTTTCTGAAGCTACGTTGCGTGACACCGCTGCCAGTGTCTAATGTAAATGGTAAGATGATGGCATACATGATGGACACTTGACTAGAATCTAGCATCCAACCATGCCACAATTCTGCACAGGGATGAGGCCAAGGCAGTCCAATCGTAAGCTGTTCATGGTACGTCTCTGTCAGGAGTAAGGGTGTGCTCACATCGCCCCTAGATGGCAAAGAGAGATTGCTAAACCACGTCTCACCCTGCTCCTCCTAATGTTATGACCATGGTGAGTAAATCATACACTTATGGATTGCAAAATAGCACGCAGTTTGAGAAGCAGTGAAGTACATGCCAAGGCATTGCACTACTGCGCACTCTATGCTAACGCCACTTCAAACCCAGGCACTTATTGTTTGCATTTCCATTACACATGGCAAGCACAAGATACATCTGTTTATTTCACAGTGGCAGCCCTTATACTGCTCAGTGTTTTCAAATAGACATTTATGGGCGGAGGACCTCAACACAGAAGGTGCAGACATCTTTACATGTGCTAATGACACATCTCCACACTTTCAATGCAAAGTTCTCTCCACCTTGTTTCAATGTGGCATTTGCAATTGCTCAGTAAATGTGACATATCCTTGGTTATTAGACAGACAACAGGCAGCTCAGTGTCAAAAGTCAGTATCCACACCATGTGCTCTATCAATGTAATCATCCATCCAACCACTTATACAGTATATATTGTACTGTCAAGAATATATAGTATGTATGCTGAATATGGAGCGAACTTGTTGCACTGATGCATACAAGCACACATGTGGCACTAAAAGCTGATGTTTAAGAAATGCCATATCACTATCGGCAACATTTGCAGCGGACTGCACGAACTTGTTTGACTTTAACAATGGTCAGTAACCTTCTTACCTCAGGGATATGTCTATGTGGAAATAATGTGTATCTCAGTTACATTGGTAAATAAAAAAGTGCCAGTTACATTGGTAAATAAAAAAGTGCCAGTGCCCAAAGCCCTCCTCTTAAACATGCGGCTGCTGCAATTAAATGTGCAAACACGGAATACTGAGGCAGCCTAATTCTGAAGCCATATCAGGCCTCTTCAATCCATTTGCAGGCACTCCCTGCCCCTTCACCTCATCGGAACTTAAACACTTGACACCCATTATCCTAGTGTAAAAGGCCATTTATTAGGACAGGCTTGCTTATCATAACATAACATCAACATAACTGGAACTTTAATTGAACACTTTTCCTCTTTACCTTTTGAACTCCCTTGTCTCCGTTCTCACTTCATTCCCCACTTTTTCCTCTGTTCACGCAGCATCCCCTTCCATTCTCCCACACATCACCCTTTTGTTTTCGTCTCCTCTCTGAATCGGACATCCCCCACTTTGTCATCCTTCACCTGCTTCTTTTTCTCTGCTGGAAGGGTGGCCAGGCCCACATCTGACCCTCTACCCTCCCCCATCTACTGCCCGTAACTAGCAACTTGTCCTAATACTGGCATACAAAACCCCACACCCCATCATACAGCTCCTCTATTCACTCACCCCTTTCCAGCACACTTCACTGTCGTCCTGTAGGGTGGGTGGGTGACCAACCTTAGTGCAGAGGGACAGGCTGCGCAGAAGAGGCCGATCCCCACCCAGCCCCTCCCTATAAACTAACCCTTAGACCCTCCCCTTTCTCTCCCCCCCAGCCTATCCCTTTCACGGGTGTCTCCTTCCAGCCCAAAAGTTCCTGTGGAGAGACTGGACTGCGTCCCTCTCTCCACTGGGCCCTACACTCTTGCAGCTTTCTCCCATTGTGACGCTTTTTCGTTTTTCTTTTCCTCCATTTTTCCTATGCATGTCTTTTGCTCGCAGTAAATGCTTGAGGCAGAAAAATAAGTGCGGGCCCTCAAAAATAAGTGCGGGTGCTCTACGCCGGAAACAACAAGCACGAATTAAGCATAGATCGGTTCACAGAGGAAGTAGTCATAAGCAACTAAAATCTTGCACACTGCTAGATAAGCATAAAAGGGTGAACCTCCAGAGTGATCCAGACCAGCAATGTGCATTAATCATGCTATCACTATGTTGTAAAACGTCTTATAATTTTCGTACGGCTGCACAGTGTGTGACAATCCGGCCCGAAGCAGTTTTCTCGTGTAGCAAGTGCACACTTTCTGCACCTGCACCAGAGCCCTCTAAGTTGAGCACAAATGCCAATTTTCTGGTAAAGCTGCAGCATCCCACTAAGCAGCTGCATTATTTTTTTACAACGTGACAACATGACGTGAAATACATCCACATTGGGGAAAAAATCTTTGTCCCACTTGGTGAATCATTTGTATTTAGTTTGGGTATTATTCTATTGTTGCTTCATCCCTGATTTGACTCGTATTTTCTTCACATTTCATATTTTCTATATGCAAATATCACTGCTTGCTTCTCTCACTCATCCAAATACCCCATCAGACAAATAAACTAATAACGAAGCTCTTGTGCAAATATGTTGCATTAATGCAAACTGTATACCTTTTAATATATACCCATGGATTTTGAAAAGCGAAAATACTTAATCCTAATCACTTGGTAAGCCACTGTGCTCTTTGCTGTTAATAATATGCATTGTACATCTGTTGGAATGTGGTTTCTTAGTAGGAGTTAATAGGTACCCATCACTTGTAATATGACTACAATCACAATGTAAGGTTCAGTCAAGGTCTCAATACATCATTACCTTGCTCAATGCTTAGTAGCTGGCAGCAAACAAGCAGGCTTAATTTAGGAGACAGGTGTGTAAAGCATTTAAAAACACCAAATACATTAAATAAGTAAGGCACAACACACAATAAAAATCCAACACCAATTTAGAAAAATATGAAATATGTTTATGAGTAAACTGACACCAAAATGACAATGGTAATCAAATTACTGGGGCTCCCATCTGGCTGGGGTGGCAGGAAGTGGGGTTGAGCTTGTGTCCTGTTCTTTCATTCCATCTTTGAAGACCAGTTTGGCTACCCAGCCCCCTTCCTGCCTCTTGCTCTGCAGCTTGAAGATCTTCAGCCACCAGATGTCCCTTGTCTCAATGCAGGCCACTTTACTCCTCATTAAGACATCTAGGCTCAGCCTGGCAGAGACTGGCCAATCAGAGAAGGGCTGAAGAAAGGCTGGATTTTGGCTCATCAGAAAATACATTTCTACAACTTATGTTTTTAACCTATTCCTATCAATAGTTATACTTTAATAAGGGATTCACATGTTAGACTATGGAGCTAGCATCAACATTTTTGACAATAGTGTAGCAAAGTGCAAGGAGGCCAATTGATTTATATGGGTGTGTCATTTTAACGTCGGCTCTGTGCAGGCATAAAAACTGACATAAAGATGGCGCAGTGAAATCTGTTAAATTTCACTCCGCATTTTTGCAGGCCTCCTAATGCTACAAAACCACTCTTGCATACATTATGCCTGGCACAGGTATAATGTGGCGCAAGGAGTTACAAAGTGGTGCAGTGCATGCATTGTGCCACTTTTTAAATCTGGTTTGCCGATTTTGGCCTCGTTGGGCCACATAAGTGTAAACAAATGGTGCTCATGTGCTAGAGCCTCTTAAATCTGGGACTGAATTTTCCTATTGGGTCTCTCACAATCATCCAGCCAAATAAGGGCTGGCAATTTGTGTATATTATAAAATTCTGAGATTTGCATTCTTGTATTGTTTTTTTAACATACAATATGCTTCTATTTTCAAAGAATACTCAGTGCATTTACCTTTCTTAGCCTTCCATCTAGTAATTCACAAGGGTCAAATAGATGTAACAAAAAATCCCAATATACATAGAAACTCTCTGCCTGTACCCTAAAATAACACTATTTGCACTCTTACAGCAAATACATTTTATTGGCTAAATCAGCTTCCGTTGGTCAGTCAACAAACACACTTCCTATCTCTTAATATATTTGTTCATTTATTTGAAATATCACACATTCATGGGAAGCCAGCGCCATAGGGCCTCAATCATTTCCTTTAATGCTACAGATGTATTTGTTTTCCAGTGTTTCAATACATATTTTAGTCATTTTTCTACGATTATCAGTCTCAACAATGTCCTGCGTGTCATGAAATAATGCTAGTTCCATGAACGGTTTTATATGTAGGTCACTGATGCTTTTCAAATGGCTCCAGATGGAATTGCAGAAGTTCGGCACAATTTGGTGTAGAAATAAGTTATGCACCATATCTCTGAGGAAGTCGGTTTTGCAAATGGTGCCAGTTGGATTTCCAGAAGTTCTGCACCATGTCTGTGAGGACCTGGGTTTTTGGTTGAGAGGCGTGAAAACAGTTCTCAAGCAACAGCCACAATCCCTGTCAGGGTGAAACAGCAAAGTCATAAATTAACCTGTGCTTAACCCTCTGTAGGTTGACACAAAAGCATCCAGGCTTAACCCAGAGGCAATGTATAAAGTCTCTATCCAACACACGAATGATAATGAAGTGAAAACACAACACAAGAAAAAACCCTCACCAATTTAGAAAAAGAGAGTTAAATTAATTAATAAAATGAGACCAAAACAAAAAAAATCCACAAAAACAATGCAACTTGTGAGTGTGAATGCACCTCAAGTAGATTTTCTACTTGACTTGCCCATTAATCTAGTCAAAAAGAGGTTTTGTTTAGTGGATTTGTTTCTACAATAGACCCTTCAAGTTGTTTTTTTAGTGTGAGAAGCCCGTTTGTTCCAAACAGTAAGCAAGTGTCCCAGAGACTCCATCTTCCTGTCCAGAAGGCTCCTCCCACTGCTTTGTCCATCTCCTGGTCACCTTTCACTTGGATTTCAAGGTGGAAGGATCACTCTCTTTGTTTCCTGGACATATCATTGGATTTAAGGACTTTCTTTTTGTGCTATCACACAGGTTCACTAACGTGTTTGTATGCTTGGGCATGCACCAGTATTTCTTTGCACTTTAATATATATATTTTTTTTTCTGATAAACAATTTTATTGAATTTTGCTACCACATATTTGGCAATAGTGAACACTGAACCTTTGACACACATATATCGCATTAGGAATATTGGGTGTGCGACTACAAAAAAACCCCCACTAATTCACAATACATTTTGGTACAACAGTAGTCGGATTCCCAAGCTCCACATACAGTTCAATCATTAATCCAATTGACTCAGCCATTTGCCCCAAACTCATTTGTGTTTACGGGGACACACCCTGGCCTCACAGACTACTCATTCCTGGTGTGGACACCAGTCCACACCCGTCGCCATTCCGACAGCAAAGTGGGGAAGGGGGACATCCAAGACACAGCTATATTTCACTTAGCCACCAGGAGAGCCGTGCCCAGGAATGATCTTTTAGCTCTCGTGCCCCTTGAGCCCTCCATCATACCAAGTAGTATCAGTATAGAGGTGAGTTGCACTTCCCCACTCCAAGACCTGTGTCAATTCCTGTGTCACCCCAGACCCAAGAAAGCAATATTACTGGGCATGCCCAAACCATATGATAGAAGTCTGCGAGTTTCATTGACACATTGTGGGCAGGAGGGGTTGGAACGCAGGCCTGCTTGGTGCATCTAGAGGGGTGTGAGGTAGGCAGTGTGCAATTAGTACATCTGGACTAACCATAACCTAAAGGAGACACCAAGCTCTCTTGGGGCCATCAGGGCATCTCGCCAGTCCTCTTCGTCTATTGGGCCCAGCCACTCTTCCCACTGGAGTTTAGGATATCCTAATGTGTCAGGTGAGTTAATAATTAACGTATGGTATATTTGATGAATACCCCCACATCCCAGGCTTCCCATGAGAAATTTTGCCTCTAAGGGATTGAATTCTGGCAGTGGTTCCGACAGTGAGACCTGAGCCCGAAGAGCATGTCTTAGTTGTAAGTATTTCTAGAATTAGGAATATGTGAGGGCGTATGTACTCTGAAGGTCTTCAAAAGAGCAGATCTGCATCCCAGACGATATGTCTCCCAATGTGTGCAATTCTTCATAGCGTAGATATCTGCACAGGAGGAATTGAAACCTCAGTGCAAGCACAAACATTTTGTCTCTGTTGTGACAACATTGTTTAGCAACAAAAAAGGATGATGGACGGAGAGTTTAAACTTTTCAAACACTCACCCCCAGTCACAGACCTGGGTTTAATCCATCATTCTTTTGCTCACCATGCCACCCCAGTTTGGACCCAGCCATATGCAAATCAGTCTTGAGCCTGTTCCCCATGGGAAAAGTCCAGCCTAAACTTCCAGGCCAGGTCCTCCCTGGACCGGAAACAAGCATCCTTGGACTGGTTTAATGGTATCACCCTTTATCAGTTAGGCTAGCTTGAATCCAGTGGCACAGTGAGCAAGGGACCCACGTCTGGGCATTCCCTTCCCATTTAGGGCAACTTTAGCAACACAAAAGGATGATGGACGGAGTGTTGAAACTTTTCAATCACTCACCCCCAGTCACAGATCTGGGTTTAAACAATTGTTCTTTTGCTCACCATGCCACCCCAGTTTGGACCCATATGCAAATCAGCCTTGACCCTGTTCACCATGGGAACAGTTCAGCCCGAACTACCAAGCCAGGTCCTTCCTGGACCGCAAACAAGCATCCTAGGACCAGTTTCTGGGTATCAGCCGGTATCTTCCAGGCTAGCTTGAATCCAGTGGCACAGTGCGCAAGGGACCCACGTCTGGGCATAACCTTCCTACTTAGGGCAACTTTAGCAACACAAAAAGATGATGGACGGAGTGTTGAAACTTTTCAAACACTCAACCCAAATCACAAATCTGGGTTTAATCCATAGTTCTTTTGCTCACCATGCCTCCCCAGTTTGGGCCTAGCCATATGCAAATCAGCCTTGACCATGCTCCCCATGGGAACAGTCCAGCCCGAACTGCCAAGCCAGGTCCTCCCTGGACCAGAAACAAGCATCCTAGAACCAGTTTCAAGATATCACCCTTCATCATCCAGGCTAGGTTGAATCAAGTGGCACAGTGAGCAAGGGACCCACATCTGGGCATACCCTTCCCACTTAGGGCAACTTTAGCAACACAAAAGGATGATGGACGGAGTGTTGAAACCTTTCATACACTCACCCCCACCGACAGATCTGGGTTTAATCAATTGTTCTTTTGCTCATCATGCCACCCAAGTTTGGACCCATATGCAAATCAGCCTTGACCCTGTTCCCCATGGGAACAGTCCAGCCCTAACTACCAAGCTAGGTCCTCCCTGGACCGCAAACAAGCATCCTAGCACCAGTTTCTGGGTATCAGCCTTCATCACCCAAGCTAGCTTGAATCCAGTGGCACAGTGCACAAGGGACCCACGTCTGGGCATAACTTTCCCACTTAGAGCAACTTTAGCAACACAAAAGGATGATGGACGGAGTGTTGAAACTTTTCAAACACTCACCCCCAATCACAAATCTGGGTTTAATCCATCGTTCTTTTACTCACTATGCCACCCCAGTTTGGACCCAGCCATATGCAAATCAGTCTTGAAACTGTTCCCATGGGAACTGTCCAGCTCGAATTGCCAAGCCAAGTCCTCCCTGGACCGGAAACAAGCAACCCATGACCGGTTTCAGGGTATCACCCTTCTACAGCCAGGCTAGCTGTTACCACACTTCCAATTCAGACCAATTCTTGGAATGCCTTCTTCCTGCATTCTTCCTCCCAATAACTTAGTATTTTGTACAGTGGATTGGAAAGGAACGTTCATTTAACAGACTGAGGCTCTGACATTTTGCTGTTAGTAGTAAACAAAGCTCTGCTGTGAGGCAGGCTGGAGATGGGGGCCTTTTATCAGTCAAATATTCTTCATTCACCACAAGAGGGACCCTTGCCTCAGAACCAGACAGAGCTGGTTTCCTAGAGAAGTGCTCATTATTTAATAGGATTGGCACTGGGTGGGATTTCAGAGCTCCACACACTGACACAGTCCTACCACTTTGGAAGTCCATGAACACAGTTTTCTAGGATTGTGTTGTTGTAGAGAGCCAGGGTGTGCTACAAAGGAAGGATACTATGACCAAGAGAACTTCATTGGGATTGGAGTAGACGTTTTCACCACTCATTTGCAAGTGGCCAGCAGTAGAAAGACTTCAAGTCAATAGCACCTCACCTGGACTTGAAGGAAGTACAGAAAAGGAAGAACCTGTTACTGTGTCAGCCTGGAAGAAGAAATAGGTCTATATAGGCTCTCACTTGAGATAAAACGCAAGAGAAGGGCATCTGGACTATCAAAATCAAATATCCAACCTAATGGAGTCCTTTTCCTTCCTTGCCTTTCTGGAAGATTTGAAGCTCATTTAATCTCTTCTGTATTTGAATGTAAAGTTGTTGTCCTGGATAAACCATTAAGTTGTGCACTACTTGGCCAGCTTGAAAGCCATTACAAGATGGCCTCTCTGTATGTGCATTATGCATACATGACGGCCATTTTCCAATGTTTTTTAAAAATAAAATCATTTACAAGATTTTTTAATATTATTTGAGCTAATTTTTTATTGAGCTTGTTTGGGGCTAATTATTTATTGTGTTTGTTAAAAGGAGTAAGATATTAATAGGTGGCAAAAAATGAACAGAGCAGTTTATTTTAAGTGAAGTCTCTTATATCTCTGTAACAACTATGCAAAAGGGTTTTGCAATAGCAAACCTTGTGATTCTCAAAATAATGAGTTTGTGGCCACAAAATTAATTTTTTAAAGTCGAAAAAAAGCTTCAAAATTGGTAAGCTTCAGAATTTTATAAGGGAGTTAAAGGTGGATTCCTTCCAATTAGTGATTCCGTAAGCAATGTACCAATGGCGTGTGACTGCAAATTTCATGTCAAACCACTGAACAGTAACAAACTTTTAAAAGGTGATGGTACCTGTTAGAAATGGGGCCTTTGGTTGGCAGTTAGTTTGCACTCTGTCCAAGCAGGGACCCTCACTCTAGTCAGGGCAAAATAGATACACACTTAAGATAACCTCTGCTCACCCCCTTGGTACCTTGGTACAAGCACTCAGGCTTATCTCAGAGACAATGTTTAAAGTATCTGTACCAGTACACAGTAATACAGAGAAAACACTACAAAATGGACACAACAGAGGTTTAGAAAAATAGCCAATATTTATCTAAATCAAAGAAGACCAAAATGACAAAAATCAACATACACAAGCAAAGTTATGAATTTTTAGATCAAAAAGAGTCTTAATCCATAGAAAACAATGGATGTGTTGCTTTTACTCAAAGTACCTGGTTTGCATCAAAGATAAACCAACACCCGCGAGCGTGCATCTGAAAAATCAGCAATGTGTCGATTCCTACTCATAAGTGAGACCGTGCACAATTTCTTCTCTGGTCGGGTTAGCAATGCTTCCTTTTTCTCTCCCGCAAGAGAGCGATGCGTCAATTTCCGGATGGGCACCTCGAATCCAGGCAGGTTCACGTTGATTTAGTCGCCCAGCGATGATGCGTGCAAAATCCGTCCACAACGTGATTGCGTTGATTTCAGCAGCCACAAATGGGTGTTGCGTTGGTTCTCCAGCCATGATGCAGGTGATGTGTCGATTTCCCAGCATCGATGCAGGTGGTGTGTCAATTTCCCAGCTGCAATGCAGGTGATGCATCGTTTTTACAGCTGCTTTGCAGGAGGTGCATCAGATTTTTCCCTGCACGGCTCTTGTGCATGGATTTCTGCCTTGGTTCCACAAGTTTTATCTTTCATGGGCCCTTGGACTGGTAGGAGTCTCAGAAGAGAATCCAGCAGTAGGCAGAGTCTTTGATGGCCCTAAGACTTCAAAACAGAAGGCAAGCTCAGCCCAAGCCCTTGGAGACACTTCACAAGTAGGTATACACTACAAAGTCCAGTCTTTGTCCTCTTTCAGGCAGAAGCAGCAACTGCAGGCCAACCCAGCACAGCACAGTTACAGGGAAAGGGGCAGTACTCCTCCTCCAGCTCTTCAGCTCTTCTCTTTGGCAGAGGTTCCTCTTGAATCCAGAAGTAATCTAAAAGTCTGGGGTTTCAGGTCCACTACTTATACCCCTTTCTTCCTTTGAAGTAGGCAAACTTCAAGTGAAAGTCTCTGTTGTTGACAAGATCCTGCTTTGCCCAGGCCTGGCCCAAGACACACACCAGGGGGTTGGAGACTGCATTGTGTGAGGACAGGCACAGCCCTTTCAGGTGTGTCAGCTTGTCTCTCCCCACCCTAGCTCAGAAGACTCATTAGGATATGCAGGCTACACCCCAGCTCTCTTTGTGCCATGGTCTAGAGGGAATTCACAACAGCACAACTGTCAGTCTGGCCCAGATGTGGAATACACAAGCAGGCAGATGCACTGAATGCTTAACCAAGAAAATGCCCACTTTCCAGAGTACCAAAACCAGAAAAAACAAAGTCCAGCAAATTATCAAATTATAGGAAGTCGAGTCAAAAAAGACAGGGGAAACGACGCCAAGGATGTCAGGTCTAACAGTATCTTATTTGACTCCTTCTTTTTCAAGAATTACGTTGGAATCCACAGAGTGTAGGGAGCTGGGGAGTGGTGCATGGTCCACTGCCTATTCCCCTGATGTATTCCCAGATGGAAAACTTAAATTATTTAAAGCTGCACCAGTTCCTTAAGGAACGCAGGCTACCATCACTGTGTTTGTGGCTAATCACAGAGGGTTTCAAATTACAACCTGTGTAATTAATATTTATTAGGCAGATCATTCTGCCCCCCTCTTCGAAAAGTGATTTTGAGAGGGAACCCATGTGTACATAAGTCTCTTAAAAACGTTGGTTTTATGATCTTGAGAACATGGCTTAAAATAGGAAGCAGCCAAGGAAAATGCCCCTAACAGTTTCAGCATCACAGGCAAGCTCCCCTTCCAGCAGTCAAGAAAATAAACACTGATTTATGCAGGATGGCTTCAGTCTACAGAGATAAACACTTCCTTAAAATGGAATTACGTTTTCTGAACTAGGATGATATGTTAATTTCAGTATACCCACCTATAACCATATTTAATAAATTGAGGCTTTGCCTATAAGTGCTCCCTGACCTAGATAAATGCAATATGTCTTGAAAGGCACATCTCAACTACACCTATGTTTGAATAATGGTGATTGAAGAGCTCATGGACAGCACTGATCTAATCAAGCATTCATTGAATAACATAAAGTCTACAATGTTAGGAAATAGGGGAGGCCAGGTGAAAAGGATGTGCCTCCTCTCTAGAACATTTGATGTACAGAAAAGAGATGAGGCCAGGTGGGAGGATCTAAGTTGGTGTATCAATGTGTCAATAATTGACAAGTATGCTTTTACCTAAAAAACATCGATCTATAAATACAGTCTCACTTGCAGGTCCCTCAATGTGAATTTGGTCATTACCTTAGTTCTTTAATATGCTTTCTGTTATTGCTGTAATCGGCATCTGGAACTCTCAATTCATGGAAATAAGATTTCAAAGGCTGAAAGATGTTGACAACAACAGATATGTTGACATCTTTTTTGTATAGTCTTAATGTTTTATATAAAAGGCATAAGCATGTCATGCCAAGAATGACCTAAACAATTGTTTATAGCGAGTCCATGTTTTAAAAAACCTTGCACCTCTTGTAAGCGTCAGTCACCATTACTCAGTGAATCAAGAGCAGTTTGAATTCTTTCACAATCATCAAACAATGAGTTGACTGCATCAGCAAGATCTGACCATCTAGTGTCAGATACCCTTTTTATAAGCTACTGATCTGGGCTGACAGGTGAAACCAGCACACCTAAACCAGTAAAGGATGCAAAAAGGTGTACAAATGTTGAACAAAGTCAAAATAAGAAAATACCTGCATTCAGCAGCCTTTATACACACTACTAAGTTTAAGGAATGTTTTGCATATGGAATATAAACAGCACACGTCTTGACTTATTTCAGTCTTTCATGGAAGCCTGAATAGCGACCGAACATATTTCGACCATTATTATATGACTGATGCAATAATTGATAAGGGGAGATTTGCCCTCTGTAAGAATTTCTCAACATCTACATGGTTTTCTGCTCCATGACCACGAATGGGGATACATTCCTTTAATGCTGGATCATTTACATTTTGTATTGTAAAAGTGAACTGATTGACATGAAAGACATCTGGAGTGTAGCCAATATAACTGAATAATATTGTATTACGCTTTTTTCCAATGTGGTGGCATAGAACATGCTCTTACTTATCAATGTAATATATTCTTCACAAAGAATTGCAGATAGATACAAAGGATTGCCTTTACCAACATTTTTGTATTCCTTGATGTGTTCTTCAAGAACAAATCATATTGTGTCAGCCGCTCTAAATGTCTAAATTATTTCCATTTGCACTAAGCCTACCATTGATTTTCTCCATGGAATGCCAAACCCATGATGTTGAGAATTTTTCAACTGCTACAGTTTTTTTCAGAACACTACACCACACGCACCCATTTTTATTGGTTGCATCAAAACAAGGTAAATTATACTAGCTTACAGCACATACCAGGACAGGAGAACCTCACCTTTTCAGCTTCAGAGCTTTAGCCCAGTGGTTCCCAACCTGTGGTCCGGGGACCGCTGGGGGTCCACGAAGCTTCCTCAGGGGGTCAGTGACTGCTTAGAAAAATAAACAACCTTAACAGATTGTCTCCCCAGCTTTCAGTAATGACTCGGTAGGGGGTCCCCAGATTCCAATAATGATTAAATGGGGGTCTCCAGGTTCCAGCACTGATAAAGTGTGGGTCCACAGAAGTCAAAAGGTTGGGAACCACTGCTTTAGCCATTAAGCTGCTCATTTGGCTGTTGGTGGTGATGACATGGAAACGAAGACAAATGATCTATTATGTGCACAGTTTGATATGGGGGCGTGGCTAACCGCCTAAGCTGGCGGTCGCTTAAACAGGGAGCTGCCGACCGGGCCCACCATAGGATCAAAATCCGACCAGAATTAGGAGCGGAGACACAGGGAGGAGGTGATCATGGGACTGAGGAAGAGGCGTAGAATCTGTGGAGCGAGTTCCAACCTCCGATGCGGTCTCGGCGTGGCACAGCGAGGCGGAGACAAAGTGGGCCTGAGGAGACGCTGGGAAGGTGGACAATGGCGTGGCCTGCCGCGAGGCGGTGAGAGGGGGTGGAATAGCTGTGCGGCTGGGGGCTAGAGGCTAAGGACTGGCCCGGCTGTGTCATGGGTGCCGGCCCTGGCTGCCCGCGGAGCCTCCCCCGCTCTCGTCCTCCCCGGTGTTGGGGCGCTGCGGCTGCCGGACGCGAGCGCCGCGTGTGCACTGCGGGAGGCCTTGTGGTGCCGGCGGTGCCTAGGAAGCGGTGCGTGGAGACACTCGGCCCATAAAAGACGCTGCACTGCGCGGTGATATGAGCTAAACTACACAATATACTGTGGGGCACAACACCATCATACTAACACATGGGGCGGGCTGGTCATTCGAGAAGCGGCACTTATTAAAATATAGACTGTCACGAGAACTATAAACCAGGATCATATCCATAGTGATGACACTGAAGGGAAAGTGACAACCTGAGGCACACAATCGGTTATTACCAATGTAATCCACATGAATGATACAGCTCCCAACCAGGAGTCCCCAGGATCACCTAGTGAATACCGCTGAGAGGAAATGTAACTCTGACAACCTGACGAGGTATTACAATACGCAGTAAAGATCCAAGAATACCCGCCGATCAGTAACCGCACACAGCCCAATGATCCCTTGCCCCCTGCATTTGCCACACGACAACAAGATTAGAGGTGTGGAAACGATATCCTTGAGAAGAACCAGGCCATGGGTCGCACAAAGGGTAAACCAATGGATGGTGGAGACGCTCCGACTCCTCAGGACCAAATCTTAATGCTACCATTAACAGAAAATGTGGACAAGCTAGACATTATTCTATAAGAAATCAAAGATTCTCGACAAGCCATAGAGAGTAGATTAGCACGATCACAGTGGAACTGAATATCCTGAAGGATGATCAAACAAAGCTTTCGGATAGGCTAAAACAAACGGAGTCAACCATCGCAGAAATCCTCTTGACACATAATGAGAGCAAAGTTGCCATTGAAAGATTTCAACAGCAAGTAGAAGCCATGCAAGAAAGGATTGAGGATGCAGAAGGGCGCTCACGGCGCAATAATGTACGCAGAATTGGACTCTCCGAAGGCAAAGAAGGAAATGACTCAACGCGATATATAGAGACATGGCTGCAATCTATAGCCAAAGACAGACTGTCAGTACACTTTGTGGTGGAAAGAGCGCACCGTATCCCTGGCAGAAAACCCATCCCAGGAGCACCAGCGAGACACTTAAAAGCACGAATACTGAACTATAGAGACAGAGACGTTGTCTTACAGGTGGCGAGAGAGATGGACCCAATTATGGTAGACAATGCCCGAATCTCATTATATCCAGATTATACTCTGGCGGTCCAGAAGCGAAGAGCATCCTTCCAGTCAATAAAGCAAAGGCTACGCAAAATGGAAATAAAATATGCGCTGCTGTTCCCAGCTAAACTCAGCACCACGCATAACCAAAAAACGCACTTCTTCGAAGCACCGAACCTAGTATGTACCTGGCTTAATGAAAATTTTCCACACTCACAGACTGAAAAGCAAGGTAACGACTTCCATACGAAACAACCTCCTAGGTCTCGCAGGGACAAATGGAATAAAACCCAAATGTTGCAGAGAAGAACAGGCCCAACGCCGCGACAGGCCTCGGAGGGGCAAAATAATGCATTACAATCAGCATACTACCTACAAGAAATGAACTCCTCTCCCCGTGAGGCCGCTTCTTCGGTGGACAGCACTGCAGCATCAGACTCTGATGGGAACATGGCTCTGTTTCCCGATATTACTCCGCAACTAGCGAGAGACTTCTAACAGTCACGTCCCCACACAACCATTGTCAATACACCCATTTCCTTACTGTGTGGAACCTTCGCTCCTCTCTAGTTGTGGTGGGCTCGGTAGGTTGAGCTCCTTGACGCACATCGATTTTCTCTTTTACTATTGATAGTGGACCCGGTGATTGCAGGACAAAACTCTTGGCCACCTGCCATTGCGTAGGCCCCCTGAAAAACTTGATTGCTTTTGTTACAGCACCAAGATTATGTATTACATAACTTTTTAGCAAAGCTGGTTTAGGCTTTACCTGGTATTTCGATTCATGTATTTGTTACAAAGACAGACATCTACATATAGGCCAGATACACTACTCTGCAGCAAATATAAACTGGAATGGGTTCAAAAACAAAAATCGATACACATAATCATGTCCAAATATGCCTATACAATGCGAAAATAATATTATCACTTGGAATGTGAGGGGGATGGGATCTATTAAAAAAAGGCACAGAGTCCTGGCTCAATTAAATCGCCGCAAAATACATGTTGCTTATCTCCAAGAAACTCATCTCACCTCACACGAAGCGGTTAAGCTACGTAAGAAATGGCATGGCCAGATCTTTCACACATCATACTCGGCGTTTGCACGAGGAGCAGCTGTGTGGATAAGAGCCGGTGTACCCTTCGAAATGGTTGATACTAAGATTGATGACGAGGGCAGGTTCGTTTTGATTAGGGGTAATTTGGATGGGAAACCTATAGTACTACACAGTGTATATGCCCCAAATACTGGACAAGATGTCTTTCTAGTACGCCTGTCGAGAGCACTAACACAATGGGCACACATTCCATGGGTGATTGGTGGGGACTTCAATGCAGTACTAGATGTTCCCATGGACCGGAACACCCCGCCACTGTCCGGAACAAATGCACGGAGACAGGCAGACGCACTACGTAGATGGTTACAGGGATGGTCCCTAGCAGATATATGGCGGGCTAAAAACATTGGCATGAAAGAATATTCCTTTTATTCACATCCCCACAAGGTACTCATGAGACTAGATTGGATAGTCTGTACTGTGTCACTACAGACGCAAATGACCAAAACCACCTATCTGGGGAAGACGCTATCAGATCATAACCCCTTGGAGCTAACAATGAACTGGGGGCAAAAAACTACACCTATCCCAACATGGCGACTACAACCCATGGTTTTAGAAGACATTGCTCTACGAGAGGAGCTAACACAGACAATTGAGTCCTTCTTCTACAATAACACAGGCACGGCGTCCTCCCCACTAATGGAGTGGGAGGCATTTAAAGTGGTGATACGGGGTACAATGATGGGAGCAATATCAGGAGTCCGAAAAACACTGGTAAGAGAACTTACACAAGCAGAGGATCGGTTGGGCGTCCTGGAGAGAGAGTCGATCTTACGCCCCACCAAAACTAGAATATTGCAGGAACTCAGGACTGAGCACGCCCAGCTGGTTGAAAAACTGCGGAAATTTGACTATGCTAGATACAAAGAACAAATACACAAGGAAGGTGATAGGGCAGGACCACTCCTGGCACGACTTATACGAGAGGAACGGGCTCCCACTCCCATACTGCATATCAACACCACACAGCAAGGTGATATAACTACCCAATTAGGCATTAACACAGCTTTCAAAGAATACTACACCACACTATACTCCGCCCCGTCTACAGTAGAGGGGCCAGGGTAGAACTCCCAGCACTCAGCACAGAGGCCGAGCAGAAGTTGGGGGCACAGATTACACAGGGGGAGATACGGGAAATTATTAAAACCATGGCACGTAATAAAACGCCAGGATCGGACGGTCTCCCAGCTGACTTTTATTCACTGTACAGTGCACAACTTGCTCCACACTTAGAACGATTATACCGGACGTCCTTAGAAGAGGGATGACTACCAGACACTACTAGACAAGCATTAGTAACATGCCTTTTAAAGCCAGGTAAAGACGCAACAGATATCTAATCTTACAGTCCATTATCTCTACTAAACATGAAATATAAAATATTAGCAAAGATTTTAGCACAGCGACTCCTCCCATACATAACTAGTCTCGTACATATGGATCAGTGCGGATTTGTGCCGGCCAGGAGCACCTCCCTAAATGTACGTAGATTGTACCATGTGATGGATGCAACAATGGGAAGGTTCCCACACGCGGGGTGCCTTTCACTAGACCTCCGTCAGGCCTTTGACTCCCT
This sequence comes from Pleurodeles waltl, assembly GCF_031143425.1. NCBI lineage: Eukaryota > Metazoa > Chordata > Amphibia > Caudata > Salamandridae > Pleurodeles > Pleurodeles waltl. Next base: position 89,352,747 of record NC_090448.1, on the reverse strand, counting down.
AAATTGGGAATACATGATAATGGTATTGGAGAAATTCCGAGCCCCTCAAGCCTACATTCAATGGGTCCGCCTATTGTATGCGCCACCAACAGCCAGAGCACGCACAGGGCAAAATATATCGGACACTTACCATGTGAATAGAGGCACCAGACAAGGCTGTCCTTTGTCCCCCTTGTTGTTTGTCCTGGCTATAGATCCCTTAGCACAGCTGCTGAGACAGGAGGGCAATGCTTGGGGCATTGAAATAGATCAGACGCAACATGTGGTTTCACTATATGCAGACGACATTATTTTGTACATAAAAGATCTTAAACAGAACCCTGTCGCAGCCGCAAGTATCTTTGAAGAATTCATGCCCCTGTCCGGATTAGCCATAAATTTTAATAAATCCGTGGCATTCCCTTTCTATGAATCAAACAGAGATAACACAATACCATATGGAGACCACCAACTTCAGGTAGCATCAGACACTTTCCGATATCTTGGCATTCAGGTATATCGCACACCAGAGGATCCACTGGAGGGTAACCTAAAAAGAGCCCTTTCTTCACTTAAACCACAGATCCAGTTTTGGATAACACTACCAATTTTGATTGCGGGTAGGCTGGCATTGGCCAAGATGGTGGTGCTACCTCGCCTTGTATACTATTTTACTAATTTACCGGTGAAAGTGCCAGAGACCTATTTTAAATTACTCAACTCTATGTTACTAGAACTTATATGGGGAAGAGGGAGACGCAGAATAAGCCTAGCTAAGATGCAGATGTCGGTGGAACAGGGAGGGATGGGCGCACCAGACTTTAAAGCTTATTGCATAGCGAGTCAGCTTCAGTGGCTGGCATGCTGGGTAAGTGGACGGAATCTACAAGAAATAGAATACAACCAACATATGCTGGATAAAGGCAGCCTGCACTCCTTGTTATGCCCCGGAGCCTCACTCCCGGAGCTGACTCCTCTTTTATTAAAAATAGCGCTACAATACTGGCAGATGCCACTCCGATATACCTCTGATGCAATCCCCTATTCTCCTAATATTCCACTGTTGGGCCTGCCAGTAAGCATAGGTAATTTAACCTCTGCACAACTGCAATAATGGACGCAGGAAGGAATTGACTCCATAGGCTCATTGTTTAAAGATCAACGCTTACTTACACATACTGACTATATTCACGAACACAACTTATCATCCTCACTTTTTCTCCTGCATGCTAGTATTACACGTTATGTTAAAAAACACTGGGCCGCTAATAACAAAGAACCACCTACACATGCGCTAGTACACTCTATATATACCGTGGGTAACAGTACACACTTGATCAAATGGCTGTAAAAGGGTTTGAAGGCCCACCTGATACGGCCTCTGACAGCACTAAATATCAAATGGGAAATAGATATAGGAAGAGAGATATTGGATGAAGAGTGGACTACCATACTAAACTATCCAAGTCAAATATCTTGTAATACGAGATTCAAATTTATCCAATATGCTATATTACACAGAGCATATCTCACCCCACACAAGTTACATATACTATACCCAGGACTTCCCTCAGCATGTCCCAGATGTAGGGAAGAGGAAGCAGGACTCGCACATATGCTTTGGAGTTGTCTGGGTATTACTGAGTACTGGGAAAATATAACCACCATACTGAACAACCTAACAGGGAAGGCCATATATTGTAAAATGGAAATCTGTATACTGGGAATGCTCCCACGCCCCAAGAAAAAGAAAGTGCTCCCTAGATTAATAAACCTGGCACTTCTATTAGTAAAAACGCCTATTGACAAAGCGATGGAAGGCAACAACAGCGCCTACAGTGGCGCAGTGGAAGGCGTAAGTAATAGAGTGGGGAAGAGCAGAAGGAGTCGCCCTCAGAAGGGAAGAAAACGCTGGTATTAGGAATTACCCCATAGCTCAAGAATGGGATGAATTAATGGATACGTTCATAGCATTGAACAAGGGAGATAATAACGAGTGCCCTGAATCCATTTAAACAAATGGTGTCAGAACTAAGCACTCCAAAATAGAGCATTTGCCATATATAATAGAACTAGTTAATTATCCCCAACCGGATAGAGTATTTTATATGCAATAACAGGCAGACACAACAGATCATGACCAATGACGCAGAAATAGAACCCACTACCTGAACACAAAGATGTCTAGTTAAACTGTTCACAGTTAAAAGAATAAAAAAAACAAAATGTTAATTGTTAAGAATATAAGATGTCATACTAATGGTGAGTACCATTAATGATGGTGTAAGATGATTATTACTCATGGAGTATAGATCCGGAAAATTCTATGACAATATTAGTGATGTGGAATGATAAAAGCTATATACCATCATACATGTCGATGAAACAATGCCCATGTACAACCACTGTATGACTTGTTTTGAAAACAATAAAAAATATGTTTAAAAAAAAAAATGTGCACAGTTTGATATGATGTTACTTTTGTCTACCCTCACTCATCATTCTACAAGGGAGCCCCTTGAAAGTTGGGGCCATGGGCAATTGATCACTTTGACCAGGCCTTAAGACAGCTAAGCTTCACCAAACGTTCCATGCTAGCAACGCAACACTTTTAGAGTCCTGAACTTCCATTTCACTACCCAGTGGTTTTGTGTTGTGTATTCTTAGTTAAGTCAACCAAACTAATCAGACTAAGATTCCTAATGGCATGTTGGCCCCCTGCTGATATGAAGCAATCTGACAATCACATGGATGTCAACTAGCAAAAAATCTCAGCTTTATAGACTCAGATATAAATAAGGATTTGCAATGCAATGGGTCTCACGTTTGCTCGAGTTAGAGCTGTTAGCATTGTAAACTCCTAACCAGACTTTTCTTGCCACATAGACTGAAAATGAAAAGTAGACCAGTTTTACATAAGGGAGCTGATGGTTGCCATTAGCATGAAGGAGACACAGAAAAAGAAACAGACGTTCGCTTGCAGTGAAACATATCAGCAAAAGTACAATTATCTATGTAACCAGCACAAGTACAATTATCTATGTAACAGGGTTGATGCCATGCAAAATGCTCGACTACTGCACAGTGAGATCACGCTGCCTACAAAATAAATTGAAAAAGTAGTCCAAAAACCAAACAGAAAACATCAAGCTTCGCATGTTTGCAGTAGTTAGCGGGTGCGCTCAGGAAGGGCTAAACACCGGAAAAGGCATGACGTGGGAATGCCTTTCACTAATCAAGTCAAGCGAATTTTAAAAGGCAAGCCCACAACCCAACCAAACTAATGGGTGCGGTTACAAGCCCGTAGAGAGATAACAACAGGAACAGAGCGTTTTGCGCGCTCAACCCTAAAAAGGAAACTAAAGCCCTATAACTCTTGGTGTTAGTGGCGGAAAAATGTAGAGCTGGCAGGCAATTGACAGCTCTGCCTGTATTGAATTCCTGTTTCAAAAGAGAGTGAGGTCAGTAAGCTAACAGTAACTGAGTAGCATTAATCTGCACATTCTCATCAAAGACATAGGGCCTGACTTAGAGTTCGGTGGAGGGGTTACTCCTACACAAACATGATGAGTATCCCATCTGCAGTATTACATGTGCATTACATCCAGTGGCACTTGTGGTGGATGGGATATCCGTAATGTTTGTGATAGGGTAACCCGTCTGCCGAACTGCAAGCCAAGCCGAGGATATGGGTTAAGAATGAAGAGGCCCAAAGACACTTTTCATTCTCCAGCAAATAGAGAATCTATAATTAGACATTTCACCTCTTGGCATGCTGTTAATGTGTTTATGTCCAAGGCTAGGGAGAAATCAGGGTTGTCTTTGATAGGGATGAAGGGTGATAGAAAGAAAGGAAGGCGTTTTTAATGTCCAGTTTATCCCATATATCTAGTGTCACCCCAGCATATGGATGAAGAATAAAGCCCTCAACATTTGAGTGATTTGCCCAGCCTTTGTAATGGCCATTTTTGCTATCGAACAGTAGACAAATCATTACTGCTTTATTCCATCAATATTCAACCATTTCTCTGAGAACATTAATTTAGTCACTTGATTATAGCACACCACCTTGAGGACGGACAGTCCCTATTGATCGAATGGAACATATAGGTATCTACTAAAAAATTATAGGCTTCCTAAGCTCCCCACATATAAAAGTGTTGATCGCAAAATGGGTTGTATAAGAAAATAAGGGAGGTGTTGTGAGTGGTAGTGCCCGAAACATGTAAAGGAGTTTTGGGAGAAGCGACATTTTTTTGCTGCAGATACCCTTCCTAGCCAGTAAAAATGGGCCAAGTCCCAACATTATAAATCCTTTTTTCATTACTTTTAACAGTGGGAGATAGTTAAGGGTATTCATTTGGGCTATAGAGGGAGCAGTGCTTAATTTGTAAGTAAATAAGTGCTATGGCCCAAAGTATTGAATAGGAGGCCACTGCAGGCTGCAATCATCACTGGATTGCCATCGCTGTTACATGCCAGTATAAACCTTCCCTAATAAACATCACACTACGACCAATGTGGCACTTTGAACAATTCCAGGCCACCCAAAGCATTGGGAATGGCCTGGATGCTCAAGAACTATTTTTTAATTTAGTCCTTATTTGTTAAACTGATGATGGAAAGGATGCCCTAAACAAACCCCTTCAACATACCAATTTCCTATTGTTTTCCAAACCCATTTAACAACTTTGAAAACTTTTCACAATTTGATAATTGGTTTTAGTTCACATCAAAAAGTGGTTTGACAGTTGCAAACCCTCTAATTTATTAAATTGTGATTGTTAAAACACTTTGGGGCATATTTACAAGAAAGTGGCCCATCACATAAGATGCACCACTTTTCCCGGCACCTAATAACACCATGGTTGCACCATATTTACAGTACGGCACACCATGGTGGTCGTTAGCACAATAGCGGCAAGATTTTTGATGCTATTGTGGCTCTTTGCTACACTACCATCAAAAACGTTGGCACTAGTGCAGCAAAGCACAGGGAGGTGCATGAATATAGTAGGGGTGTCATTTTAACGCCTGCTCTAAGCAGGCATTAAAGATTGACGGAAAAAATGATGCTGTGAAATGATATAAATTTCACTGCGCCATTGTTTCAGGCCTTACTGCATGGGAACGCCCCCTGGCGTACATTGTGCATGGAGCAGGTATAATGTTGTGCAAGGGTTCAGAAAGTGGCACAAATGCATGCATTGCGCCACTTTTTAAATATGGCCGGGGAAATTGGCTCCTTAATGCCACGTTAGTGTAAAAAAAAAATACACTACTGTGGCGCAAGGAGGTTCAAGGGGCCTGTAAATATGACCCTTTGTACTTGAGACGCTATATGAGTTGCATTAGAAGGGCCTTTGCCTGGATTAAGAATCAGGATGCAGGCAACAGGGAGTCAGCCAACGATTCATACTAGAAACAGGAGGATAATAATAGTATGAGTATTAGGGTCATAAACCCTCAGGGAAGCCATCCAAGCCCAGAGCATGGCCCACTTTTCACATGTAATCGCCTCTTCCAGTGAGATTAGATTATCTAGGATGCCAGCCTGAACTGAGGGAACTTTTAGGTCAAAATTAGCTCCCAAATACTCCTCCGCTGTGCTAGTTTCAACGAGCTTTATTACTGATTTTTGTTTTTACTTTGTGTTTTACCTTAGTTTGCCATAGCTTGATTTTTGTTCTTCTGTATTATTTGGTGTTCGTACTTATGACCTTGCTTGTTTGCAATCTGTAATAATCACCTTCATTTGACTTCTGTTTGTTCTTCCCCGTTCTCACACATCTCTATGCTTTTGAATTCTCTAGTTGCTGTCTTTAGTTTTCTTGCGATTACTGTGAACATCTCTCAATGAGGTATTTCCTCAAATCCTGATGATATTCTAGCAGCAAAGGAGTGGTCTCGGGCAACATTGTGACACACTGCTGATGCGCAGTTTGTTACTTATTCCATCTGGTTGCCACCATATAGAAAAGGGAAAGAAATTGGGAAGATAAATCACAATTACGCTCACATACATTATTGAAACACCACCACCCCACCTGCCCCTCTCCAAAAGAAAACCTTATTGTCCATAAAAATACCTGTGCCTTGTAAAGTGATGAACATTCCAGAGAAAGATTATTCACAGTAAATGGCTGTGAAATAAAGAACAGCCAATGAAAACATGGCCAGTTGTTGTACACAGTGATTAGCACGTGCACAATCTGCTGCTAGTGTGGCATTGCAACACTGTCCCCGTAGTCTGATTCAGTTCTGTGGTGCTGTTTGGAAAGTATGATGACTATGGACCTGATTTCGAGTTTGGTGGACGGGTTACTTCATCACAAACATTATGAATATCCTGTCCGTCTTAATGCAAATTCCACAGGATGCCATAGAATATAATGCACTTGTAACAAGGTGGTTGGTATATCTGTCACTAAACCCCATCTGCCAAATTCTAAATCAGGCCCCTCGCCAGCTTCCATGTGTTTTCTAACTCCGTGTCTCCAAGAACAAGGGGTCAATGCTTAACTAATACCAGAGCATGGATGTTTGAAATCTCATCCAGATATTTCAGACCTTGAACCCTTGATGCATTAACGAGTGTGCTAGTACAACATTAATTCCTGTTATTTGTTATGTCTGCCTGCAGGCACTCTCTTCTATTCAGTAATCCCCAGCTACAATCACTGGCTTTTGTTCAGAGTACAACAGTTCTATTGGCTGAGTCAGGTATCTATCTATCTATCTATCTATCTATCTATCTATCTATCTATCTATCTATCTATCTATCTATCTATCTATCTATCTATCTATCTATCTATCTATCTATCTATCTATCTATCTATCTATCACGCAATCTTATTGACTAATGTGTTGTATTGCTCCCTCCCTCCAGTAGAAGGTGGTAACTATAATAACAAATGCAGGATATTGCTCTATTGACACCAATTGAAAATCCCATATCCTGTAGCAGAATCTGTTGTATTGTTTTTACTTTATACTCCATCTGCAATCTATTGTTCCAACTGATCGCAGGCTCGGTCATCTCTCAGCCATAAGGAAGTGCTCAGTGCTAATGCCAATTTTCCTTATTTGTTGTGCTGCAATATTGGCTTCGATAACAAGATATTAATTTGAGTGACCGGTTGCACGCATTTCAGCTTTTCACATGGGAGGTGCTTTATCATATTGGGTGATTAGTAATAATTCTGTCTTCACTTCTGATGGTGGAAGTCCCTCAGACCCATGGGCTTAGTTCTGCAATTCCTACTCTTGGGCATTATGAGGTCATCATTCATAAATCCTGTTTCTGAATCTATGTTAGAGGTGTAGCTAAATGCATTGCGTGCTCGCTAGTGCTGACATGTTTTCGACAGCAGAGCTGACTTTACCCCCTTGCAGGAGCAGACTGCTTCTTACTAGCTGTCGTTTCACTTTGCTGTCAGTTTGGCATTGCTCGGTTCCAGCCCCTGGAAGGTATTCAGTACGTTCTATAGACCTACCCAATGTGCTACTCTGTCTCTCCTTTTGTTGCTGTCCACACTGCTGCTACAATACCCCTCCTTGTTGGCAGAATAATGGAACAATTAACGTTCATCAGAGCTACTAAATAAGAGGAGTTTCTCTCCTTTTAAAGCCTGAAAAAAGCATCGGGCCTTTGCCTTGATTTGTTTCTGTTTATTGTGTCATTAAGTGTAGAGTGTCATTCCCTTAGTCTGTTTCCCTCCGGTCTCTCAGTCTAGGGCGGGAACAGTGTCAGGGCTGCCTTTCTCGACTAAAACATCTGCTTGTTTTGAAATGAATCCAGGCCCTTTCTTGTAGATACAACAGCAGATAAAAGCCCCATCTGGGCAGGGAGCCAACTAGGCAACACGCTCAAATGATAAGCACAATTATCTTGCTAATAAACACCAGCGAGGAATTAGCCTCATGTTGGTAGATACAGGACACTTATGCGCTAAGTGGGATTAATTAGATGCCAAAGGAGGCTGTCACAAGCACAGATCTAAAATCACGTAAGGGTTCAATGCAATAATTACCCCGCTTCACACAGCTTTCATAATCAATGTTTATAGCAATTCCCTATCTCTGCACATTACATCTTCAGAGAAATTATCTTCCTCTGCTTCCAGTTTTTTAAACAATTCTTTATTGATCATCAACAAAGATCAAGTGTGGTCCTCAGAGGCCTTCTAAGGCCTGCAATAAAATAGAAATGAATGCTCTTGTAAGGACCAAACTGCTTCTCAATCCCTTCCTGAAGTACCTTGCTGGGGCAAGTTGCTAATAAACGTGATATAGACCAAGAAATTTGCTGAATAATATGATCATATTTCTGAATGTCACAGACCATGGGATACGGCTTAGAATAACTGAGTTTAGGCTTTACAGAGTACACAGGAATTTTTCATTTACTTCATCTATTTCTGAGAGTGCGGAGTTGGGCACCTTCTATGAAAAAAATGTGAATACCTTATTAAATGTTGGTGTTACAGTAATTTTAACCATCTGAACCATAACTCTTAGTGGCAGCTGTAAAAAGGGCCAATGAATGTACGAAGTCATTACATGAGTTTCTGCCGTAGGGGTATATGTTGTTTGATACCATGGTTTTCATGCCTCATTTAACTTGACTGCCCATTAGAATTTTGAGGGTGTGGTTACCCATGACCATCTCAGTAGATTTGACATTTATAGTAGCTCACCTTTTGTACAGTTAACTTGGTAACAAAAATAATGTTTATTAGGCTCACAACTTCTTGAATGGAGGGGGTTGGTTTTGATGTTACTAGGAGTATGTAATCTACGTACATTTTTGGGTGGGCCAGAGGGAGTCTCAATGCCCTTTGTGGTAGTGCTGTATAGTATTTTGCTCGACAAGGATTCTAGCACTGATATGAATAGTAAAGGACTGCACTGGACATTCTTGTAGACTTCATCTCAGATTGCCAATTAAAAGACACTACAATATATCTGGTCCATAAACTCCAAGAATAGCAATAAATTCTTGTTTATGAAGCCTGTTGTATTCAAAGCAGGCAAACACCTTCTCACCATTGACATTTAGAGACACTTTCTGAACCTGGTTATTCTTAATTTGACCCCAATGGTGTAGTAATATCCTCATATTACTTCATAAGCACATCTTGGATTAGAAGTCTACCTGAGCTGGTTGTGTGAGAGTAGGGATCACTGGTTAAAGATTACGGTTGAGGACTTTAGTAAGGATTTTCTTATCCATGTTCAGAAATGAATTGTGTTTACAATTGGTACTTTGGTTCTGATTAGAAGTTTTTCAGAGGAATATGTGCTATTTATCACACCTCATGAGTAATCATACTGTGGCATACAACATATATTGGGTGTGATGAGTAGTACCCATTCTGATTTTTTTGGGGGAAAAACGTGGATTTCGGTGCTTAACACACAAAAATACACATGGTGGGACAAACACCGTACTCTTGTGTCCTGTTAAATTATGGGAGGTTTGACCTTTTGAAATCCAGTGAAAGGTGAGCTATTTAATGCACAGGGAATTACTGGATGCTGTGCATATCACCCAGCTTAGAATTCTGACCCCTGCACAGGAGTTGAAAACCCCAGCAATCATGGCCATAGTGTCAACAAAGCATGCTTTAAATTGTTCGATCTTCATACTGTGGAAGAAATCTTCTGGAATACTCATGAAGAAAGTCTGCTATTTGCTATCATTTGCTATTTGCTATCATATCCCGTTTGCTATTTTTCAGGTCTTCTCATTACCGGTTACTGTGACATCTGTTTATGAGGTGCTCCTCTTCAATCACAGAACTGTATGTGATGAAATAAGGGAAGAGACTGTTCCTAAACAATTCCCAGGATCTTCAAACTCTGAGGGGCCTGATGTACAAAGTCCTTCTGTGCTTGTAATCCCAGCATTCAACAACTTTACAGGGTTTGTAACTACAAAATGGCTTTCTAGTGTACAAAATCTCTCTTACAATCTGGCTTTTGCGATATTTCCTGAAATAAGAGTGGGCATGAAAGGGGTATTACTGTCTCCTTTGTAATTTGGAAAGGAATGGATCAATTATTTGTGACTACAACTGTGGTGGCAAAGTCATGATGGGTTACCCCTCGCCTGACTCCCCAAGTGTGTGTGGGGGTGGGGGGCAGATTTTGGTCCAGTCCCTGCTTGCTTCTTTTGATGTCTTCCCCAAGGTAAAAAATTGTGTTTTAAACAGCATCTGTGTATTATATGTTAATAACTGCTTTTAAAATATGTTTCCTGTTTCGGAAATCAATGGAAGGCATTGAGGACTATTGTCCTCAGCAGACCTCCATTTTAGCATTGACAGCCAGTCATTGTGGGCCATATTTATACTTTTTGACGCAAAACTGCGCTAATGCAGTTTTGCGCCAAAAAAATTAGCGCCGGCTAACGCCATTGTGAAGCGCCATGCGGGCGCCGTATTTATTGAATGGCGTTAGCCGGCGTTAGCCGACCGGCGCTGCCAGGTGTGCGTGAAAAAAAAAAACGTACACCAGGCAGCGCCGGCGTAGGGAAAAATGGCGTTTGGGCGTCCCAAAATGGGGCAAGTCAGGCTGAGGCAAAAAAATCATCTTAACCCGATTTGCGCCATTTTTTTGGGGCGCCCAGACGCCATTAACATGACTCCTGTCTTAGCAAAGACAGGAGTCATGCCCCCTTGCCCAATGGCCATGCCCAGGTGACTTGTGTCCCCTGGGCATGGTCATTGGGCATAGTGGCATGTAGGGGGGCACAAATCAGGCCCCCCTATGCCACAAAAAAAAAAAAAAAATACTTACCACAACTTACCTTTTCTTCCCTGGGATGGGTCCCTCCATCCTTGGGTGTCCTCCTGGGGTGGGCAAGGGTGGCAGGGGGTGTCCCTGGGGGCAGGGGAGGGCACCTCTGGGCTCATTCTGAGCCCACAGGTCCCTTAACGCCTGCCCTGACCCAGGCGTTAAAAAGAGACGCAAATGCGGGGTTTTTTGCCCCGCCCACTCCCGGGCGTGATTTTTGCCCGGGAGTATAAATACCACGCACATGCCTGGGAGTCATTTTTTAAGACGGGAACGCCTACCTTGCATCTCATTAACGCAAGGAAGGTGTTCACGCAAAAAAATGACGCTAACTCCATGAACTTTGGCGCTAGACGCGTCTAACGCCAAAGTATAAATATGGAGTTAGTTTTGCGTCGAATTTGCGTCGAAAAAAACGGCGCAAATTCGGCGCAAACGGAGTATAAATATTCCTCTGTATGTCGCAAATTGCGACATACAATGTCGCATTTTGATAACACCTGTGAACTGACAGTTGATGATGCGACCTACTAGTACATAGATTGCACCACAAATTACACTGCGAACTATTTGTGTCGAAATTGCATATCCCTTGTTTGGGAATGGGAATTATACATCAGCCTTTGCTCTGGGCGCTCGCTATTTGTGTTTTGTGGTGTTGAGCGCTATTTCTTAGCGCAAAAATACCTCCTCTCGTCGATGCATAATTCCACGTAATCTCGGAGAACTCTCAGGTAAATCTGCGTGATTACGCTACTGTGGGGTAGGCCGGGGTATGGTACATTGCTCGTGAAGATGAACCGGAGACGGAGATTCCCAATATTTTTACCGATGCTTCTTCCCGGGCTTCAGTCATATATCATAATGATTCCCTGGTTTTCCAACAGGTTAACCGCGCTGATTGGCGCACGAGCGCCAAGAAGTGCTGGAGCCTTTCCCTTCACCTCCCGTTGCAAAAAAAAAGAAAAGCAGCTGGTAATATATTTTATCTCCCATCCCATTTGCTGTTTTTCCCCTTATTTGCCATTTGTTTCTGAAATCATTTATCTACCTTTCAAAAAGATAATAGGTTGATTTATGGAACGTTATGTGTGTATAACTTTCCGAGTTCATTTTGGTGTGGGCTGTAGATCTAAACCCTATTCACTAATGATATTAATAATAGTGCCAACAAAAATAATACCCATTATTCTTATTTGTATATGTTGGAATATTCCCTTCTGTAGGGACATCCCCAATCTTTTTGTCTTCAACCTTCTATTTTTTTTCTGACCTGTTGCTGTTGGCTTTTGAACTCTGAGCACTTTACCACTGCTAACCAGTGCTAAAGTGCATATGCTCTCTGTGTAAATTGTATTGTTGATTGGTTTATCCATGATTTGCAAATTTGATTTACTGTTAAGTCCCTAGTACAGTGCACTAGAGATGCCCAGGGCCTGTAAATCAAATGCCACTAGTGGACCTGCAGCACTGGTTGTGCCACCCACATTAGTAGCTCTGTAAACATGGCTCAGACCTGCCACTGCAGTGTCTGTGTGCAGTTTTAAACTGCCAATTCGAGTTGGCAAGTGTCCCCACTTGCCAAGCCTAAACCTTCCCTTTTCTTAAATGTAAGACCCCTCTAAGGTGGACCCTAGGTAGCCCCATGGGCAGGGTACAGTGTATGTTTAAGTTATGACAGACACTAATGTGTTTTATATGTCCTAACAGTGAAATACTGCGAAACTCGGTTTTCACTGTTGCAATGCCTAACCCACTCATAGGTTAACATGGGGGCTGCCTTTAAATATGATTAAAGTTTAGATTCCCTTTGGGAGCTGATAGACATGTGGAGTTTTGGGTCTCTGAGCTCACAATTTAAAAATACATCTTTTAGTAAAGTTGATCTTAAGATTGTGTGTTTGAAAATGCCACTTTTAGAAAGTGAGCATTTTCTTGCTTAAACCATTCTGTAACTCTGCCTGTTTGTGGATTTCCTGTCTGCATCAGTTTGACAGTTGGGCTGTTTGCACCTCTCTCTAGACAGGGACCCAAGGGTAGGTTGCTCCCCCTGCCGTTGCAGCTCCTCCAGCTCCTCCAGGTTCCTGAGACCGCCCAGCCACCTCGCAGTAAGTACCCCCCACTTCCCAGCCCCTCACCCTGCCCCAAGCTACTCACCCTCTCCCCTGCTTCTTTTCTCCTTCTCTGTTCTTCCTCCTCGCTCCTCTTCTGTAATCTTCTTCTGTACTCTTCTTCCGCTCCTGCTCCTCGTCTTCTCTCTTCATCTGTGTGCTTCTCAGCCTCTCCTCTGCACCGCGACCCGCTTGTGCCTCTTCTTCTCTGTCCCTCTTCTTGGCTCCTTCCTCTGCCGCTCGCCGCCCCTCTTCTCCTTCTTCATCTGTATCCTTCTGTCTTCTGCGCTTCTCTTCTTCACCTTCATCTGTACTCTTCTGTGCTCCTCTTCTTCACCTTCATCTGTATTTCTCTGTCTTCTGCGCTCCTCTTCTTCTTTATCTTCTTCTGTAGTCTTCTATCTTCTGCTCTTTGTCTCCTGTACCTTCTTCTGTTGTCTTCTGTCTTCTCTTCTTCGTCTTCTGTCTTCTGCTCTTCATCGTCTGTCTTCTGTTCTTCTGCTTCTTCGTCCTCCGTCTTCTGCTCTCCCGCACCTGCCCTCCTGCTCCTGTCTCATCTCTCTCCCTCACTCGCCTCCCCCTCTATATCACCCCTATCTACCCCGTTCGCTATCTGCCTCCCTCACTCCTCCTATCTACCAATCTACCTATCTCTCTATCTCACTATCTATCTCCCTCACTCACCACCTCCTCCTATCTACCTATTTCTCTATCTTCCCCCCCACTCGCCACCCCCTCCGTTACCACCCCTATCTTCCTATCCTTTCTCTCTACCTCTCACCCTCACCCACCTCTACAACCCCCCCTCCCCTATCTTCCCAACCTTACTCCTATCTCTCCCCCTAAACTCCTAAACTACCTAAAACTCACCCTCCACCACCCTTAAACCCCCCTCCCCCAGCTCTTCTCCCTCTACCTGTCCCCCCTCCCTTCCGCTTTCCCATTGCCACCTCCTGCACACCCCCGCCCCCCAGCTCCCATTCGCCCCCAGCTGACCCCTCCCCCCCTCCTCCCTCTTATGGCGGCCGCTGCGCGAAGGCGCAGCGGGCGCGCCAGAGGCAAGCCCGTCTGCGCCCGTCCGTGCCTGGCCCACGACCCCTGGTCCCCAGCTCTCCCAAACCCCGCTGCTCCGCTACGACCCCACCACCCTCCACGCCCTCAACCCAGGGCGCTCCAACACCTGCTTCCAAGCGCACCCCAAACGCACCCATGGACCCTTCACCTGCCACTCCTGCAAACGCATCTTCCACCACGCAACCACCTCGACCACCAGCCCACGCGCCATCAACCACCTCAAGTGCATCCTGGTCAACGCTCGATCCATCCACAAGCACACCGTTGAACTCTGGGACCTCCTGGACTCCACAGCACCGGACGTCGCCTTCATCACGGAGACCTTGATGAACGCCTCCTCGGCCCCTGACATCGCCACTGCCATCCCCGAAGGCTACGAGATTTCCAGGAAGGACCGCACCAACCAAGTAGGAGGAGGAATCGCCATCGTCTTCAAAGACTCCATCAGCTTCACCATCTCCACCGAAGACACCCCCCTCGCCGCTGAACACCTGCATTTCCAAATTCGCACCGACCCCAGGACCACCCTCAGAGGATCCCTCGTCTACCGTCCCCCTGGACCGCGTGCCCCTTTCAGCGACTCCATCGCCGACTTCGTCTCCCCGCACACCCTCGCCTCGCCAAACTACATCCTCCTAGGCGAACTCAACTTCCATCTGGAACAGAACAACGACCCCAACACCACCGCTCTGCTCGACAACCTCGCCATCCTCGGCCTCAAGCAACTGGTGAACACCGCCACCCACATCGCCGGACACACGCTTGACCCCATCTTCTCCGCCAGCAAACACGTCTCCTTCAGCCATGCCTCCGCTCTACACTGGACCGACCACAGCTGTGTCCATTTCACATTCCGACGCGAGACCCGCCACCTCCGCACTTAACCCATCCCTCGTCAACAGTGGAACAAAATCCCCGAAGAACAGCTCTTCTCCGCGCTCACCATCAACCAACCCACCCTCACCACCGACGACCCCAACGACGCAGCCCTCAGCCTCACGAACTGGATCACCAACTGCGCAGACAACCTTGCACCCCTCAGACGCAAGCATCGACAGGCCAACACCAAAAAACCTCTCTGGTTCTCTGACACCCTTAAGGAATCGAAGAAAACCTGTCGCGCCCTCGAGAGAACCTGGCGCAAGGACCACACCGCTGACAACATGACTGCCCTCAAGAACGTGACCCGCGAACACCACCACCTGATCCGCGCATCCAAAAGGAATTTCTTCACCGACAGACTGGACAAAAACAGCCACAACAGCAGAGAACTTTTCAGCATTATTAAAGAGTTCTCCACCCCCAACGCCAACGCCGTCACGCCCTCCCAAGACCTGTGCAACTCCCTCGCCACCTTCTTCCATCGCAAGATCACCGACCTCCACGACAGCTTCGGACACCAGACCCAACCAAGCATCACCGAACCCACACCCCCGGCCATCACCCTCAACGCCTGGACCCACATCAACACTGAAGAAACCAAAACCACCATGAACTCTATCCACTCCGGCGCCCCATCGGACCCCTGCCCTCACTTCATCTTCAATAAAGCCGATGACATCATCGCCCCGCACCTCCAGGCCATCATCAACTCTTCTTTTTCTTCTGCTACCTTCCCCGAAAGCTGGAAACACGCCGAAGTCAACGCCCTACTAAAGAAACCTACGGCTGACCCAAGCGACCTGAAAAACTTCCGCCCCATCTCGCTCCTCCCCTTCCCTGCCAAGGTAATAGAGAAGACCGTCAACAAACAGCTTACCAACTTCCTGGAAGACAACAACCTTCTCGACCCTTCACAAACCGGATTCCGAACCAACCACAGCACTGAAACCGCCCTCATCTCAGTCACAGACGACATCAGAACCCTGATGGACGACGGTGAAACAGTTGCCCTCATCCTCCTCAACCTCTCGGCTGCCTTCGACACCGTCTGTCACCGCACCCTAATAACCCGCCTCCGCTCCACCGGGATCCAAGGCCAGGCCCTGGACTGGATCGCCTCCTTCCTCTCAAACCGCTCTCAAAGAGTTTACCTCCCACCTTTTCACTCAGACCCCACCAAGATCATCTGCGGCGTACCTCAAGGCTCCTCGCTCAGCCGGACACTCTTCAATGTCTACATGAGCCCCCTCGCCGACATCGTACGCAAGCACAACATCATTATCACCTCCTACGCTGACGACACCCAACTTATACTCTCCCTCACCAAGGACCCCGCCAGCGCTAAGACCAACCTACAAGACGGCATGAAGGACGTCGCAGATTGGATGAGGCTCAGCCGCCTAAAGCTGAACTCGTACAAAACGGAAGTCCTCATCCTCGGCAACACCCCGACCGCATGGGACGATTCCTGGTGGCCCACGGCCCTTGGCACCGCACCGACCCCCTCAGACCACGCCCGCAACCTCGGCTTCATCTTGGACCCTCTTCTCACCATGACCAAACAAGTCAACGCCGTGTCCTCCGCCTGCTTCCTAACCCTCCGCATGCTCCGCAAGATCTTCCGCTGGATCCCCGCCGACACCAGAAAAACCGTGACCCACGCCCTCATCACGAGCCGCCTGGACTACGGCAACACCCTCTATGCTGGGACCACCGGTAAACTCAAAAAACGCCTGCAACGTATTCAAAACTCCTCGGCCCGCCTCATCCTCGACGTACCCCGCAACAGCCACATCTCCGCACACCTGAGACACCTGCATTGGCTCCCAGTCAACAAAAGGATCACCATCCGACTCCTCACCCACGCACACAAAGCCCTCCACAACAAGGGACCGGAATACCTCAACCGTCGCCTAAGCTTCTACGCCCCTACCGTCTCCTTCGTTCCTCTGGCCTCGCGCTCGCTGCCGTCCCTCGCATCCACCGCTCCACGGCGGGTGGGAGGTCCTTCTCCTACCTGGCAGCCAAGACCTGGAACACCCTCCCCACCAGCCTCAGGACCACCCAGGACCACTCCGCATTCCGGAGACTCCTCAAGACCTGGCTTTTTGAGCAGCAGTAACCCCCACCCCCCCTAGCGCCTTGAGACCCGCACGGGTGAGTAGCGCGCTTTATAAATGTTAATGATTTGATTTGATTTGAGTGACACAAAGGGAGCTGGGGTGTAGTCTGCATTTCCTGATGAGCCATCTGTGCTAGGAGGGAGGGGAGGAGTGGTCACTCACACCTGAAAGGGCTGAGCCTGCCCTCATACAATGCAGTCTCCAACCCCCTGGTGTATGTCTGGGGCCTGGCCTGGGCAAGGCAGGATTTCACAAACAAGAGACTTCTCTTTGAAGTAAGCCTACTTCAAAGGGCAAAATGGGTATAAGAAGGGCACCCAAAACCACAGACTTTAGAACACTTCTGGAAACCAAGAGGAACCTCTGCCTGGAGAAGAGCTAAGAGCTGAGGAAAAGAGCTGCCCTGCCTGTGACTGTACTTTGGGGAGCTATCCTGCAGTTGCTGCTTCTGCCTGTGCTAGAGGACAAAGACTGGACTTTGGGTGCCTTCCTTCTTGTGAAGAACTCTCCAAGGGCTTGAATTAGAGCTTCCCTTCTGTTGTTTGAAGTCTCAGGGATAGTAAAGACTTCTCTCTGCCAGCACCTGGAGCCTCTGCTGAGCCTCCTAATCTGCTAAGTGGTGCTCATCCAGTTCCTGGGACCCTGAAAGGAGAAGCTGGCAGAACAAGAATGAGAAATCCATGCACAGACCGCAGTGCGGGGAAAAGATCAACCCCACTCCGAGACGCGGCTTAAAAATCAACACGCCGCCTGTTTCACGGCTGAAAATTAATGCTCGCCTGCAGCGCAACTGAAAGATCAATGCACGTGGCTGGAGAAACGACGCACAGCATCGCTGACGGAGGCTGGTGAGATCGGAACCTGCGCTGCTTGGTTTTCGGATCATCTTGCGGCAGGATTTCCGACGCAAACATCGCTGGGCATGTAAAACCGACTGAAGGCCTGCCCGGACCGAGAGTGCGGTTCGAATCGCCGCTTCGCTCTCCTGCGGAGAGAAGAAACGACGCACACCAACTTGACTGAAGGAGAAACGACGCAAGGTCTCGCTCGTGGGTGATTTCGACGCATCGCAAGCCCTTTTTGACGCACACTCGCCCGTGCGAGGTTATTTTTGATGCACCCAGGTATATTTCCACGCTAACAGCATTAGCGTTGTGCTTAAAATTACATGAAGACTCTTTTTGGTTTTTAATTGATAACTTGACTTGTGTTTTGTGGATTTTTGTCGTTTTGGTCTTGTTTTGTTTAGATAAATATGTTCTATTTTTCTAAACCTGTGTTGTGTCATTTTGTAGTGTTTTCATTGAGTTACTGTGTGTATTGGTACAAATACTTTACACCTAGCACTCTGAAGTTAAGCAGGCCTGCTCGTGCCAAGCTACCAAGGGGGTGAGCAGGCGTTAGGTAAGGGTGATTCTCTTTCATCCTGACTATACTGAGGGTCCTTGCTCGGACAGGGGGTAACCTGACTTCCAACCAAAGACCCCATTTCTAACAGTATATAATAATAATAATAATAATAATAACAATAATAATCATAATAATAATAATCATCATAATAATAATAGTAATAATAACTGTTCAAGCAAAAATATATGGTAGTAATCCTACTGCTTAATTGTTCGATTACATTTCATTTTCTGAGTGGTATCAGTTCCCCAGCATTTCTTTGCCTTGCTTGAAAAGGTAATATATTATTGTGTTGGTACTCACTATCTCAGAGTACCTTTTTGCTACTGACAAGTGTAGGAGGCTGGCCTGGCTTATAGTGGGTACCTTGTGGTACTTACACCCTCTGCCAGGTCCAGTTATCCCTTATTAGTAGAATAGAGGTGTTTCTAGCAGCGTAGGTTGATAGAAGGTAGCTATGGCAAAGCAGCTTAGGCTGAACTAGGAGACATGCAAAGCTCCTACTATACCACTTATATCATATAGCGCAATATCATCAGAAAACACAATACTCAGAGTTACTAAAAATAAAGGAATTTTTTTTTTATGACAATATGCCAAAAGTATCTCAGAGAGTACCCTCACTTAGGAGGTAAGTAATATACACAAGATATATGTACACAAACCCAAAACAGGTAGGTAACAGTAAGAAAAGTAGTGCAAACAATGTAGAATCACAATAGGATGCAATAGGCAAACATAGGTCTAGGGGCAACACAAACCATATACTCCAAAAGTGGAATGCGAATCACGAATGGACCCCAGACCTATGGGAAGTTGTAGAGGGTTGCTGGGACTGTAAGAAAACAGTAGGGGTGTCCAACATATCCCACCCCAAGACCCTAGAAAGTAGGAGTAAAGTTACCCTACTTCCCCAGAAAGACACAATAGTCGTGATAGGGGGATTCTGCAAGAACCACAAGCACCAGCAAAACACTGAAGACAGATTCCTGGACCTGAGGACCTGAAAAGAAGGAAGGGGACCAAGTCCAAAAGTCGTGATAGTGTCGGGGTGGGGGGCAGGAGTCCATGAAACCCAGATGAAGGTGCAAAAGTGATGTCTCCAGCTGGAAGAAGCCAAAGATTCTGCAACAACGAAAAGGGCTAGAAACGTCTCCTTTGGATGGAAGATGTCCCACAGCGTGCTGGAGGTTGCAGAAGGGTTTCCATGCAGAAATACCACAAACAAGCCTTGCTAGCTACAAGGGTCGCGGAAGAGGTTTTTGGGTGCTGCTGGGGACCAGGAAGGACCAGGATGTCGCCCCTTGGAGGAGGAGACAGAGGGGGCGTTCAGCAACTCAGAGAGCCCTGTAGAAGCAGGCAGCACCTGCAGAAGTACCAGGGCAGGCACTTAGAAGATTTGTGAAACCGGAGTCACAAAAGGAGGGTCCCACGACGTCGGAGTCCGATTCAGAGGGTTGAGCACTGTGGGACGGAGTGCTGGGGACCCAGGCTAGGCTGTACACAAAGGAATCCTTGGAGAAGTGCACAGAAGCCGGAGCAGCTGCAAATCACACAGAACACAGGTTTGCTCTCTGGTGTGCGGAGGCAAGGACTTACCTCCACCAAACTTGGACTGAAGGATCACTGGACTGTGGGGGTCACTTGCATCCAGCTCCTGTGTTCCAGGGACCACGCTCGTCAGGATGAGAGGGGGCCCAGAGGACCGGTGATGCAGTCTTTTGGTGCCTGCGTTAGCAGGGGGAAGATTCCGTCAACCCACGGGAGATTTCTTCTTGGCTACCAGTGCAGGGTGAAGGCAGACATCCCTCAGAGCATGCACCACCAGGAAACAGTTGAGAAAGCCGGCAGGATGAGGCGCTACAATGTTGCTGGTAGTCGTCTTGCTACTTTGTTGCGGTTTTGCAGGCATCCTGGAGCAGTCAGCGGTCGATCCTTTGCAGAAGTCGAAGAGAGAAGTGCAGAGGAACTCTGGTGAGCTCTTGCATTCGTTATCTGAAGAATACCCCAGAGGAGAGACCCTAAGTAGCCAGAAAAGGAGGTTTGGCTACCAAGAGAGGTAAGAGGAGAGGAGGGGGTCTCTGACGTCACCTGCTGGCACTGGCCACTCAGAGCAGTCTAGTGTGCCCCCAACATCTCTGAATCCAAGATGGCAGAGGTCTGGGACACACTGGAGGAGCTCTGGGCACCTCCCCTGGGAGGTACTGGTCAGGGGAGTGGTCACTCCCCTTTCCTTTGTCCAGTTTTACGCCAGAGCAGGGCTGGGGGATCCCTGAACCGGTGCAGACTGGCTTATGCAGAGATGGGCACCATTTGTGCCCATCAAAGCATTTCTAGAAGCTGGGGGAGGCTACTCCTCCCCAGCCCTTCACACCTATTTCTAAAGGGAGAGGGTGTAATACCCTCTCTCAGAGGAAATCCTTTGTTCTGCCTTCCTGAGCCAGGGCTGCCCAGACCCCAGGAGGGCAGAATCCTGTCTGAAAGGTCGGCAGCAGCAGCAGCTGCAGTGGAAACCCCGGAAAGGCAGTTTGACAGTACCCGGGTTCTGTGCTAGAGACCCGGGGATCATGGAATTGTCACCCCAATACCAGAATGGTATTGGATTGGGGTGACAATTCCATGATCTTAGACATGTTACATGGCCATGTTCGGAATTACCAAGGTGACGCTACACATAGGTAGTTACCTATGTGCAGTGCACATGTGTAATGGTGTCTCCGCACTCACAAAGTTTGGGGAAATTGCCCTGAATGATGTGGGGGCACCTTGGCTAGTGCCAGGGTGCCCTCACACTAAGCAACTTGGCACCCAACCTTCACCAAGTGAGGGATATACATATACGTGACTTATAAGTTACTTATGTGCAGTGAAAAATGGCTTTGAAATAACGTGGACGTTAATTCACTCAGGCTGAAGTGGCAGGCCTGTGTAATAATTGTCTGAGCTCCCTATGGGTGGCAAAAGAAATGCTGCAGCCCATAGGGATCTCCTGGAACCCCAATACCCTGGGTACCTAAGTACCATATACAAGGGAATTATATGGGTGTACCTGTGTGCCAATGAGAATTGGTAAAATTAGTCACTAGCCTGCAGTGACAAATTTAGAAAGCAGGGAGAGCATAAACACTGAGGTTCTGGATAGCAGAGCCTCAGTGATACAGTTAGGAACCACACAGGGAACACATACAGGGCATACACTATGAGCACTGGGGCCCTGCCTTGCAGGATCCCAGTGACACGAGGGCAAAAACAAACATACATACAGTGAAAATGGGGGTAACATGCCAGGCAAGATGGTACTTTCCTACAACAAGTGCCAGAACTCTCCCATTAAAAGAACTGCACCAATGCTGACAAGTGCCTGACTGTACACGTCAATTTAAAGCATAATTCCGGTGTCAAGTCAGGGTAACCCACAATGAATTAGTCAAAACAATTTAGGCCCAGATTTACAAGAGTCTGGTGCATCAGTACTGATGCACCAGATTTCTTGCACCACTTTGACTGCCCCCTAACACCACCAAGGGTGCACGTTAGGCTGATAGCGTCAAAATATTTGACGCTAGTATGGCGCTTTGCTGCACTAACGTCAAACATTTTGACACTAGTGCAGCAAAGTGCAAGGAGGCCCATTGACTTCACCAGGTGTGTCCTTTTAGCGCCTGCTTTGAGCAGGCATTAAAAATGATGGCAAAAATGGTGCAATGAAATCTTGTAGATTATATTGCACCATTTTGCAGACTTTCTTATGCCAGAATGCCCCCGTTACATACATTAGGCCTGGCGCAGGCATAATGTGGCGCAACGGGTCATAAAGTGACATGGGGATTTTTGACTCATTGAGCCACAGATAAAAAGGACGCTATTTTGGCGCAAGGAGGCACTAGGGCCTTGGAAATCTGGCCCTTAATGTTTGAGAGATAATGTTCTGAAATAGGCCCGTTACATCGTTTGAGTTTACTTGCAGGTGGTGTAACTAGGTGTCAGGAATGAAGACTAGGATAAACTAATAATCTGTCCGGCTACTGATGGCTCTACTAGAGACTAGCCAAGATGGCGTGGGTAGCTTTTCTGCTTAGGTATATCCTGAAACTCTGCCATCCTCACCATTGATCTTCCCTTTATTTTTAATTTATTTCCAGTTTGACTTCTCTGGGACCTCTGGGTTACTAATATATTTGGGGACCTCTGATCTATTCTTTAGCCTTACTTGATCTTGATAACTAGTATTGCCAATGGCATGCCAGGATCGCCTAGCCATACCTATTTCAGGAGCTTAACATAGTGCTTTACTTTTCTTGCAAATGAATACAGAGCAGATCCAGACACAATGGAGTGGCTGATTGTCCACAACCATTTTATTGCTAAACAAGCATTGGAAGTGCCAGAAGGTTTTTTGTTCAAAAGGCAATACCAACCTATTGGATTTGCCAGTGCTTGCTTGCTTTGGAGCTGCAGGGGTAACACAGTTCATGTGTTTATATATGCATACATGACTTGCGCTTCATGTGCATGCATGTTTTACCACGGTTGACATCTTGGAAAGGCTATCATTATTATTCCTGTTGCGATGTATGTTCCTGTATTTATCATGATGCATGTGCCACACTGCATTCACAAGTATGTATCGCAATGCATGCTCATAGATGCATCATATTGGCAATGGCCATTTGGGGATTTTACTCTGCCCTTCAAACACTGGAAAATTAAGCTAAAAATATTACTAAATAAAATGTGCACAGCACTTAAAAGTGAACCAACCGTCTCGGGACCTCGGATATAAAACACATTTTTACAATTCAATGAAATGACTTACACTGATATTAATGTTGATGGAAAACACTGTCATCAAATTCTTAAAGCCAGCTGGACCGCAGTAGCCAGTGGTATTAAAAACAAACTTTCTATATCTTGTATATATTTGTGTATATGAGTATTTAACCTATGTAATTCTTGTAGTGTCTGGTGTACAGTGTGCCGGTGTGCATAGTGTGGTCACAAGAGCTCTTGCCAGACAGCTAAAGTTGTCTCTGGGCAAGCACTAAAAAATGTAAAAGTCAGTGGACATTATTAATGTTCTTTGTGGTGGATATTATTAGGTTTAGAACATACACTTCCCAACTAAAGAACAAGCAACTAGGGACCAGGGGAGAGATGTACAAAGGGTTTTCATTCACAAACCCCCTGAATTGGTATGTAAGACAGTTTTTGCAAAAGCTAAAGCAGGTTTTCCTATGTATTACACACAATAGCTAAATGTATTTATATAAATAGATAAAGATTCAGTATTTGGACGGGGGTGTTGTAGGCACCTGCTTCAAATACTGAATCGTGCTATGCATCAATGTCTTGGGAGCAAACCCCAGTTGCAAAACATTGACATTTCACAGACATTTCAAAGAAGGTGGCAAACCATTGACAAGAGGAAAGGGGTCCCATTGGAAGCCCATCCCCTTTGTGAATTTAAAATAAGTGTGTTTAAGAGGAGGCAGTAGTCCACTGAACCACTGCCTCCTCCTAAAACAAACAACAAAACATAAATACACTTTTCTTTTTAAACACTATTACATTTCCTTTAAGCAAAAACAGCTCAATTTAAAAGCAAAGGTTTGCGTTATTAAAAAATAATCACGGACATGATGGTATGTTTACCGCAGCAAGCCACCATCTCTGTGATGGCAGTGAATCATAACGGATTGTAATTTGAGACCTACCTCATTAGTATTTGGAAGAGGTATGCACCCTGTCTAACAGCAAGTCAGATACACAGCCTAAATTAACTGTGCTTACTCTCTGGAAGTTTGACCCAAGGCAGACAGGCTGAATGTATGAGGCAATGTGTTAAGTATTTGTGCAAAACTTAGTTATAGTAACACTGAAAGATACCACTAAAAGACTTGAAATCAGTTTAGAAACATAGATAATATTTATCTGATTAAAACAAGACCAAAATGACAAAAATCCAATAAGTGGTTCTCAAAATATGAATTCTTAAAGAATAGGGGCTTGATTTAGAAAGTGGCAGAAGGGGTTGCCCCAATATTTCCAGGATTAACTCAATTCAGAATCAGTTGTTCCCCCATAAAGTGTGCTGTGCTGGATCAGATACTGCCCCATAGCCACAAAATATTAGAAAGACAAGCTAGTGTACCACACCGGTGCACTAGTCCCATCACGCTCTACATAAACGTCCGAAGGCTCATGAATTATACAAAATTGTAACAGATCATCAAACGTGATATGTTACAGTACTTCTTTTATTCAACTACAAATTTTGTCTTTTCCCAAAATAACCAATCCTAATCTAGCTTCACACATGAATATGGAACACAAAGAAACAAAATCTCAAATTCTAACCCAATGCTTTTCGGGTGTGAACCCCTCGTCAGGGGGATGGGACTACTCCATCACAAACGTGATGGATATCCACTCCTCTGTATTACAATTCCATAATATACAATGGAAATCATAATATGGCAGCTGGGATATCAGTCACGTTTGTGACGGATTAACCCATCCACCAAACTCTAAATCAGGCACTAAGGGCCTCAGGATGGCCCTATAAGAGAAGAAGATTTTGCTGGCTCATTAGCGTAGCTTGAGAGAGCTGGATCAGAGGAGCCAGTCTAGTAGGTATGGTGGCAGCCACATCACAGTGCAGCCTGAAAGGAGGGTGCACATTCCGAAAGATCTTGTGGAGGATTACAAGAGGGAGGATGACATATACTTGTGGTTTAAGGGGTATGAGTCTGCTCTCCATATGTATCTGGTCCCTGAAGCTCATTGGGGGGCGGGTCTGTGGAAGCACTTTGAGGTAGAGGGGAGGAATACACTGACAGCCTTAGGGGATGCTCAGAATCTCACCTACTATAGCATGAAGGATGCCTTGCTTCCAATGTATGGTTTTACCCCTGAGCAGTAAAAGGATATGGTTAGGTCCTACAAGAAGAAGGAATCCCAAACATTGTTGGAATGCGTTGATTCTTATTACAGCTCACTGGATGGTTGGGTGAAGGGCAGTAAGGTAATACGTATGAGGGGCTTTACAATCTGATTGTTTGGGAGCACTTGTATGGTTTATGTTTTCCAGAGCTGCACCAGCACCTAATTGACAGCAAGCTGATTGACCCCAGGAAGCTTGCGCAGGAAGTGGACCGCTGGGAGAGCACCAGGGTCCAGAAGCAGTATGGGGAGACCATGGCAAGGGTGGGTAGGGTCCCTCTCAGAAAAAAGGGGGGTAAGGGTGGGGGAGTTCTCTAAAGGGCCCCAAACTGAATCCCAGGATAAGGATTCCCAACCCTCAGTGAGAAGAAGCCATGGTTCTCCAAAGGGAAGCCAGTGGCAGGGGGACCCCCACGTAAGTGTTATGCATGTGACCAGGTGTCAAAAGTACACCGGCACCCACTAGTGCACAGTCCCAGGGTTTGGCCAGTGTAGCGCTTGGGGAGGAGTTGGTTTCAGGTGAGTGGGACCAGCTGAGATGAACCTTGTCTCACTAGGAGACAGTGAGATGGTCCAGAGAACCCTTGTGCCTGACAACACTAAGAAATACAGGCAGTGGGTGACCATTAATGGACAGAGGGTGGAGGCTCTGAGAGACACAGGAGCCAGTGTGACTACAGAGAGGAGTCAGCTGGTGTCTGAAGAGCAGATTGACCCCTGGGTACTTCACCAAGTAGTTGCAGTGGACAACTCAGAGCGCCTGTGCAGAGTGGTGCAGGTTCCCTTTGAATGGGGGAGGGGTCTCAGGTTCCTTGAAGGTAGCTGTGAGTCCAACCATGCCTGTTGATTGTTTATTAGGCAATGACCTGGAGAATTCCCCTTGGAAGGAGGTGGAACACAGGTCTCACTTTGAGATATTGGGCCTGACTGGGTGGGTAGGCATATCCACCCGGTCAATGGCAGCCCGTCAGGGTAATCAAGAGCCCCTGGAGCCTGAAACAGTGGCCCAAAGGACTGCCAAGAAGAGGAAGAGCAGGGGGCACGGGAAACCAGCCCCAGAAGTTCCCACGCTCCAGGAGGAGGTGGAGCCTGAGAGTGACACCCCAAAACCTACAGGGGAACAGGTGGCTGAACTGGGGGAGGTCCCTGAGCTGTCGCAGTGGCAGCAGGAAGGGGGGCCCACCAGGGAAGCATTCTGTGCAGCACAGAAGACATGCCCTACTTTGGAGGGTTTGCGGCAGCAGGCTGCAGACCAGGCGGCTGGCAAGGAGCCAGGATCACACCTGATCTATTGGGAGGATGACCTCCTGTATAGCGCGCCTATGGTTCCTGAGCCTGGGTCAGCCCGTGTGCTGGTGGTACCCCAGTGCTTCCGGGCCTTCCTACTGGGGTTGGCTCATGATGTGCCTTTAGCTGGACATTTGGGGCAGGACAAGACCTTTGAGAGGCTTGTCACCCACTTTTACTGGCCCCTAATACGCAGGCACTCGGATGCACATTACAGGTCGTGTCAGACTTGCTAGGCAAGTGGCAAGAGTGGGAGGAAATGTGAGGCTCCCCTCCAGCCTTTGCCTGTTGTCAGTACTCCCTTTGAGAGGGTAGGCATTGACATTGTGGGGCCTCTGGATCACAAGAAAGCCATGGGCAACAGGTTTATCCTGGTCTTGGTGCCACCCGATACCCAGAAGCCATTCCTTGAAGATCAATCACTTCCCCTGTGGTGAGTCATGCTTTGATGGGGGTTTTTACCCACATGCGGTTCCCCAAGGAAGTGGTATCTGATAGGGGTACCAACTTCATATCCACGTATATGAAGTCTCTGTGGAAGGAGTGTGGGGTAACCTATAAGTTCACCCCCCCCAAAGTAATGGTCTGGTTGAGAGATTCAACCGCACCTTAAAAGGCATGATCATGGGTCTGTCAGAGCCCTTGATGCGGAAGTGGGATGTCCTCTTGCCATGCCTTTTGTTCACCTATACAGAGGTGCATCAACCTGAGTTGACTTGAGTTTAGTCCCTTTGAGCTGATTTATGGATACCCTGTGAGGGGACCTTTGAGTCTGGTTACGGAAGCTTTGGGGAAAGCTCCTATTAACCCCCCAGGATGTATTCAGTTACATGCTGGCTTTGAGAAACCAGACTGCCCGCTTCAGGAGTCTTGCTCAGGAGAACCTGGAAGCAAGCCAGGAGGACATGAAACGCTGGTATGACCAGAATGCCACTCTGGTCGAGTTTCAACCTGGACAAAAAGTGTGGGTGATGGCACCAGTGGAGCCTAGGGTGCTCCAGGATAAGTAGACTGGGCCATTTGAGGTGGTGGAGCGCAAGAGCGAAGTCACCTACCTGATGGACCTGCAGTCTCCAAGGAACCCTTTAAGGGTCCTGCATGTCAACTGCCTCAAGCCTCACTTTGAGCAGACTGAGCTGACAATGCTCCTTGCAACAAATGATGGGGTAGAGGAGGAGAGCGAGCCTCTTCCTGACCTCCTGTCTGCAGTAGAAAAAGATGGGTCAGTTGAGGAAGTGATCCTCTGCCCCTCCCTCACTGAGGAGCAGCAAGGTGACTGTCGCCATGTGTTGGGACAGTTTTCCTCACTTTTTTCCCTGATCCCAGGAGTCACCCACTTGGGTACACATGATGTGGGCACTGGGGACAGTACACCTATTAAACAGAAGGTTTACAGGGTGACTGACAAGGAAAGAGCATGCATTAAGGATGAGGTATCCAAAATGCTTACCCTTGGGGTTATTGAGCACACCAGCAGTCCTTGGGCCAGCCCAGTGGTATTGGTCCCGAAGGCTGCTGCACCTGGTGCCACTCCAGAACTTACGTTCTCTGTGGAGTACCGGGGACTCAATGCGGTCAGCAAGACTGACGCACACCCCATCCCCCAAGCTGATGAGCTCATTTACCGGTTGGAAGCTGCCAAGTACCTCAGTACGTTTGATTTAACATCTGGGTACTGGCAGATTGTCTTAACCGAGGGGGCCAAGGAGAGGTCAGCATTCTCTATCCCAGATGGACACTTTCAATTTAAAGTGATGCCATTTGGGATGAAGAATGCCCCTGCCACCTTTCAGAGGTTAGTCAACCAGGTGTTGGCTGGGCTGGATGAGTTCAGTGTTGCCTACCTGGATGTCATTGCTGTGTTTAGTTCCACATGGGAGGAACACCTGCAACACCTTGGAGAGTGTTAGAGGCCCTGTAGAATGCAGGCCTCACTATTAAGGTGAGCAAGTGCCAAATAGGGCAGGGTTCTGTGGTGTACTTAGGACACCAGTTGGGGAGTGGCCAGGTGGCACCCCTACAGGCAAAAAATTATACCATTCTGGCTTGGGAGCCCCCCAAGACCCAGATTGAAGTGAGATTCTTTTTAGGTCTCACAGGATATTACAGGAGGTTTGTTAAGGGATATGGTACCATTGTTACAGCCTTAACTGAGTTGACTTCTAAGAAGCAACCCAGGAAAGTGATCCAGACAGAGGCTTGCCAGAACGCTTTTGATGCCCTGAAGGCTGCCATGTGCACAGCACCTGTGCTGAAGGCACCTGACTACTCCAAGGAGTTTGTTGTGCAAACAGGCGCCTCAGAGCATAGTATTGGAGCAGTACTCTCACAGCTTAATGAAGAGGGCCTAGATCAACCCGTAGCCTTCATTAGCAGGAGGTTACTACCCAAGAAACGTAGGTGGAGTGCCATAGAACGTGAAGCATTTGCTGTGGTCCGGGCACTGAAGAAGCTAAGACCCCACTTGTTTGGGACTCACTTCCGAGTTCAGACCGACCACAGGCCCCTCAGATGGTTAATGCAGATGAGGGGTGAGAATCCAAAACTGTTGAGGTGGTCCATTTCCCTACAGGGGATGAACTTTACGGTGGAACGCCGTCCTGGTACAGAACACGCCAATGCGGATGGTCTGTCCAGGTTCTTTCGCCTTAGTGATGAGAACTCCCATGAGGTTGGGTAGTTGCTCACCACTTTCAGCTGGGGGGGACACGTGTTAGACTTTTCATCCTTGGCTTGGTCTCTCTTAACTTTTTGCCTCTGTTCCCCAGGTAGTTGATGGGTGCTGGACTCTGATTTTGCTGTTTTTGTTACTCTGGGCACTTTACCACTGCTAACCAGTGCGGAAGTGCAAGTACTCCTTTACAAAATGTGTATGTAGTTGGTCTATCCATGACTGGCATATTTGATTTACTAGTAAGTCCCTAGTAAAGTGCACTAGAGGTGCCAGGGCCTGTAAATCAAATGCTACTAGTGGGCCTGCAGCACTGGGTGTGCCACCCACATAAGTAGCTCTGTGATCACGCCTCAGACCTGCCTTTGCAGGGTCTGTGTGTGCAGTTTTAACTGTAAATTCGACTTGGGAAGTGTACCCACTTGCAGGCCTAAACCTTCCCTTTTCTTACATGTCAGACACCCCTAAGGTAGGCCCTAGGTAGCCCCAAGGGCAGGCTGCAGTGTATGATTAAGGTAGGACATATAGGGGGTCATTCCGACCCTGGTGATCCATGACCGCCAGGGCCGGGGACCGCGGAAGCACCGCCAACAGGCTGGCGAGGCTTCCTGGGCCATTCTGACCGCGGCGGTAAAGCCGCGGTCAGAAAAGGGCAACCGGCGGTTTCCCGCCGGTTTACCCCTGGCCCAGGGAATCCTCCATGGCGGTGCTGCTTGCAGCACCGCCATGGGGCCCCACGACACCCGTTCCCGCCATCCTGTTCCTGGCGGTTGTTACTGCCAGAACAGGATGGCGGGAACGGGTTTCGTGGGGCCCCTGGGGGCCCCTGCACTGCCCATGCCACTGGCATGGGCAGTGCAGGGGCCCCCTAACAGGGCCCCATAAAGATTTTCAGTGTCTGCTTTGCAGACACTGAAAATCGCGACGGGTGCCACTGCACCCGTCGCACCCCTACAACTCCGCCGGCTTCATTGTTGAGGGGGGTTTCCCGCTGGGCCAGCGGGCGGCCTTCTGGCGGTCGCCCGCCGGCCCAGCGGGAAAGCCAGAATGGCCGCCGCGGTCTTTTGACCGCGGTGCGGTCATTCGGCGGTTCCCTTCAGGCGGGCGGCTCCCGCCACCCGCCGGGGTCAGAATGACCCCCATAGTAATGTGTTTTATATGTCCTGACAGTGAAATATTGCTAAATTCGTTTTTCACTGTTGCAAGGCCTGTCCCTCTCATAGGTTAACATGGGGGCTACCTTTAAATATGATTAAAGTGTAGATTCCCTTTGGGAGTGGATGGACATATGGAGTTTGGGGTCTCTGAGCTCACAATTTAAAAATACATATTTTAGTAAAGTTGATTTTAAGATTGTGTGTTTGAAAATGCCACTTTTAGAAAGTGAGCATTTTCTTTCTTATACCATTTCTGTGACTCTGCCTGTTTGTGGATTCCCTGTCTGGGTCAGTTTGACAGTTGGGGCGGTTGCAGTTCACACTAGACAATGACACAAAGGGAGCTGGGGTGTAGCCTGCATATCCTGAACCGTGCTAGGAGGGAGGGGAGGAGTGATTACTCACTCCTGAAAGGGCTGTGCCTGCCCTCACTTAATGCAGTCTCCAACCCCCTGGTGAGTGTCACAATCAAAAGAGACTTTACTTTGAAGTAGGCCTACTTCAAAGGAGAAATTGGGTATAAGAAGGGCACCCAAAACCACAGACTTTAGAACACTTCTGGAACCCAAGAGGAACCTCTGCCTGGAGAAGAGCTGAAGAGCTGAGGAAGAAGAGCTGCCCTGCCTGTGACTATGCTTTGTGGAGCTATCCTACAGTTGCTGCTTTGCCAGACTAAGAGGGCAAAGACTGGACTTTGTGTGCCTTCCATTTTGTGAAGATCTCCAAGGGCTTGATTTAGAGCGTGCCTCCTGTTGTTTGAAATCTCAGGGATAGCAAAGACTTCTCTCTGCCAGCACCTCTCTGGAGAGACTCCTACTCTGCCCTGTGGTGCCCATCCAGTTCCTGGCACCCTGAAAGGAGAAGCTGGCAGCCTAAGAGGAGGAAATCAACGCACGGAGCGATGTGCGGGGAAAAGATTGACGCAACTCCAATCTGCGGCTGAAGAAACAACGCGCCAACGGCTCAGAGGCAGAAAAATCGACGCTCGCCAAAAACACGACCGAAGAATTGACGCACAGAGCAGGATAAATGATGCACAGCATTGCTGGCAGAGGCTAGGAAATTGCAACCCGCGCTGCGTGGTTTTCGGATCATTGTGCAGCTGGATTTCCGACGCAAGTACCGCTTCGCGTGTAAAAGCAACGCAAGGCCTGCCCGGACCCGAGAGTGCTGACCGGATCGATGCATCACTCTCCTGCAGAGAGAAGAAACTACGCGCCTGATGCAAGGTCCCGTTTGTGAGTGGGATTGACGCATTGCAAGCCCTTTTTGTGATGCACACTCGCCCGTGCTGGGTTATGTTTGATGCACCCAAGGTACTTTTTCACGCTAACAGTGTTAGTGTGTGTTTAAAACTACTTAAAGACTCTTGTTGCATTTTTATTAATAACTTGACTTGTGTATTGTGGATTTTTGTTGTTTTGGTCTTGTTTTGTCTAGATAAATATTTCCCATTTTTCTAAACTTGTGTTGTGTCACTTTGTATTGTTTTCATTACGTTACTGTGTGTGTTGGTACAAATACTTTACACCTAGCACTCTGAAGTTAAGCCTACTGCTCTGTCAAGCTACCAAGAGGGTAAGCAGGGGTTAGCTGATGGTGATTCTCTTTTACCTTGACGAGAGTGACGGTCCTTGCTTGGCAGGGGGTAACCTGACGGTCAACCAAAGACCCCATTTCTAACAATAGTCAAATACTGATAATAAGTTTTCAGGGACAAGTGAATGTAGGCGTACTTGGAATTTTATGTTAAACGGAAAAGTCCCAGCCACACCAGGTGTTTATTTGATATGTGGAAGAAATGCCTATTACAAACTGCCGAAAGGCTAGCATGGTACATGCTTTTTAAGGGTAGTTTTTCTTAAAATCTACCATGTGGAAAGATGTGACAATCTAATCTGTTAAGGGAAATATAATTCCAGGACAAAGAGAGGAACTGATTCAGTGGAAATTACAGGTGGCATTTTTGGTGCAGTGATTCCATTTGTTTGTGTGATTCTCAATAACATCAAGATAAAAAAGTTGTCAACTTTTGTAAATAAGACGTCAACTGATTATGCAGGTGCTATGCTTTTAGTGGACATGGAAAGGGTTGCTATGAGATCAATGATTTTGCAAAATCGTCTTGCGTTAGACACCTTGTTAGCAAAGGAAGGTGGAGTCTGCCGATCTTTAAAGGCCCAACATTGTTGTACCTTTATCCCTGATAATAGTAAGGAGATAAGAAGATTCATATCAAACATGACACATCTGAAACATAACCTGAAAGATCTGAAAGGGACAAATGTTTGGGAATCTATAGGTAAAGGATTTTAGAATATTTGATCATGGTTTGGAGATTTAGGAAAGGGAATTGTGAGAATTATCGTGAAACTTTTTTTGATTGTGACTGTGTGCATTATTGTCGCACTTGGACTTTACAAAGCATATAATTTTTCAAAGAAACAAAGAGCTAAGAATAAACACAGGAGGAAAGAGATTGAAATGAAGAAAATAAGGAGCAGATATTATCAGAATCTGAAGAGATTTGAGAATTTCAGTAGACCAAGGCCTATACGTTATCAAACAACAAGGCTTTGAGTTGTCTCGTCAATGAGAGTGTCCTTTTTGTTACAGCATAAATTGCCGTCAGAGGAGGGATTGTCAGAGTAAGAAATTTGGGAATGCTTTAGTTGTACAGAAGTTGTCATTAGGTGACTTTATATTCCCATTTAAAAGCCTAAGCTAAATGGTGTTCAGAATGTACAACTTATTCTTTCAGGCACAGGAATGAGTTTTGTGAATAGTTCTAATGGAATTACTGAGAAAACTCTATTCTCTTAGTCACAAAAGGTCCGGGATGGGGTCCCACAGGCTCCCTTTCTTGGCTGTGTGAGGAAGCTCAGACCGAGCCCCAGGTCAGAGCTCAGACTGATACAGACATGGTAGCCACTTATCCTGGGCTCCATTCTATGATCTCCCATGTTCTTAGGTGCCTGGAACGGGGTCTCTCGGGCACCGGGAGGGCTCCCTCACTTGGTTAAGAAGCTCTGCATTGGCCCTGGGTCAGAGATTCAACTGGTCTGGGGTGTTGAAGCCTCTGGCCCTTTACTCCCTTCTCTGATCCTCTGTGTCACCTAAAGCCTAAGACGGTATCCCACAAGCCCTAGGAGGTCTCTCCTGCTTCCAGGAAAAAAAGCTCAGGTATTGGGTCAGAGCTCCGATTGGCCTTGGATGGAAGCTGACCTTCCTTCTCTGTCCCACTGTGCCACATAAAGGCCAGGAGAGGGTTCTGCAGGTCTGGTTGGGGGGGGAGGGAGCCTGCATGACTGGCTGAGAGATTTCTGACTGTGTCGTGGGTCAGAGCTGCAGCTGGCCCATGGGGTGGAGCCTTTAGCCATGGGCCACTACGCCAGCCCGCTATGTCACTTAAAGTCCAGGGAGGGGTTCCTCAGGCCTGAGGAGGGCTCCCATGATTAAACAGGTGAAAAACCTTAGACTGAGCCCTGAGTCACAGCTCTGATTGGTCCTGAAGTGGAAGCCTCCAGGCCTGGGCTCCCTTCTCTGGACCACTATTTCACTTAGATCCCAGGAGGAGGTCCTGTGGGCCGGAGGTGGGCTCCCTGCTTGATCAGGTGAAAAAACTCTGTCTGAGCACCAGTTCAGAGCTCTGTTTGGCCCTGGGGTAGAAATTCCCAACCCAGTGTTCCTTCTCCATCCTCCCATGTCAATTAAATTCCACAACGGTGACGTGCAGGCCTGGGAGGGTCCCTTGCTTGGCTGGGTCAAAAAGCTGTGACCGAGCCCCAGTTTACAGCTCTGGCTAGCACTGAGGTGGAAGCTTCTGACCTGGGGATCCTTTCTCCGTCCTACTGTGTCACTTAAAACCCAGGACAAGGTCCCACAGGCCGGAAGGTGGGATGCCCTGCTTGGCTTAGTGAAACAGCTGTGAGCTTTGGCTGGTTCTGCAGTGGAAGCCCCCATTCAAGGGGTCTATTCTCCAGCCCACCTGAGTGGCAAGGTTCCCAGCATGGGGTTCCGCAGGTCCTTGGTGGGCACCCCTGCTGTGCTGTGGTGAAAAGGTGCATCTGGAATCCAGGTCAGTGCTCTGTGAGGCCCTGCACATCGCCGTACCTGAAGCCTTAGCTTGGGCTCTGACACCCCGATACCGGGGAGCTACAGGATGACTGTCTTTCAAGCCTGGTAATCTGATTGCTCTTAGTCTGGCCATCTTGTCACATTTACCATAGAAATACATGGTGTGGCCAGATAGCCAGTCTGCCCTGTAAATCCTGATGAGAATTCATTTAAATCTTAAAGCTCAGTTAGGGCCAAAAGAGGTTGGATACATTAGCTCAAATACCCACCCTCGTCATTTGGTATGCACGGATTACAACAAAGGCAGATGTCCCTCCTCTGGATTTGTAAAGGACAAACTACTAGGGACACGTTTGTTGCCCACTTGCACTCCCCAGGTACTGCAAAGGCCCTTGCAGCCTGCTCTAGGCTCCTGGGGGCCAACCAGGCTGCCATGGAAGTTCTGATGTGGGCTCATTCTATTCGTAGAGCCCTGCTAGAGCTACAGCATGTTGGATACATTTGCTGGAATGTCCCCTCCTGTCACAGGGTGTGCATTGTTTACAAGAAAGGCAGGTGGCCTTCATATGGATTAGTAAGGACAAGATACTAGGGACCCATTTGTCATCCGGTTGTTTTCCCCTGGTGCTGGGAGTGTCCAAACCTGGGGGCTGAGGTCTGTGGCTGCTTTTTCAGGCCTGTGAGGGGGGCCTTTCCTCAGGGCCTGCCTTCTCAGAGAGCAGGCAGGGATGTCAAGCTGTCATTCCTGTGCAGGGTAGACTGGTCAGTGACAATCTAGCCAGCACTGTACTCTGATCGATTTGGGCATACTCCATTTAGGAATGTTTTGCTTTGCTAGCCTCAGTTGTTTTTTTAAGCAAAGTGCTTCTACCCTTTCTTTACTGTCTGACTAGATGATCTGCCTTTGGTGGAGGGACAACCAGCATTTTTTACAGCAGCTCAGAATGACCCTTTCTGTGAATGTCCCTGTCCCCCAGGTTGGTACCCCAATGTCACCTTCAAGCTACGCATTGGGCTACTTCACTCTTCCATTGTTGTGGAGCAGGCTGGGCCACTCTGTGCCTATGTGAGTGCCCTGTTCATCCAGCCTCCTGCAGGCAAGCAACTCCTCCTCCCATCCATCAGGTGCAGCTTCCAGGTTGATCCTGCCAGTAGCATATACTTGTCTCAAAGGTGAAGCCATACATGTGTAAGTACACAGAGCCTGTACAGTGAAACTACAAATGGCTCATTAAATTAATAAGGACTCTTTTGATGATCCATATGCTACTTAGATAACTGAGCTAATACATGCAGATGAGCAATCACCTCCTGCTGTGCTGTCGTTTATCGGACCAAGACAAACCTGGGTTGGTAGAATACTCCATCTAAGGCTAAATATGGGCACAAGACTGATAGCCAACAAGTACAATAAGGGAAAGTTAAAAGGGATTTTTGAAGAGAGAATGCAACAGTTAGTGAAACTGTTGAGAGGTAAACAGGTGGAATCCATGCAGTTCCACCCAGAGGATTGAACACAACGGGAAGGTTGGTCATTTGGGAGGGATGATCCCCTGCATGGAACCACTGTCTGGTGGCACGAGGTCCCCGCAGGGCTCATTTCCTCCGTGGTGGTGTACCTTTATTGGCTCTGGATTGGCTGGTGGTGTAAAACATGGACCAGGCCGTACCTCATCCACAACAGGTCTCCAAGATGAACAGACTCTGGCATGTTGGAAGAATGTAGGTAAGGGAAGTCGGCAAGTCAGCCCTGTAACTCCAGGATAAGAATTGGTTTTAAGGACTGGATTTGTTGGGCTGGGCAGTGAAGCCGGGATGGTAGTGTATCTCGGCTCAACAAGGCATCACCATCCAGGGCAGCGGTAAATTTGGATGTGAGCTGGGCTCTTTAAGTGGATCACCCCAGTCGTGGTAGTTACCTCTCCCTGTACCCGGCAGAGGATCGATGACCAATATTCCCACTGTCCCTACCTACTATCTACCCATTGACGTCATATCCAAGGGAACAGGTTTGGCAGAATCAGCAGGCTTGACTCTAGGCTGCAGTGTGAAGAGTCATGAGAAGTAAAGGATAAGTGGGAGGCCCTCAGGCCAGGGGTGAAATACTAATTCTCTGACTGCTGGCTAGCCAGTGGGAAGGAAGGGGCACAGACCTATGGGAGGCTCCTGTTCCCAACTGCCCTGTTGACAATTTGGCTTTCCTGTGATTGACGTCTTTTAAGTGGTGCTGTCACTGTCAGTTTCTCATCGGTTCCTTGGTCATCAGCTCCCATCTGGACAGTTCTGAAGCCAAAGTTTAGAAGATATGTTTCCTCTCTGGCTGAATCTCCCTGCAATCTGACAGTCCAACTCCAGTCGCATGCATTGTATGTATTCAATTATTCAGCATGGAGTGCAAAGGAATGAATCATTTATTATGGAGTTCTGTACTGCAGAGAGAAAAATGAAGAAACAGAGGGCAGCAGTGACAGACTGTGAAGGTAATCAAACAACAGACCAGACCAGAGCTGTACATGATAGAAAAAATGAGATAATAACCCAGCAGGCCCCCTTCAGCTGCAGAATAAAGCAATGGAAAGTGAGGGACATCATTCAACACAATTTGCAGAAGGAAAGGTATAAAATAAGCGAGCATGCATTTCTCTATTCTTTCCTCCTCCCAGCATGAAAGGGTGTAATTTCTATGTACATGGCATCCCATCCTTTACTAAACATTAAATAGCAGTTATATTTGGGCAAACATTAAAGTGATGTATAGTTAGGTATGCGAATAAACTTTTACCTTATGTTAAAAACCACTACTAATTTACTGGAGATGCTAAAGGTCAGATATGATATTGAAATAAGGTGAAAACTAACATTTAAAAACCAACAAAACACTGATATTCACAAGTTATAGTTTACTCTGCTAAGTATTATTTGTGCCCCACCAATCACTTCTTATGACCTCACACAGTACCTCACTCATGACTAAAGAACATCATGGAAGACATCAAGGATGAGATCTCAAAAGACTTTGGGCCTGGTTACAACTTTGGAGGAGGTGTTAATCCGTCCCAAAAGTGACGGTAAAGTGACGGATATACCACCAGCCATATTACGAGTCCATTATATCCTATGGAACTCGTAATATGGCTGGTGGTATATCCATCACATTTGGGATAGATTAACACCTCCTCCAAAGTTGTAATCAGACCCATTATTTCTTGTTAGTTGTGCCCCGCCATTCACTTTTTCTGACCTCATATAGTATCTCACTCAAGACTAAGTAACATGATGGTGGAGATCAATGACATCTCAAAAGGCGTCATTGATGACATTACTGATGAGATCACTGATAACGTAATAGTCATCTACACCATAGAGTTGCGGAGTGTACATTTGTGGATAAATAATCAAGTGTTTTCATTCCCAGAGGAGTGTTTCATGTCTTATTTGTTTACTTTGACAATTATAACAGTCGTCACAACCCGTAACGAAGCACCAGCCCACCAACGGATGTAGCCGGTAACATGCGGGACTTCTCTTTGTTTCCAAGTCGAGCTCAGCTTAGCCCTCACATATAATCCAAGAGGACATTTGCCTACTAAAAGCCAAAATCCTTTACAATGGCCTGTGGAGGGAACAGATGGAACTATTTAAATGCGTTTCAAGTTTAGACCTCAGACACCACCATTTCAGTACACTTCTGGACCTGTGGATATTCTGCCAGAAGAAGGACTGCTGTGCTTGGCTAGACTCCTACTCTGAAGGAGCTGCTGCCTTGCCGTGCTGACCTTCTATCTGCTGCTTTCTTGCATGGAGAAGAAGAACTGGACCTGCAACTCCATCTTGAACCCACCACTCCAGAGTGACTCAAAGGACTAGTCTGCTGGCCTCCTGACTTGAGCCTCAGGGACATGACTGTCTCCACACAGCTCCAGGACCCATCTTCAATCAGTTACTGACCCATAAGAGGAACCTCTCTGGTCATGGACCCCTTTGTGTGGCTCTTGCGCTTATAAAGTCAAGCCTTTGGGAACCAGAACCATGCCGTTCACACAGAAAATCAGTGTGAGCCACCACAAGTCCATCTCTTCGCACAGTAAGCATCATCAGCCTTCATAGACCACCCAGTGGAAGGCTCCAGGCCGCTCATTTGCAATGCCAGGCCAGGTCCTCCCATCACATTGACTACCACCACCGATGCTGTCTTTGCTCCAGGAAACCTTCTTTAATGTGAACAGGACTTTTGGCACAAAACTTGAGAAGGTAAACCTTCAGTGAGACTAATCTGGGACGGTATTGGACCCGCACTCCATCGAGGTCAGCCTGAACTTTTGGGTTTGACCTGGTCTAGCGCGACCCCATGTAGCCGTATTTGGGGCTTTATGCTTTTAGGGGATATATTACAGTTTATTCTTTAAAAAATCATAATTCCAGTTCTACTGATTGGATTTTTGACATTTTGGTCTTGTTTTATTTATTAAATTATGTTCTGTTTTTCTAACCTATGTTGGATCTTTTTGTCTGGTGTTCACTGTTTTACTGTTTGAAATGTTGCACAAATACCTAAATACTCTACGTTAAGGCTGACTATCCTGTGCCAAGCTACCTGGGGGTTGAGCATAGGTTAGTTTTCGGTTTGTTTGTGCCTTACCCTGACTAGAATGGTAGTTGCTGCTTGACCAAAGTTCACACCCCCGTCAACCAACAACCCAATATCCAACAATGAGGTTATCTTGAACAAACGCAGAGCTGCCATCCAGGCCACTGTAACTATGCACAGGGGAGGACCAAATTAGGCAGCAGGGTTACTAATTAATGAAAACTTCATTAATTTATAATTGTATATATGTTAACATTATATGGACAAAGTGTTTACATCCTTACTTTCAGTTTAATAACTGCAGACAGCAATCAGCAACAGAAAGATGGCAAGTAAGCATTTGCAAATAGCCTTCCACTGAGCAGTAACAAGAGTGACAGTGCTTTAGTAACTTTTTAACCGTTTGAGCTAGAAACAATCTAGAAAATTATGCAGCAAATGATAAATTATGTGGCAAGTGCTGCAAATCCATAATTATGCAGAAAATGCACCAGCTCCAGAATCACAAAATTTCTGTGGCTCTGGCTTTCCTGTTAGTGATGATTGGTTGGGTGTTCAGGCCATAACGGGCACATTTGAGCTAATGGATGGCCTCACTTGTGGGTGGAGCCTATCCTCCAGGGAGCCTGAAAGGACTTTACTGTGAGGCGGCCATTTTGTTTTTAACAGTTATATTCTATATCAAGGCTCTGGGATCCCGATTTTAAGTTATAGAAGCCAAGGGTATTTTAAAAGAAGGCAGGACTCGAGCCTCTTCACTGAGGCTGCTGTTAGAGGTAGAAAGGCTACTGGATGTGCCCTTCATTGCTGGTTGTAGTCTGCAATGGGAAGTGAGAGTCTGATAACGCGTCCAGTCCTTATAAATTACCTGTACCTGGACACGCTGGAGGTCGGTGAACCTTTTAGCCGAGTTGGGCTCTCCTCATCCTTGAATAGTCGGGTCACCTAAACCAATAATCAATAACTATTGTACGCGATAGCCAGTACTCAATTAATAGATCGAAATAACACATTAGGAATCAATAACAGTTGATATTTCGACGCGCCATGACCTTTCAGTCATGAATAACCACACCAGTTTATTAAAAGTTAGTGAATTTATTTCCCTATATTAACAAAGCTAGCACAATGTATGTAAGTCTCAAAACCAAATGATATATGTATACGAACATTACTAGCTGTCCATAGCGGCGGAAGAAACGCAATCTACGCAAAATCTGAATAATAATACATTCAGTTATAGCAATACAAATCACTTATATGAGTAATTGAATTTGACTAATTGCATACATCGGTCAGCATGACAAGATTTCAATTCAACATGGTGCGCCAAGTGCATACCTCAACTAACCTCTAATTAGCATTGGCATGTGGGGCTTCATGCAAAACGAATTTAGTCAACACAAATTTGGAAAACTTCTAGCTTGGGCCCTATCAAAATAGCAGTTGGTACCTAAAAGGAAAAAAACAATACAATTATCCTTTCATAATTTCCAATTACAATCAGCATTCAAGAAAGTCTTCGTCCTTCAGGTATCGGTTCGATCAGCATGGGGCAGAATTTCAAAGGGGCAAAGTTAAGGGCAAGTTTCCTTGCAGCAGCAAGGAGAAAGGGCAAAGTTACTGCATGGGCAAGACGGGGCAATTTAAAGTTAAAGTCTCTAGGGGGAGAATTCTCAAAGTCTCTTTCTCTGTGATAGAGAAAAGGCATCAAGATGTCGTCTAAGATGGCGTCTGGCGTTTGGCTTCAAAGATGGCATCAAGGAAAATGGCTGACTTCTCTTTGTCCAGTGGGTTTAAGTAAGAAACATTCCAAGTTCTGCCGGGTCTTCCATTGGAGGGTTCATAGGGTGTCTTCAAATTGACCAATGAAAAATGTCTTTCTACTAGTACTCATTTATGCATACATTGTCCTTGGAGCCTTGGAACACAAGTTGCAACATGGCTTGCCAATTATTTTGGTATCTGTACCCTCATTGTCCGCACCTGCAGAGACTGACCTTGCTTCAAAGGGGATGAAACCGGCCTAGCACGAAACCTTGGAGATAAGTGTATTAGTCATCTCTACTGGAAAAATACAACTTTAAGCAAGAATATCTGTTTCATTAGTTCAAGGAAAAGCCACGCAGTTAGAATTTGAGACCAGGCAACTAGGCCAAAGCCTTTACTAAATTTAAGCTAAGCATAAAACAGTTTCAACAAGAAATCATGGCACACATTTGCAATTATGACGGATTACTACAATTTTTCAGTTCTCCATGATTAATAAAGCTCGTTTATAATATTGGCGAACTACTCCGAGGGCACAATTTCCCTCGTACATTATTTTCTTTACTAAAATCACACTACATTATACGATTTTGGTTACATGATATATGAATATATGTTGGACCCTCTTTTTCTGCGTCATCAAGTCTCCTCCGCAATATCAATCAGCGTGCGGAGTTTTTAGCAGAATAACATTCACTTTCTGTGTTGCTTCTGTCTTCCCACTGCCTTTGCACTGATAGAAGTTCTAGTGCCTGCTACCAAAGGCCCTGCAGCATGGTTCCCCTTGCTTACCTCTTAGCTCAGAATGGATCCTGCAACCTAAGAGTTCTAGTTCCTCTGCTAAAGGTCTTGGTCGAGCTAGAGGCAATAAAACAACTTTCCTTTGCATAGCTCCAGCTTGCCATCTAGTGCGCATTGCAAACGCCAATAATGTATTAATGTAGGAGCATAAAAATGTAGACAGACTGCAGAGAACTCTACATTCGAAAGCTCTCAGATCCCCAATGCCAAGGCATTCACCATGCATAATAATAACTGTGGTCGAACAGCATCTGATGTAAATAAGACTGGCTATTCCCGGTGTCACAGTGTAACATTTTTGAGGAGGAAGGCTTGGTTTCTGTGCTCTACCTGTGGGGTGAGAGAGGCTTCCAGAGCTGCTGCCCATGGCTTGCATGCCTAGAATGAGGGAGGCTTGCACAGCTCCTGCCCATGCAGTACTTGTGTTGTACGGGAGCTTTCCGCTGCTAAGTTATTTTGTGTAAAGGAGGGCAGCGGAGCGCAGTTGGTCTTACTGCTGTACCCTGTGATGTGCGGAATTGATTTTTACAGCAGCAGCCCACACTGCATCTTTCTCTGTGTGAGGGAGCCATAGGTTGCTTGTATTTTTTGTGACTGATCTATTTGTAAAGGAAACAGGAACAGCTGCAGACCACACTGTGTTTGTTTTGTGTCATGGGGGTTAGAAGGTGCTCTGTAACTGATAAGCAGGAATCACACATGCACTGTGTGTCAATGTTAAATCTATTCTGTTTGAGGGATGTGTGTACTTTTGCTGCCCGTGCTGTAACTACTCTTTGTATGAGGGAATCTTACATTCTCAGCTATAATGCACCTTTTGTGTGTGGAGTTAGTAACGATAGTATTCATACAGGACCTGTGGGGTCTGAAGCTTCTAATGCTAGTACTTTTACACCACCTGCAGTGTGTGAAACTTGTAATGACACTACGTATGCAGCACCTGTGAGTGTGAGAGAGATGCTTGCTGTACGTCCCCTGTCTGTCTGTACCTGTTCCTAAAAGGGAACTACGATATTGCTACATTCTATATTGCATTATGTTGCAAGTGTTGATGTGATATCCATGGACCCCCTTTTCAATGTTAAAGTCACCACGAGCGTCCATAATTGACCAGGGGAAGAGACCAACCCAGCAGGGCAGAGGCACCAGAGGTGTTGAAGAGGAAAGGGCTCAACATAGTGACAGAGAAAGGCAAAGAAACCAAGAGATTTTAAGAATGGAGAGTGAGGCAAAGGCAGATAGAAAGCGGGATAAAGATAGAAGGAATTGAAATATGGATGGAATGGAAAAAGGGTGCATATATGAGGGATAAAGAAGAAAGGGAGAGGAAAAGAATAAGGTGAAGAAAATCACAGGTCAGAGGATAGAAGGGGTAGAAAAACTAGAAGACGTAAGAACAAGAAAGCAAAACTAAATACAATAAAAATACCATCAAGAGCAAAAGAACGAAGAGGAAAAAGGAAGTGCAAGATGTGCAAGATGTGCAGAAAACAGGAAGAAAGTAAAAACACAAAGAGCCAACAAAGAGACAGAAAATGGAAAGAACATTGAATTATTGGGTTTAAAGGATACAGAAGTCATGGAAAAGTTTAAAAAAAAATGGCAAAAGAACATGAACGGGAGACCATGGGATGAAGACCAAATGAGAGAAGCATACCGAGGAAGAGGGGAGGAGAAAATTAGTACAAGTTGGATAAGGAGTTGACAGGGAGTGGCAGAGATGTAACAGGATGAGTGGAGAGGTTAGATGAGAAGGGGTCATGACAGAGTTGTTTCGGATAGGTGTAATACATGGAAATAAAAGTGAGAAGACCGAGGGGAAAAAAGAAGAGTTTGAGTGAGATGGAAAGAACATTGGGAGTTTGTCCAGTACGGGGGGCATGTAGAGATAATATGATGGCAGTTTAGTAGAAGCTGGAAAATCTCTGTGAGAATTAGAGAAGTGGAGGTGCGAAATCAAAGCGATAGGTGTAATAAAATAAGAGAAGTATCAATAAACAAGCAAAGAAGGGATGAGGGAACCTAGAGCGACAGGAGCCAGATCTTGATACCATCCAAGCATTGTCAAAGGACTCATACGATCAAATTGTCTGTCTGTTGACTCCCGCCTACCCACTGAACGATTCTTGGACCCTGATCGGTAGCACTGTCCGAAGGTTTCCTTGTACCTGGTCAGGTTTCGGATGAGACAAGCAGACTGGTCAGGTCACACCCAGATGCAGGAAGGTACTAATGATGAGGCTTGATAACCAAAGGAGCACCTGCGTTGCTGTATGTATAGTGGTGAAAGTATTTAGTGCTGCAAATTTCTTTCGCAGCTATTGCTTGTGATGCCTCATCTGTTTCCCAAACTGTTTGTGGTCTACTATGTATTTCAGTAAGTAACTGAAAAATAATCATTCAGCCCTAGACATCTCTTTTTTACGTTTGACCTAAGAGACTGAAATGGCAGTGTATGGGTTCTGACCATGTGCTAGACAGAACTTCACAAACAATTCCCCCTTTCATCTCCTGATAATCCAAGTGAATAATTCGAGCCAAAATAAGGAAGAGCGGTTTTAGCAAACCGAGTAAAGAGAGCAGAGCACGGGGAATGTGTTTTTTTGAAGACAGTGTCTATAAAAAGTGAAGTACAAATAGTGACACAAAAGGATAGCAGTTCATGGGAAGCTAGAATTAAGCAGAGTTTCAAGAGAATCCCTTAAGAGCCCCTCTCATTGTAAGCACAGTCACCCTAGAGCTTTGCAATAACATTTACCTGCAATCATATGAACATGCAGGAGCATGCCATTAGGGAAATTGTATCACCCTTCACATTTTCAAGGGATAGGTTGCTTACTAGCTTATTTTCTAAGCAGCCTATTGACAGGTACCCAGCACCCCCTCACCATACTACCTCTAGTTCAAATCCTTCTATGGTGGACCACGTCTCTTCTAGATCATGTTCATCCCATGGTCTGCTTCCCTTCGATTGCAATCCTATCTTGCCTAGCAATGCAATTTGGGTGGTCGACCCATGACCAAAGATGCCATTTCTGTTAGATGTGCTCTCCCAAGGGTCTCCCCATGGCTTCAGCTGGATAGTAGGCTCCCAAAAAATAGGTTGCTTATCTTTTGTTCTATTCTATATGGGTATGATGGAGATTTCTTGCATAAACTGGATCTGGAAATAATTTCAACCACTGAATCTCTTTAGGTGGCACAACTTGGCATAGATTAATGGTCAATAAATGTTTACATACTAGTTAGTAGTGA
This sequence comes from Pleurodeles waltl, assembly GCF_031143425.1. Lineage (NCBI taxonomy): Eukaryota > Metazoa > Chordata > Amphibia > Caudata > Salamandridae > Pleurodeles > Pleurodeles waltl. The sequence continues at coordinate 89,307,820 of NC_090448.1, read as the reverse complement.
GACCTTGTAGCCGTTCTCCTTCATCAATGAGTTGAGACATGCCAAGTATGGTGCTCATGCTGTGGCAGCCTGGAGGTTTGCATGCTAGTGTGTGCTATGTGGGGTGCTGTGCAGACTAGAAAGACAATGGGCAGAACTTTAAAAAAGTGGCGCTGCATCTAATGCAGCACCACTTTTCTTGCACCCCTGTGCACCACCCTAACGTCACCATGTGTGCGCTGTATTTATGATACTGTGCACCATGGCGGTATTAGGAATGATAGCGTCACAATTTTTGATGATATTACGTCGCTTTGCTCCACTAGCGTCAAAACTTTTGACGCTAGTGGAGCAAAGTGCAAGGAGGCCTATTGATTACAATAGGTGCGTTCCGTTAACACCTGCTTTCAGCAGGCATAAAAAATGATGCCAAAAATGGCGCAATGAAATCTTGTAGATTTCATTGCACCATTTGTGCGGGGCCGCCTTGTACAGGCACACCCTCTTTGCCTACATTATGCATGGCACATGCATAATGTGGCACAAAGGGTTAGAAAGTGGAGCAATGCATGTGTTGCGCCACTTTGTAAATATGGTGCGGAGAAAAGGCGACCTTAGCATAAACAAATGACACTAAGGCAGCGCAAAAGTGGCGCAAGGGGCTCTAAAATCTGACCCAATATTGGTTACCAAGTAGGACAAAAGTGCTGCCTGACCCATAGGATCTTTAACACTGGACACAGTATTAATAGTTCATGTTAGATCTGACAGCATTAGGGTAGTCTTTCCCCAAATTCTTGCCTCCCTCCCTCCATTTTCTGAACTCGTTTTTGCTGGTTTTAGGACTCTGTGCACTTTACCACTGCTAACCAGTGGTAAAGTGCTTGTGCTCTCTCCTCTAAATCATGGTATAATTGGCCTAACCTCAATTGGTATATTCAATTTACTTAGAAGTCTCTAGTAACGTGCACCACATGCTCCCAGGGCCTGCAGATTGAATCCTACTAATGGGCCTGAGGAACTCATTGTGGCACCCACTCCATTAGGCCTCTAATCATGGACTAGGCCTGCCATTGTGGAGTCTGTGTGTGCAGTTTATCTGTGACCTCGACCCGACATTTTCAACCCTTTGCTAAGCCTTAAACTCCCCTTTTGTTACACAGATATCACATTTAAGGTAGGCCCTATGTAGCCATAGGGCAGGGTGCTGTGTAAGTAAAAGGCAGGGCATATACATTTATGTTTTGCATGTCCTGGTAGTGAAAAACTCCCAAATTCATGTTTCACTACTGTGAGATATACCCCTCTCATAGATTTACATTGGGAATTCCTTATTAAACTTTTAAGCTGTAACTCCTGATTGAGAAGGAGTAGCTATATCATGTTTCATATCATTGGAATGGCAATGATACATTCTCTTCACTGGTAAAGTTGGATTTAACATGACTATTTTAGAAATGCCATGTTTAGAAAGTGGACATTTCTCTGCCCTTACAGCTCTGTGTGGCTGCAGTCTTTCTCTAATACACGTCTGACATGGGTGACAGCTACACTTTGTGCATTCCCTCTAGAAAGTCATAGACACAGAAATGTTAGGTGTTTCTGAGCACTCATTTGCATTCTGATGGCTCTTCCTAGGCAGGAATGGAGAGGAGGGCTGACACATAAGACAGTTACACATGAATAGGTAGTGTCTGACCCCACACAAAGGGCTGATTACCCTCTACTGATAGTCTGGAGTCAGGGCTGGGAAGAAGTTACCTCTGTACACTTTAAAGACCCTTCTTTGAAGTCTCCCCCACTTTAAAGGCACAACTGGGTATAAGTCCTGGACCTCTGACACCACCAACTAAGTACATTACTGGAACTGTGAAGACTTTGGAAGTAGGAAGGACTGCGGTGCTGTTTAGAGGAATGCTACTCTGCTGAGTCCCTGCCTTCCTAGACCTGCTGAGCTGCACTGCTACCTCCTGTTCCCCTGTCTGGATGAGAATGACTGGACCTGCATCACTTGAACCTGGGGGGACTCCAAGGGCTTGCTGGCTTGCATCCTGTTTTCTGATGTCTCAGGGACAAAAAAGACTTACAACAATCCAGCTACAGCCTGTGGATTCTGCCAACTGTGAGTCCTGCCCTGCCAATTGTTTCAGTGAAACCATGCATCAACCTCCTTGTGACGATGAGGGCTGACTCATCGCCTTGGCTGTCACTACTGCATTGCCGTTGCTGCGAGTATTGAGGACACTGCCAATACGGACTGCATAATGCTTCATCCCATCTGAATGCCTGGAATGGACACATCGCCTTCATCCTCCAGATCGACGCTGACATATTGCTTCACTGCATTTTTCAGGACCGACCCATAACTGATGCATCAAAATGGTTGATCTGATCGGAACCGATGGCTCATGGAGCATTATGGGGCTTATTTACAAGTCCCTTGAGATACCGGTGCGTCACTTTTTATATGGGAAAAAGTGACACAGCGGTGGCGCAAGTGGCCCTTAAATAAGTACCTATGTTTCTTGCAGCACCACAGGATATTTGAGCAGGACACTTGGGAACATATATTGGAAATAGCCTGTCACTGATGGACACTCTTTTACATATAATTTTTGTAAGGAATTGGGTTGTTGGTTGACTAGGGTGTGAGCCCTGGTCAATCAGCAACCACAATTCCTGCCAGGGTGTAGCACAAGCTAACCCCAAATCAACCTGTGCTCAACCTCATGGTAGCTTGGCAAGCAGCAGTGAAGCTTAACTTAGATGCAAATTAAAAAATATTTGTGCAACACTTCCAACAGTAAACCAGGGAAAACACCTCATAGAGAGAATTACACACCAAGTTAGAAAAATAGAGCTGAATTTGATAAATAAAACAAGAATAAAATGAAAAAAATCTGATCACTGGAGATATTAAATTTGACCGTTTTTAGAGAAAATAGCACCAGAAGGCAAACATCATCTCTAGATATCTGGTTGTGCCAGACCAGGAAAACAGCAGCAGCGATGCATCAGTTCTGAGGGCGGTTCATCTGCACAGAAGAGGAGAGGCGTCAGTTCTGCTGGGTCCACAGTAGCTAAAAAAGCACCTCAAGCCCACTTCCAAGGGACCAGGACTTGATAGCACCACTTGGAAAGTTAGACTGCCAGATGGCAAGGTGCAAGGTTGTTGGAATCTTGTTATGTCCATGAGGCTTCAGGTTAGGAGGCCAGCCAACTAGCCCTTGGAGACACTCTGGTTTCTGGGTTCAAACAGATATGCAGTTCCAGTCCTTCTCACCCAGTCAAGAGGGCAGCAGGGCAACACAGCAAAGCAGGAGTCCAGCAGAGTGCAGTCTGGCAGAGTGGTAGTCCATCAGCAGCGTAGCAGTGCTTCTTCCTAGCAGAATATCTACACGTCAAAACCTGTATTGAAAAGACCAAGTCTGAGTCCAGTGTTTATAACTGGTTGTGCTTTTGAAGTGGAAAGAAGTTTCTAGAGCCATACATTTTAAGTGCACAGATCCCTTTCCTTCCCTGGCCTGGCTCCAGACTAACTACACGGGGTATGCAGCCTATTCAGGTGTAAGTGAAGCTGGGCCCAGCTCCTCCCTTCCATCCGGCCAGTGATGGCCCATCTAGTCACACCAAAGCTCACAATTGTGTGTAACTGTCTAGGAAGAATACACAAAGCCCAATGACCAACTACACCCAGTCATGTGACCAGAGACAGTCTGCAGACATCAAATGGCTAAGGCAAGAAAATGCCAGATTTCCAGTTGCCAGTTAGTATTCTCAGAATTGTAATTTAAAATCGGACTTCACAATAAATTAAGATTTTGAATTAGGATTCCAGGGACACCAAACATGAACCAGTGATCTCTTTCCATTTGGAAATCATACTTATAACATATATTAAGGCAACTCCATTGTTATCCTATGGCAGAGATAGGCCTTGCAGTTGTTACAAGTGAATTTAAAATGTTGTCACTACCAGGACATGTAAAACTTAAAAGTACATGTTCAAATACACTGCACTATGACCTCTGGGCTGTTCAGGGCCTACCGTAAGTTTAACATAACTATTAAAAGAAAGGCTTGTGCATGGCAAAATGTTCGTTTTGCCTGGTCGAAATGGCAGTGTTATGTACACAACCAGGCTCTGCAATGACAGGCCTTAGACATGATTAAGGGGGCTACTTAGTTGTGTAGAACAATCAGTGATGCATGCTCATTGGTAGCATTTAATTTACAGGCCCTGATTACATATAGTACCATTTTACTAGGGACTTATAAGTAACTGAAATGTCAATTGTGTATAAATCAATTATTTAAGTTTAGAGGAGAGAGCACACTCTCTTTAGCACTGGTTAGACATGTTAAAGTGCTAAGAGTCCTAAGGCCAGCAAAAACGAGGTGGGTATTTATAGGTGATGTATAAGGCCTTGAAGATCTGACTGGTAGTCAATGCAGCGTAGCAATGGCTTGAGAGGCCAATTGAAATTTGGGAACCTTTAGTAGCATCCGTGTTGCTGCATTTTGAAGAATCTGTAGTTTGTGCAACAAGTTTTTCCGAAGGTCCTTATATAAACTGCTGCAGTAATCAATTTGGGAGGGTGATGGGCACTACTTTCAAGAGATCTAGGGGAATGAACAACTGAATTTTTCCGATGACTCTTAGGTTCAAGAAGGAAGATGAGATGACTTTATTGACTTGCTCTTTGTAAGTAAGCATCTCCTCGATTAAGACCCCAAGGTTTTTTACTTTTTTGACTGGGGTCAGAAGAGGGCCGCATTCATCTGGCCACATAGAAGGGGAGCAGAAGGATGTGTTATTGCCAAAAAGGATAACTTCTGTTCTTCTACAATTTAATTTCAGGCATGTAAAAGAAGAGCCCTGTAGGAACCCACATGGCAGAGAAAAGGGATCTGAAGTAAAACCATTTATGGAGATTAACTGGTTAAGTTCTGTTAAAAAGGACTGCAGTAGGGAAATATTGCTGATAAGTCAAGAAGGATAATGGTGGCATTCCATCCCTATCCACAGCTTTCTTAATAATCTCTGTGGCCACAATTAAAGGCAATTCTGTGCTATGACCCTTACGGAAACCAAATTGAGTATCATCCAACAAGTTATTATTGTCTTGGTATTCGGCTAACTGTATGTTTATACAATTTTCAACCAGCTTAGCTGGAAAGGGCAGTCTGGAAATGGGATGATAGTTGTTACGGTCTAGAGGATTCAAACAGGATTTCTTCAATAATGGCAAAATTGAGGCATATTTCCACTGTTTAGGGAAGTGACCTTCTCAGAACACAGCATTAAACATCTTTGTTAATTGAGTCACAACTAGATCAGGTACTAGCTAAATAATCATGTGGTGGGCACGGATCTGCAGGAGATCCGAATGTAGTGCATAGAATAACTTGTTTGACATATTCCCCGGAAAGTGCCTCAAACTCAGTAAAATAAGACCCGAATTTCACACTGGTACAGATGTCCGTGCTTTTAGCATTATTAGATGAAGTCCATGAGAATTTGTTGAGTATAAGTTCAACTTTACTCTGAAAGGACTGAGCTAGAGTGTTACAAATATCCTGGTCGGAGTTAGCTGGATTTTTAATACCTGGAGAGTAAAGTTTGCTAACTGTTCGAAACAGGGCTTTACTAGAACAGCTTGCTGACTCAATTAATTTAATGTAGTAGGCAGATTTTTCTGATAATATTAGTTTTTTATATTGGACCTACAGTACTTCATATTTTTCTTTCTCTGAGGTATTGTAGGATCATCTCCAGATACGTTCTTGCCTACAGCATCCCTGTTTGGTGGCCAGAAGGGAGTTTCCAAACCAGGGAGGAGACGGATTGCACCTCTTAGAGGTCTTAAGTTTAGCAGGTGCCAATTCATTGATTGCTTTATTTAACCAATTAGAGTACATCAAGGACATTGTTTTGACATCATTAATATCACCTTGCGGAGGCTCAGCAAGAATAGCTTCAAGATCAGATGCTAAGATCTGATGTCAGGATCTAGAAACAAACCATTTTCCATGGGCTTTATAGGACAGGTCTTTACCCAGGACCCTAATTTCCCAGAGAACTGTCAGTGGTCCGTCCAAGTCATGGGAAAAAGAACTGGAATAGACATTACCAGATTAGTAGAGAAAATGCCATCCAAGGTTTGTGCCGCTAGATGGGTAGCATCGGACACTCGTTGTTCAAGACCCAGACCTTGCAGAGTATCTACTAAGGCTTCTGTATTGGGGTCTGCCTGATTCCCTAAATGAAAATTGAAAGCCCCTAACAAAGAGAAGTCTGATTTGGACAATGAGGATTCTAATAAGGACCCTATGGTGTGGATAAAAGCTGCTTATGGTATTGTATTTGTGGGTGCTCACATGTTGATGGAGTAACAACTCACAGGGAACAAGAATTAATAAACTATATTTGGCACTGCATCTGGTGTGGTGCAAGTAATTGTCTTTTGTGCCACATTTGTTTTATAATGCTGAGAAACAGTATTTTAGAGTCCTGTGGCAGACCTGCTGGCACAGGAATGTTTAATGAGGTTCCCTTTGGAATGGTGTGGAAAACCTTTTGATTTAAATTTCAATGCCTCTTTTTATCCAAATTGATTTGAAGCAGGACCCATCTCCACCTCTGCTTCTCTAGAACACCCTTTCTTTACAAAATGGAGAAGGTCTATATGACCTTAGTGCCTTAACTGCAAACTCAAATACTTTTCAGTACTACCACTTTTGATAGAAAAATAAACAAATGTAAGACATTGTACATTAACTTTCCTAGGATCCCACGATTTGTGGATTTGAGAGGCTGAGAGTTGAACCCTGACACATAGCTTCTCAGTCATGTCAGGCAATATTTTGCTCTCTGCCCTCTGGGGAGAACTACACCAGGTGAACTACGTTCTGTGAAAAATAAAATACAGAGCTAGAAAATTGATCATGAGAATGAAGAATCCCAGCTGTTAACTGAATGGAGAAATTAGTGATGTTGACAATTTAGTCTTCACTTCTTGTTGATTGGCTTTTGTTTGTATCTGTACATCCCTTGCAAAGCGCCACACAATGATCCATACGTTAAGTGCCATATTAATCTAGGTATATTTGATATCAAAGATTGGCATACAGTCAGCCACTGAAACCCTATTTTATCAATTAATGGCATAGAGAATGGCTTTTGGAATGCCTTGTTACCTCTAACTGCAGAGAACAACGATCTCTTTGAAGATAACTATAACCAAAACTCTTCCTACTATCAAAAGAGGTGTGCTGAAGTGGTTAAGTAGTTGGACACAAGGAGGGGGGAAACTCGGTGCCAGGGGAAAGAAACGAGAGCCCCCATCAGCATACTTGCTAGGAGGACCCCATAAGATTTTGTTATACCACTGGGGGTGTCAATGCTTATTTAGAACAATGAAAGGATGAGACAGCTCATTTTATAACTGCAATAGTTACATTTTAATCCTGAATGTAGAAAACATTTTCATTACATCTGCAAGTCTATATTTATGTGGAAGTGCACAAGTTTCATGAGTTTATTACACCAAGGTTGTTATATACCTCAGGGCAGCCTGTTGCCTTGTAAGATTTTATACAGATTTGGGGAGGTAAGGTCCTCTAGACCAGTGCTTCCCAAACATTTCAGAAACACAACCCAATTTTTAGAATGACAACCTTTCATGACCCAGCTAGCTTTAATGGACCTGAGGCAATATTCTTAAATGTAAATAGAGCACTGTGTGGTGTTTCACTGTCATTTATGGATTCCACATTTTCCAATAAAATGGTCACAAAATGTGTGCAGAAATACAATTTAACTGCTAAAACTATATTGCAAAGAATTAATAATGTGTGTTAATTGTTTTTCAGAGAATATTTATTATTTGTTCAACACCAAGTAAAGCTTCGTGGTTTGTTTTGATGGTGTTACAATCTTTGTTTCCATCATGTTTCAGAATTATAAAAACGTGCTTCAGTTTTTGTTTTCCTAACCGCTGAAAGTGTACAGTTAAAAAACAACTATTTACAATTTGGTGTGTGTTACAAACAATATCCTACAGTCTTTCATTTTACACTCCCTGTACACCAACAATATAGTCATTTACTTCACTCTACTTTTCTTTCTCTTACTGCAAAGTGAGAGGAGATTGTAAACACCAACCCCCATATCAAGACCCAGTGGACATCTGCAGCATCATGGTAGTAAAACAGTACCACAAAATTTTGGAACCTCAAAATGTACCTCAATCAGTTCCCCCATGGCTTACTGGATTGGAGAGGGTGTTAAATCTCAATGTCATGAGGCCTCCTGATTTGCCATTGTGGTTCATTACAGCCATGTTCTCTTTCCCTGATTATTTCTCTGACATATCAGAAACATGGAACATAAACTCTCAACAACAGTTTTAAAATTTGTGTTTTCCCGATATCTCATACAAGTGTGAATTATCGATTCTCATCCTGAATGAAACTGCCAATGGAAAGATCTTGTAATAGGATATAACGTGGTACCTGGAAGTATGTATTTGTTTTCAAAAGTAACATACAAATCTCAGTGAGTTTTCTTGCAATTCAGTTTTTCCTATCTTCTTTTCTTATGCTCTGAAGCATCCTCTTGAAGGTCTCTCAACTCTCTTAAAGAAGTCTGAATTGAATTCAGTAAGAAACAATTAATGTAATCTGCTTTTTTGTATAGTATTTATTCTTGACTCATCATTTTCAATTTCTTGAAACACTGTTTCATCTGTTAGTTCACATTATCTAGGCACTTGATCCCCATACTTCTGTCCAAGAGTAATCACATCTTTTCCAGCCTCATGGGCAGCACACTTGACTGTATAGCTTTCAAAAGATCAAGCACAGAGAGTCTGTTCTTTATGGGAGCTACAGGAGATGCAATATAACCTCTCTGCGAATATAGTTATTAGAGGAATATTTTCAGAATTACAGAAACACGTTCTTTTGAGACTTTCCTCACTTCTTTTTCAACATAGTGATCAAGATGAAATAATTCCTTTTTATAACTGTACATCTTTGCTGAGGAAACTTTATAACCACTATCAACTAAATGATTCAGCAAAGCAATTGTGCTAGCTTTACTATCTTCTTTTGTCTTTGATGCAATTAATAAATCATAGATGTGCTCTACTAAAAATGAGCTACAGGGCAATCTCAAATTGTCTGGATCTTTCTTTAGAATTTGACTAAAGATTGAAAGACTTTCAGTATCCCCTTGTGGAATTCCACAACACACAAGAACTTTATTTTGGAATTGAAACACAAAAAAGAACTGTCTCTCCTTATGAAGAATAATTGAGAACGCTTGCCATAAGTTAATGACTAGATACAATTCTGCATCTAAAGGAATTTGGAACAAAATCACTTCTGGATTTGGTACCACCAGACAACATGGAATGATTGTGAGAAATATGGTTGTTGGTTGACTGGGGTGTGAGCCCTGATCAAGCAACAGCTCCAATTACTTGTAGGTGAACCACAAAAATCACTAAATTAACCTGTGCTTAACCCTGGGTAGTATGGCACAAAAAGCAGGACTAAGGGGCACACCTTGGGGGGTCAGGAATGCACTTCATTGTGTCCAAGAGCTGATGCTGGATGTCAGGGAGCCTTTTATGTCCCTAAGGCTCAGATCATGAGGTCCATAGACTAGCCATTCAAGTCTCTCTGGTAGCCCTTGTTTCAAGGTGAAGTTGCAGGTCCAATTCGTCTTACCCAGGCAAGAGGGCAGCAAGGCAGAAAGTCAGCAAGGCAGCAGCAGGTCAGCAGTCTAATAGAATGGTAGTCCGTATAGCAGTACAGCAGTCCTTCTTCCTGGCAGAATATCCACAGTTCCAGAAGTGTACTGAAGACGTGGTGTCTGAGGTCCCCTTTTTACACCCGGATGCCCACTTCTGGAATACTGAAGAGTTTCTAGATAGTGACTTTGAAGCACATTTAATTTTCTGACCCCCCTGCCCTGGCTCCAAGCAAGCTGTATTGGATAGTGGCAAAGTGGAGATGATAGGCCCATAATGTGATGGCAGAGCACTCTCTATTCAGTTTCAAGTGGGTCTGTGCTTAGCTCTGCCCCCTCATGTCTGTCAGTTATACCCAGTCATGTGGCCCAAGACAGGCTACAGGCACAATAGGGCTAAGGGTAGAACAATGTAAACTTTCTAAAAGTGGCATGTTCACAATTGCAATAAAAAATCCAACTCTACTATTGAATAGGGCTTTCCACTATAATTCCAAAGACACTAAACATAAAATAGCTACCTGCTTCCAACTTAATAAGGAATGCCCAGTGTGAGGGGTAGGTTTGGAACTTCCACAGAACAGACTGTAAAACAGGTAGAACCCATATCAATTAAAGCTGAAACAAGGTGGTCATTAACTCCACCATCAATGCATGGGCCAAGTTGGTCTACTTCTAAGACTGCTCCAAATAAGCAATCTTCCTACCCACTCAGACACTATAATTGTGAACTACACATGAAAGGTGATTCTGTTGCCACTCTGGACTGTATGGCATTTAATGTTTGATATTTTGCTGCATCACTGCACAGGCACCATTTGGATTGGAACCATAATAAATCTATTTTTATTCATCTGAAGAACAAATGTATTCAGGATCTGAATTTTGTCTGCATTCCTGTTTCCAATTCCAATTTTACCACAGAAGTGGCATGCAGTGTTTCTCTCCAACATTTCAACCTTCATAACTCACTCCTGAATGTTTCACTGTTCCTTTTCCACCACCTTAAATTTGCATTACCTTATTTCCCATTCCTGAACCCTGCATTTGAGCCATTGCATTCATCCTAGCATTTCCAGATTAAACACAATGCATGTCTTCACCCATCAACTGATTTCAAGCATTCCTCTCAAATTGCTTTGCCTGGACAACCATCAGTTTCTCCTTGATTCTCTTCAGCTTGGCATTTAGTCCAATCACTACTGTATTTAGCCAGCTTCAAGATCTTGTTGATACTCTTTGTCTTCCAACACAATTCACTTTGTTGTATTTGAATAGTTAATTCTGGATGCAAGCCCATACCAAAATCAGACACAAAACTATCTTTCTCAGGAACATCAATGCCCGACTCCCATTAACATTAAAAAATATCTGCATGAGCCTCTCATAATTAGCACACACTAACCCGTTTGGTTCCTGTGAAGTTCTCAAAATCTTTGCCCAATTATTTTTGTTCTTTATCAAATCTCTAATCACTTGTCTATATTTATTAGCTACCTCCAAAAAAAGAGAATTAAGAGTGACAAGCCTGAACCACTCACCTGAAACCCAGGTTTCCGCAGGAACGAAGAACAAGACCCACACCCCTGCGGACTAAACCTTCAATGCTGAGGTTACAAGCATGGAGTGAAAAGTCCCGAGGGGGAAGGTGTAGGGAATAGGGAGTTGGGAAAAGAGGGTATGAGACGACAGGACCTGAGACGCTTTGATTCTGCAGTGCTTGCTAGGGGGATGGTTTCTGTCTTGGGAGTAAACGACCCTGGGTAAAAGACAGAAATAGTATTAACCTTGAGCATGAACTTACCCTATTACCTTTCTTAGTATACGTTTAGGTGATTAATCATTGACAAAATACACACCAATAATTATCTTGCTATGGATCTTTCAACAATTGAAGCAACATTGTTCAAGTCATACAAAAGGTCTTATACAATGTTCTTGTTGCGCACTATCCCAATGTTCCTATACCACGATATGCAGAATATTAAATGGATTCAAAGTTCCTTAAAAGGTTAAGCACTAGTATTTAGAAGCGTTCTTAAACACCTATTTCAACACAGAATTCTCTTGGAAGTAAAAATGTTCCAGTGTTTTTCAAATAAGATTATATTCTGGATTGCTAACAGTTTAAGGTAAACAAAGTCCTTCAGAAAATCAAATCATTAACATTTATAAAGCGCGCTACTCACCCGTGCGGGTCTCAAGGCGCTAGGGGGAAGGGGGTTACTGCTGCTCGAAGAGCCAGGTCTTGAGGAGTCTCCGGAATACGGAGTGGTCCTGGGTGGTCCTGAGGCTGGTGGGGAGGGTGTTCCAAGTTTTGAATACGTTGCAGACGTTTCTTGAGTTTTGCGGTGGTCCCAGCACAAAGGGTGTTGCCGTAATCCAGGCAGCTAGTGACGAGGGCGTGGGTCACTGTCTTTCTGGTGTCGGCGGGGATCCAGCGGAAGATCTTGCGGAGCATGCGGAGGGTGAGGAAACAGGAGGAGGACACGGCGTTGACTTGTTTGGTCATGGTGAGAAGAGGGTCCAAGATGAAGCCACGGTTGCGGGCGTGGTCTGAGGGGGTCGGTGCGGTGCCACGGGCCGTGGGCCACCAGGAATCGTCCCATGCGGTCGGGGTGTTGCCGAGGATGAGGACTTCCGTTTTGTCTGAGTTCAGTTTCAGACGGCAAGAAACAATGCCCAACGTTGTTATCAGTTTTCACCTTGCTGCGTTGCTAAATTATTTCCCAAAGTTTAGCGTTGTTGATCTTTTTAGAATCACCCCAACAAAACTAAGGAACCTTTTAAGTTTGTATCTGTTGAGCCTTTCTTTAATGAAACGAGAAGGCTTGAGTAAAGTCCAGCCAGTCTTACACTCAGATTTCTCAGTAATGTTATAATCACTAACCTTTCAATCCCAGGGATGTGGGGGTGCGCTAATATTCTTACTGTAACATGCTTCTTTTTTGTTTCTCTTTTTGAGGAATTCAGCTGTAGGATGACTTGGTCTAAAGGAAAGCTGCCAGGAACCAGGAACCAAGAACCAGGAGCGGAGTCAGAAGAATGCAAACCAACCGGGAGCTGGAACCACACATGTAAAGATCTTGACACCAAGCAATGAGAGACACCACAGGTGTGGTTTTAATAGGAAGCCTCTTACATGGCTTGACATGGGGAGCTGGGGGGGATGAGTCATCATTCTCCCTTAGGTGCTGGAAGCAGGGGAATGAGTCATGGTTCTCTATCAAGGTGCTGGGAGCAGGCAATGTGCAATGAGAGGAGCCATAGATAGCACATTTTGAAGACGTGAAAAAACACACATTGAAGTAATAACATTGTAAACTCCTTCTGGGTTACAATGCACATGAAATCCAAAGATTATTGAGCGAATTCACAAAATATAAATATTCACTAGACTAACATAGAAATGTTCACCAGACTTATACAGAAATGTGCAGGCCCTGGGATCAATTAAGGGTACCTAGAGGGTTGCAAAAAGCACAGGATGAGCGTGTTGTAACAAATAGGAAAAACTGCAGCTGGTTATTCCTTTGGCCAAGCAATAGCAACTTTACATTAACACCACAAGTCAACAAGGCACTAGGGATTACAACCTCAAAAAATGAATTCACATTGTCTCACAACATCTGTTTAATCATTGCAGCCCATGAACCACCTTGCACCCCCACTTTCAGAGTCTTCTTGCAGTTTCGAAAATGCGTAGTAAAAGCATAAAGATCAGCTCTCGTATATAGCACATGTACTAAATTTCCCCCATGTACTTTTCTAAATATAAATTACAAAACTATTCCTGATTCCACTCCTGGATCACTAGCTGATCCCTTCACCTTGCTCTCTGAATCATTTACTTTCTTTTTACTTGCTGTCCCCCTTTTCTATCTTTCTGTGTATTTTTTCAAATCACTCCATCCCCTTATGTCCTTAATTAATTCATTATTGTGAGCTCTTGTCATCAAACCCAATTCCATTATTTCATTATGAGTCAAATCCATTTTGTAATTCATTTTTCACATTCTTCAATTTACTTATATCAACTTCACATTCCTCAGCTACTTGTAATGCAATATGTGCCTCAGTTGCACATTTGGCTGCTACTTGATCTAATACTTCATTTCATCAACATTGTATAACAATAGTCCATTTAAATCAATTGTGCCTCATACCCTTTCTCCAAATTCGATATTCAAATGGTCAATATTAATTGTTCTCTCTTTCGGGGTCTCTTTAACAACAACTGTAGTAACAGGTGGGTCAATTTGAATTTGAGAAACAATTGGGTTATCTCTACTAGTACTAGTTAGGGCTGTCATTCCAATTTCAGATGAAACACTTGCTATTTTGCTAACAACCATGCTGTAGGCATACTCAGTACTAATGCACTATCTCCTGCAGTTATCTATATTGGGCACACCACCAGTACAAATTCCTTGAGTCCTGTGGCTATTCGGTGGAGGTATGGAATTCACAAGTCTATTTAAAAAAAATTATACTCTTATTCTGAATCATGATTTTGTTCTTTTCCTGCAATCATTAAAGAAACTGAAGACAGAAAGAGAATGAAACTCTGTTGTATCCTCCCTTCAACATTTTCCTTGTTTATTCCACTTGTTCTGTAACCACTGTCTATACAAACCCTTCACCTGCTTTGTCCTTTTCTTTATTTCCTTCTCTGTAGCCATTTGATTCCATTTGTTTACTGTCTTACTCTGCATGGGTCTAGGCAATAGCTTTCTTTCAATTGCTGTTTGTCTCCAGAATTGTAGCTCATCTAATGTTAAACTTGCCTTCTAAAGGAAAATGTAAGTCTTGCCAGAAGCAGTATATTCATGCCTTTCAGAAATCCAGGTACATATATTGAACCCAATGCCAGTCATCTTTTCATATGGAGGCATTCCCTCTGCAGGTGCGTTCTGGCCCTCAAAAGATCGTACAATAGAAAATTTAGGCTTTTTCAATATAGCACCCATTATTTTTACACAAATTGATCTAAAAACAGAATAGTGAAAAGCAACTAATCCCAACACGGCTCCATCAAAGGTCAACCTAGCACAACGTGGCTCTGTTAGCAGTAAACAAATAACAGCATACTTTTGTGGTAATGTCTCAACAGTCGTAGCGCAGCTCCTCACTTGGCTAACCAATCGCAATGAAATTTTCTCTGTGAATGAGAAACCAATTGCAAAAGCCTCCTCTCTGAATTTTGAACAAAAATAAGCCTTGTCTGGTCAACCTAAAATAGAAGAAAATCAGTAAATTAAGGTAACTGAAATCTCACAATCAATAGAGGAAAGAACAAAGACCAGCACCCTTTACAGCACTGTCTTAAACCACAATTCACACCAGGTAGACTCCTGTTGGGAGCAAAGCATGTCAACCTGGATTAAACACACAACCCTGAAAAGGAAAACCTGTAAATTCAGAAAGCTCCGTCCATGTGCATGGGGTGCTACACACTACTTTTTGCAGGAACACCACAATATCTCGAGATCTAGAATTTTGATTAACCTGATAACCAAGCCAAAACAAAAATAAAAGTGTTCTTGATGAAACAAGATTGACAAATTGGAATAATACATCAGCAGAACACTAATGAAATCACAATTTGAGCCCAGTATCAAAACCACATGAACAAACACCTCATATACAGCATAACTATTCATCTCACAATACCAAAAATTCAATAGCACCCTATAAACACCTCAAAAACACACAACATTCAACATCATACCACCCAATTCATACTTACACTCTAAAATGTTGAGGAAAAGTGCTGTAAGTCAGGCTTCTAGGCAAACTCTCGATACAAGGGATTCCACCATAAAATCCATAATCTCCTTCCCAGGTTTAAGCGGTAAAAGGGACAAGGGTCTCTTAGTAAAAAGGAGGTGGTTGTACTTTAAAGTTCAACCATCTTGTGCTACCAAGATTTGTTGGAACAAAATTCTCCCTCAACATTTGGACACCCCACAATTTACTACAGTCTGTTCTCTCATGTTTTACTGAATCAGAGACTGTGATAAACATCAATTTCATGTGGCAATATGTCCATGCATTAAGGCACTACCCCATACATTAATTAGCAGGGAAAAAGCAATTAATTAAAAAATAGGGTCCACTCAATAGTTGCGTTTTAGTTCAATAAAAAGTTAAAGTGGTTTACTATAAAATTTTAAAATAGCTGTACAGAAATGGAGGCTCTCTGATGCAAACTTAAACAGAGTGTATAAAAATCAGAAAATATCTTAAGTTTGAATGGGCAGCAAAATCATAAGGAAATCAGACAGTGACCCTAGCAGTATAGGAACACTCAGGAAAATCTCTGGCAAAAGTGTCATTTCTTTAGCAAATCAAAAGACAAGAATAATACACGTCATTACCTTGACACAGAAGCATCATCTCATTTCTAAAAACCTTTTTCAACACCCTTTGTGCTAGTGTCATCTGGAGATGTTCAAACAATATGACACATTTAGACAATGAGACTTTTGCCCAGTTAAGAGACCCAGTGAAGAAGCCAAAATAGATAAGATAAGTGTGGCAATCTTACATCTACACCACAGCAAGTTCCGCACTAGCAAGGGAGCTACGGCAGTGGAAATAAATCTTAATGTCGTCAGCTTGCTTTGTTCTGTGAAGCCTGCGGGGAGTGAATGTGGGCATGGAGGGAAGCAGGAGTGAGTGATAAAGATAGCATCCATCTTGCTCGAAATGGAGATTTAAACAGTCATGCGACCTAACTGAAACACTTTACTAACTTTATTTCTGTACATCATATGAAATGTTTTTCAACAGGATCTATATTAATTCCGTCTAGATATGTATGATTACATGTAAAATGGCATATTATATCTAAATATTAGTGCACAAAAATATAAATCCAACAGAAGCATGTCCTTACCCCAAGAATTATCAATATGCGGCACCATACAGTGCTTCTGGGTGATTTTTTACAGTATGTATGCAACCTTTCACGGGAGTGGTACACCCTCTTTCATCTCCCTTTAGAGAGGTCTTCTGTCAGAAGCCCCAAATGGTGTCAGTTTCATCTACAGTGCAGTTTCTTACAAATTCTGGGACCAAAGGGAAATGTCACAAGACATAGGCCCTCATTATGACATTGGCTGTAAGTTCCGCTTACCGCCATGCCGACTCCGCCAACATAATGCCGCCGCAGCGGTTTACCTCTACCCATATTATGACCCACACCTAGCAATCCGTCACTATACAGCCACACACACAAGTACATCAGACTAAAGTTCAGTGATAACTTGGTGGTAGCAAAACCCACACCGTTACACCAACAGAACTATGCCCACAGCATGGTGACCCACGAATCACAGCGGCGTACATTCAACCGCGGTAAACCATTGGCGGTACATACCGCCGCGCTCAAAATGCACACAACCTAACAAAACAACACTACATTGGACAATTCAAACTACACACACCTGACATACATACACATACATACAAAGGGTACAGTAAGTGGCCATAGAAGTGGGAAAAGCAGCCTGCCAGTGACAATATCAAACACAAAACTGTCAATGTAAAGTGAAATTACAGTGTCTTACCTGTGTGTCATTGGAAGTATTGTCGTACAATAGCTGTTCCGTTGTCCTCATTCTCATCCCCTGCCTCATCATCTTCACTGTCCACAGGGTCCACTGCTGACACGCCCTTCTCAAGCCTCATCCTCCTGCAGAAAAGGCACCTGGCGATGTAAGGCAAGGTTATTCATCATGCAACATGCCACGATTATCTGGCAGACCTTCTTGGGTGAGTAGTACAGGGATCCACCAGTTAGATGGAGGCAACGAAGCCTGGCCTTCAGGAGGCCGAATGTCCTTTATATGATTCTTCTTGTTCGCCCATGTGCCTCATTGTAACGTTCCTTTGCCCTTGTTCTGGGATTCCTCACAGGGGTCAGTAGCCATGAGAGGTTGTAACCAGAGTCATCTGCAAATGTCGAGGGATACCTGTTAGGCAAACACTAACCCTTATGGCCAACACCATACCCATTTACCAACACCAACTGAGTGGGAACCATGGGCTCACCTACTAGCCGCAACCGTTGCCTCTGGATGTGAGCCATCACATATGGGATGCTGCTATTCCGAAGGATATAGGCATCATGCACAGACCCAGGATACTTAGTATTGACATGGGAGATGTACTGGTCCACCAGGCACACAATTTGCACATTCATCGATTGAAAGCTCTCTCGATTTCTGAACACCTGTTAATTTCTCCGCGGGGGGGCAAATGAAATATGTGTACCTTCAATAGCCCCAGTAATGTTGGGGATCTGTCCCAATGCATAGAAGTCAGCTTTCACTGTAGCCAAATCCTCCACCTGGGGGAAAACAATGTAGCTGCGCATTGTGTTTAATCAGGGAAGACAATTCTCTGGTCAGCACTATTGAGAACATTGGCTGGGACATTCCTGCTGCCAAGCCCACTGTCACTTGGAAGGAGCCAGTTGCCAAGAAATGGAGCACAGATAGGATTTGCACAAGAGGGGGGATCCTGGTGGGGTGACGGATGGCAGATATCAGGTCAGGCTCCAATTGGGCACACAGCTCTGTGATTGTGGCCCTATACAGTCTATAGGTGAGGATAATGTGCCTGTCCTCCATTGTTGCCAAGTACACCAGGGGTCTGTACACAGGGGTGTCTCCATCTCCTATTCATCAGCAGCAGTTGTAATCTAAGGGGCAAAACGGTGAGCAGCTGGTCAGTATTCCACATTTCCAAACACTACACTGCATTGCATGTTGTGACTGAAACAGTATATTGCTGGATAGGTCCAAATGGTGCCTAGGTGTACTGTGACGCAGTTAGGTGCCATGGCCTGCCCCCCCATGAAATGGGGTCAGCCTGTCCTGTTTGGATGGACATGTGGAAATAAGGTAATGCGGCTGACGTTGTGCGCCATTGCGGGAGGCGGTCGAATACCGCCGTGCAACTCCTCATTGGTTGTGATTTGGCCCCAGTGAGTTACAGTGGCCAATGGTGATCTACGCCGGTGGTGATGGTACGCACCGCCGTGGACATGACCGCCATTTTCTATCTGTTCACTCACTTGCTACCTGACCTTCAACAGGAGAGGACCTACACTGTAAGTGCTTCTGTGATCTGTGTCTGGAATCGACCATGGCTCGTGTCACTGGGGAAAGGGCCCCTGCCTTCACCACTGCGAAGTTGGAGAGACTGGTGGATGGGGTCCTACCCCAAGACCGAATGCTGTCTGGGCCTCCAGACCAACAGGTGAGTACACTGTGAGCACGATGCAAGGGGCATGAATGCATGGAGCGCTGTGTCTGAGGGTCATGTAGGGGGGTTGGTGGAAGGGTCTGGACATCGTGCTGCATATTTGGTGGGCACTGTCTGTGCGTAAGGGGATGGTAGGGCTATGGTGGGCCATGAGTGTAACAGGCCGGAAGGTATGACTCATACCTTTTTCTACGTTTCTTTTCCTGCAGGTCAGCGCCCATCAGAAAAAGGGTATATGGAATGCCATTGCCAAGGACGTGCGGACCCTGGGGATCTACGGCAGGCGGATCACCCACTGTCGCAAACGGTGGGAGTACCTGTGATGGTGGGCAAGGAAGACGGTGGAGGCCCAGCTGGGGATGGCCTCTCAACGAAGAAGAGAGTGCCCATCGAACCATGACCCCCCCTAATGGCCCACATACTAGTGGTGGCCTATCCAGAGCTAAATGGTCACTTGAGGGCATCACAGCAGCCACAAGGGGGTGAGTACAGTTTCCCAATATACTACTTGCACATGGTGGGGTGGTCTCCTGGTGGGGGATGGGGGCCTGTGGGTGCCCCTAGGCCAGGCCGGACATTGCAGGGTAGGTCCCATGTTGGGCTGGGGCTGATGAACACCACCTCCTACCAAGCTAGTAGGCATCCACTACTGGGCAGGGGTCTGTGGGTGTCAGGTATGCTGCTATTGGCATTAGGTATTCCTGTCCATGGCTTGGTGACTAGCATTGTGACTGGTAGTGCTTTGCCTAGTGCATAGGGCTGTTCCCTGTGTGTGTGTGTCATGTATACCAACGGTGGTGTTGTTTCTGCCATTGACCAAGTGTATCCTTCATCTATCCCCCCTTTTTGTTTTGTCATCCTGTCCTTATGTGCATTACCATCATCTGGTGGAGGAGCAGAGGCACCAGCGACGGAGGAAGCTGCATCCCACAGGTTCCAGGAGGCCGAATCCACTGACGGCGAGGGCACCAGTGGGACGGAGGACGAGGGGAGCACCACGGCGGAGACTGGAGGGGACAGTTCTGACAGTGATACCTCCTCCGACACCTCTGTGCCCATCCCAACTACAGGTTCAGCCGCCACCTCCCATACCAGCACTGCCCTCCCAGCAGCCCCTCAGCATGTTTCCCGTGCCTGCTCACCCAGGAGGGTGGGCATCTCCTTCGCCCCAGGCACCTCAGACCCTGCCCCAGTGAGCCCTGCTGCCCTGAAAGAGGAGGCTATTGACCTCCTACGATCCATCTCTGTTGGGCAGTCAACCATAGTGAATGCCATCCGGGGGCTGGCAGCCCATTTGCAACAAACAAATGTATTCCTGGTGGGCATTCACTCTGGCATGGCGGCCCAACAGAGATCAATCCAGGCTCTGGCCTCCTCCCTGATGGCAGCCATTGTCCCTGTTTCTAGCCTCCCCCCTCCAACTTCCTCTTCCCTGTCCCATTCCCCTTAACCCCATCCTATCCCAAGCACACATTCAGAACAGCATGCACCCAAGACAATCCACAGGAGTGGCTCAGGCGAGTCTCTACCCACCACTGGCATCCCCGACACCAGCACTGCCACTGCCACTACTGAGCAGCCGTCACCAAGCGGGCAGTGTGTAGTCCTGCCTCCATGGGCTGTAGTGCGTCCTGGACCCTGCAAATCCTGTGGGTGTGACACCCAGGTGAGAGACTGTGACCTTGCACTCCCCAAGTGCTGCATCACAGGGCACAAGGGCCCCTCCAGAACCAGTGGAAGAAGCCATCCACTCACCCCCTCTTTGCCAGGATGAAGCACAGAGGGCACAAGCCCCCCTCCAGAACCAGTGGAAGAAGCCATCCACTCACCCCCTCCTTGCCAGGATGAAGCACACTGGGCACAAGGCCCCCTCCAGAACCAGTGGGCAAACCACCCACTAGGGAGACTGTGGCTTTGCACTCCCCAGGACCAAGCAGTGGGCAAACCACCCACTTGAGAGACTGTGAGCTTGCACTCCCCAGGACCAAGCAGTGGGCAAACCACCCACTAGAGAGACTGTGGCCTTGCACTCCCCAGGACCAAGCAGTGGGCCAACTACCCACTAGAGAGACTGTGGCTTTGCACTCCCCAGGACCAAGCAGTGGGCAAACCACCCACTTGAGAGACTGTGGCCTTACCCTCCCCAGGACATCAGACAGGACATATAGCCCCCTCCAGGACCAGTGGTGTTGTACCATCTTCCGACTGAGGTGCCCCCCCATTTCCCGTTCCCTGAGGTGTCTGTGTATTTTCGACCTGATTCTCCAGCAGTGTTCTCTCCGTGTTGTTGCAGGAGTGAGGTGGGGCCTTGGCCTATGACACCTGTGGCCCACGGACATTAAGGACTGGGCGGTGTCCCTCCATTTGTATATATGTGTATACTGTTTTGATTTTGAAGCATGTATTTCTACTTATTTATCCTATTACACTAATTTTAATCAATTCCTTTTGTCCTTGCATTACTCTTGAGGGGTATGGGGTAGATATGTGATGTTATTGCATCTTTTTGTGTGTATGGTGTTGGGGGTGTTGCGTGTTGCGTGTTTCATGTGTGTGTCACTCTCTTTTTCCTCCCCCCTCCTTTGTGTGCTAGGCGGCAGTACTCACCATGGTCGTCTTTGCCGGCGTTGTTGTTCGTAATGCATGAAGTGGTATAGCAGCATGTGGAAGATGTGCAACTCAGGCTCCATGGCGTTGTGGTTCTTCCTTGAGTCTCCAGAGGTGAGTCCTTTGCCTTCTGTGTACTGTTTCTGCTGTGCTTTTGATGTCATTGGTACCGCCACGGAAAAGGTGGCGTAGATAGGTGTGTCATATTACTGTGGGCTTAACATTGTCTTCCGCCTGGCTGTTGGCGGATACCGCCGCGGTGCTTGTTGCTACCGCCGTGGCGGTCGGTGTGTTGAAGTGGGTGTCTGTGTGGGCAGTTTCCACCGTGGTCATAACTAAATTCTTTTTACCGCCGGCCTGTTGGTGGTATTACCGCCGCTTTATCACCGACCACCAGGGTTGTAATGAGAGCCATAATGCTCTAATCTCATATGGTATTAAGACATTATGGGGGTCATTACAACATTGGCTGTAAAAGCCGCTTACCACCGTATAGAAGACTGCCAACACACCGCCGGGGCCACGGAATTCCGCCACAGCTATTATGACCCACAGCTCGGAATCCGCCAAAATCTAGACACCCACACAAGTCCACCACACCAAAGGTCAGTGATAAACTGGCGATAACAATACCTCCACCGTCACGCCACCAGGAATTCACCCACACTATCACGACCCACGAATCCACGTGGCGGTCTTTCAACCGTGGTATTCTATTGGCGGTACACACCGCTGCGCTCAAACTACACACACATTTACAAAACACTACCACATTGGACAATTCCATATACACACACCTGATACACATACACACACCACTCCCACACACCCAATACAATATAAAACACACACCCACAAACCCGTAAAACCCAAAAATTTGACAAAGTCCAGAGAGACAGCACAGCAAAGACAACACCAGCATACAGAGGCACTTAACATCATCACTCACACAACATCCACGCACCTCACACAACACACCTCTAAATATCACCCCACACATCACAACACACACCACCCCACACATCACCCACGCCAACCCATGGCACCGCAAAGACACCCCAGGTTTTCTGAGGAGGAGCTCAGGGTCATGGTGGAGGAAATCATCCGGGTAGAGCCACAGCTATTCGGATCACAGGTGCAGCACACCACCATAGTTAGGAAGATTGAGCTATGGCGCAGAATCGTGGACAGGGTCAACGTAGTGGGACAGCACTCAAGAACTAGGGATGACATCAGGAAGAGGCGGAACGACCTACGGAGGAAGGTGCGTTCCATGGTCTCAAGACACCAGATTGCGGTTCAGAGGAATGGCGGCAGACCACCACCTCCTCCCCCAGAACTAACAACATGGGAGGAGCAGGTCTTGGCTATACTGCATCCTGAGGGCCTCGCAGGAGTAGCTGGAGGAATAGACTCTGGTAAGTCAAACCTTTAACTACCACATCCCCCACCCTACCTGCATGCTAACACATACCCCCACCCTCGCCTCACCCCCATCACTCCAACTCCTCACACATGTCCCACTATCACAAACCACTCATCCCAAACCCAAGCCCTGCATGCAACACCAAAGCATGGACACCCATCACCAAAGCATGTCCACTGCACATACCCATACACCCCCCTAAACCATTATCACACAAGGTCCCACACAAGAATGCAAGCACTGGTGTACAGGGTCACCCACCCATTGCACACCATGGCACACACAGATGCAATAATCATGCCTTTACACCCCTGCAGGACCCCTACCCAACGTCACCGGACAGGAGGGTCCAGACATGTCCACACCACCCACAGAAGAGGCCCACAGTGATGACAGCAGCTCTGTCCAACTGGATCTAGATGACCAGCCCGGCCCATCTGGGACCTCGGGACAGTCGGTTCCCCTCACACTGGCACAGGCCACTACAGAGCATCCCCCCTCTGGAAACACCAGTACAGCACCCACCCAGCGGGCCCATACCTCTGTCCCCAGGACATGTCAAGCAGCAGTGTGTCCACCACTATAGGGAACCCAGGCTAACCCACCAACCCAACAACACTAGGGACCTGGTGGCAGTGGCAGTGGGCACACGGTTCAGGGGACAGAGGCCCAGGAACACAGGGGAACTGGGAGGGCTGCTGTGCGACAGGGGGAGGACAGGCCCATGGAACCCACTCTCCATGAGGCCCTCTCCAACATCATGGGAGCCTACCACCATTCCCAGGAGACAATGGCAACGGTACTGGCCAAGTTTCAGGAGACCCAGCGGCTGCAGGAGGAACAGTATTTGGGGTTCAGGGAGGAACTCAAATCTATCAATTCCACCCTGGGCACCATGGTAGGGGTGCTGAAGGAAGTCGTCAATACCAGGAGGGACACTGTGGCACAACAAGGGGTCCCTGACACTAGCCTGGACGATGAACTGCCCACCACCTCTGCCGGCGCTAGTGGACAGGAGGCACCGCCACAGGACCACCACACCAGCATCCCACCCCCTCCAGATGGAGAACCACCCCACAAGCAGTCCCTGAGATCCAGGACAAAGACAGAGAACAATGCCATGACCCCCGCCAAGAAATGAGACCACCCTGATTGTCATCCTTCTGTCCCACTTTGTCACCCTGTCCATACTTAAAGTGCCCTAGATCCACTTCCTATGCCCCTTTGGACAATGCACCTGTGAGACTAATAGACTGGACTCTGCCATGGACATTCCTCCACCATCACCCCTGACCATTTTACAACCCCCTCCACTATTTTGCACTTAAATAAACACCCTTAAATCACAAAACAATCTGGAGTCAGTCTGTGCTTTCGAGAATGTGCATTTGCAGTAACTGTGGAAAAATGCTGTATCCAATGTAATGTCAACATACCTATGTCACACAGATCTAGTCCATGAGGAAACAAAGCAGATGTCACACAGTGGGACCCACATCTGTGAAATTGAAAGGGAAAGTGACAACTCAGGATCCATACAGTGGGTGAGAATGACAGACAGATGAGAGGTAGAAGAATTAAATCAGATGTAGCAGGCAGTGTTGTCTTCTTACCTGTGTCTCACTGGAAGTATTGCTGGATCACCGTGTTCCTGTTGTTTATGTCCTCTTCTTCTGTTTCCTCGTCTTCACTGTCCACAGGCTCCACAGCTGCCACAACACCTCCATCTGGACCATCCGCCTGCAGAAAAGGCACCTGTCGTCACAAAGCCAGGTTTTGAAGCATACAGCAGGCCATGATGATCTGGCACACCTTCTTTGGTGAGTAGAATAGGGAACCACCTGTCATATGGAGGCACCGGAACCTGGCCTTCAGGAGGCCGAAGGTCCTCTCTATAATCCTCCTAGTTCACCCATGGGCCTCATTGTAGCATTCCTCTGCCCTTGTCCTGGGATTCCTCACTGGGGTCAGCAGCCATGACAGGTTGGGGTAGCCAGAGTCACCTGCAAATGGCGAGGGACAACTGTTAGACACACACTAACTCTTAGGGACATCCCCAGACCCAGACATCTAGTCACACTGTATTGGGTCCATGTCCTCACCTAATAGCCACAAACGGTGCCTGCGGAGTTGGCCCATCATATAAGGGATGCTGCTATTCCGCAGAATGTAAGCGTCATGCGCTGAGCCAGGAAAGTTGGCATTTAAATGGGAGATGTACTGGTCGGCCAAACACACCATCTGCACATTTATAGAATGGTAACTCTTCCGGTTTCTGTACACCTGTTCACTCCTGCGGGAGGGACCAAGGCCACATGTGTCGCATCAATGGCACCTATGATGTTGGGGATATGTCCCAGGGCATAGAAGTCACCTTTCACTGTAGGCAAATCCTCCACCTGAGGGAACACGATGTAGCTGTGCATGTGTTTCAGCAGGGCAGACAACACTCTGGACAACAAGTTGGAGAACATAGGCTGGGACATCCCTGATGCAATGGCCACTGTTGTTTGAAAAGACCCACTTGCTAGGAAATGGAGTACTGACAGAACCTGCACTAGAGGGAGGATTCCTGTGGGATGGTGGATAGCTGACATCAGGTCTGGCTCCAACTGGGCACACAGTTCCAGGATTGTGGTACGATCAAGTCTGTATGTGACAATTACATGTCGCTCCTCCACTGTCGACAGCTCCACCAGCGGTCTGTACACCGGAGGATGCCGACATCGCCTCACCTGCCTCAGTGGATGTGCTCTATGGAGGAGAACAGCAAGCAGAGAGTCAACCAACACTGAGGTACGTTAACAGAACTTTATTGCAAAATGTGTGAAAATCGATATATAGCTGTATTAGTGTTTAAGCAAGGCCTAGATATGTGTGATGCAGTCAAAATTAATGCCATGTGGCCCCCTGAAATGGCGGCTGCCTGACCTGTAATGTGGGACAAGGGGATATGATGTAACTGCGCTGGCGTTGTACACGTCGCGGTAGGCGGTCGAAAACCATGGCGCAATCCTGCATTGGTTAACATTGGACCCTATGGGTCCCAGGAGCCAATGACGATGTACACCAGCGGTGACGGTACGCACCGCCGCGGACGTCACCGCCATTTTCTCTCTGTTCAATCACTTGATACCTGATCTTCAACTGGAGAGGACCTACACTGCAAGTGCTGCTGTGATCTCAGTCTGGAAGAGACAAAGGCTCGTGTGCCTTCAGCACGGAGTAGTTGGAGAAACTAGTGGATGGGGTCCTCCCCCAGTACACGCTACTCTACGATCCTCCAGACAAACAGGTAAGTACACAGAAGCATGCCGAATGGGCAATGCCTGTGTGGAGTGGTGATGATGAAAGATA
This sequence comes from Pleurodeles waltl, assembly GCF_031143425.1. NCBI lineage: Eukaryota > Metazoa > Chordata > Amphibia > Caudata > Salamandridae > Pleurodeles > Pleurodeles waltl. Next base: position 89,281,415 of record NC_090448.1, on the reverse strand, counting down.
GTGGGGGAGAATGAGGGGGGGAGAATGAGGCGTACATGATGCGTCATGGCAAGGGTAGGGATGTGGGCCAATGACTGTGACGGTGCGGACGGTTATATCTTATGCTTTTCCCCTGTACTATTTCTGTAGGTCAGCGCCCACCAGAAGAAGGATATTTGGCGTACCATCGCCAAGGAAGTCCCGACCTGCGGGTCCAGCACAGACGGAGCACACACTGCCAGAAAAGATGGGAGGACATTCGCCGCTGGAGCAAGAAGACGGCGGAGGCCCAGCTCGGGATGGCCTCCCAACATGGGAGGGGTGCCCATCGCACCATGACCCCCCTGATGTTCCGGATCCTGGCGGTGGCGTATCCGGAGTTGGATGGCCGCTTGAGGGCATCACAGCAGCCACAAGGGGGTGAGTAAACTCTCATTCTGCTGATTCAGCGTGCATTGAAGGTGTCTGGGTGGTGGAGGTGGGCAGTGGGTTCCCCTAGGCCAGGGCGAGTTTAGTAGGCAAGGTCCCTTCGTAAGGCAGGCCCTGTGGCACCCCACCCCACCTGTGTTCAGAGCTAACTACACATAGTCAGGCTCCTGTGACTTCCATGTGTGCAGCAATCGGGCATAGGCCTTGTAACCCATGTCCCTGTAATTAATTAGGGAACTCAAAGTGCATGGCGTAGTGCAGGGTGCTTCTGTGTCTGTAGTGTCCGCCGACGGTAGCGGTATTGAATGCACTGAACATGTCTTTCTTCTGTCTTCCCCCCCTTTTTGTGGTCTCCCTGTTCTTGTGTGCATTAGCATCATCAGGCGGAGGAGCAGTGCCACCAGAGCAGGAGGGAGCTGCATCCCACATGGGCCTGGAGGGCGACACACCGGAGTCAGAAGCCACCAGTGGGACGGAGGGCGAGGGGAGCTCCATGGTGGGGACAGGAGCTGAGACCAGCAACACGGACTCCTCCTCTGATGTGAGCTCCCTTGCAGTGGTGGGCCCCTCTGTGCCCACCGCATCTACAGGTACAGCCGCCACCCCCCCTACCAGCACCGCCCTCCCAGCAGCCCCTCAGCGTGTGCCCCGTGGCTGCTCACCCAGGAGAGTGGGCATCTCCTTCGCCCCAGGCACCTCAGGCCTGCCCCAGTCAGCCCTGCTGCCCTCAATGAGGAGGCCATTGACCTCCTCAGGTCCCTCACTGTTGGGCAGTCTACCATTTTGAATGCCATCCAGGGTGTAGAGAGGGAGTTGCAACAGACCAATGCATACCTGGTGGGCATTCATTCTGGTCAGGCAGCCCAACAGCGAGCTTTTCAGACTCTGGCCTCAGCACTGATGGCAGCCATTGTCCCTGTCTCTAGCCTCCCCCCTTCAACTTCCTCCACCCAGACCCAAACCCCTGTACCTCAGTCTATCCCAAGCACACCATCAGACCAGCATGCACACACGTCAACACACGAGGGAAGCTCTGGCAAACATAAGCACCACACATCCAACAGGCACTCACGCAAGCATCATACACATGCAGACATACCAACATCCACTGCCTCCACTGTGTCCCCCTCCTCCTCGTCTCCCTCCTCCCTCCCAGTCTCGTCTCCACTCACACCTGCATGCACTACATCTTCAGCCACTACCTCCATCACCAGCACACCCACCACCACACCCCGCTCACGTGCAGTCACCACCCCATTACCATTCACACATCCCCTGTGTCCTCTCCCAGTGTGTCTGTGAGCCCACCACCCAAGGTACACAAACACAGCCACACACCCACCCAACAGCCATCCACCTCACGACAGCCTCCAGCCCATGCACCTTCACCCAAAGTCAGCAAACGTACACCTCCTACAATCACCACCTCTTCCTCCACTCCCAAACCCCCTCAATCTAACCGTCCCAGTGTGTCCAAAAAACTTTTCCTGTCCAACCTTGACCTCTTCCCCTCACCCCCTCACCCGTTCAGTCCCCAAGGCCTGCCTTTCAAGGTCCCAACCCAGCACCTCAGTCACAACATCTGCAGGAACAGTGGTGCCAGGAGTAACCGGCTTCTGGAGTGCACCAAACAGCAGGGCAGCCAGTGTGCCAAGGAGCCAGACCACGGACAGTCCCCCACCTCAAAAGCACAAAAAGTTGGCCAGTGCCCGGCAGGAGAGAGGAAAAACATCTACCACCAAAGCCTCTCCCACAGGTGCAGTTGGGAGTGGGAAGACAGCTGTGCCACCATCCAAGGTAGGGAAGGGGCACAGAAAAACAGGCAAGTCGGCAAAAACCTACACGGCGGACAAGACCGCCACCAGCACCGCTGCCAAGGACACCGCTGCCACAAGCACCGCTGAACAGGACACCGCCGCCACAAGCACTGCTGCCAAGGACACCGCCGCCACAAGCACCACTGAACAGGACACCGCTGCCACAAGCACCACTGAACAGGACGAAGCCGCCACCAGCACCGCTGCCAAGGACACTACCGCCACAAGCACCACTGAACAGGACACCGCTGCCACAAGCACCGCTACCAAGGACACCACCGCCACAAGCATCGCTGCCAAGGACACCGCCACCACAAGCACCGCTGAATAGGACACCGCCGCCGCTGCAAGCACCCCTGCAAGCACCGCTGCCAAGGACACCGCCGCCACAAGCACCGCTGAACAGGACACCGCCGCCACAAGCACCGCTGCCACTAGCACCGCTGCCAAGGACACCGCCGCCACAAGCACTGCTGAACAGGACACCGCCGCCACCAGCACCGCTGCCAAGGATACCGCCGCCACAAGCACTGCTGAACAGGACACCGCCGCCACCAGCACCTCAGGCCAATGAGCGCCAAAGCTTCCGACGCTACTGAGGCCACCACAAGCAGGATGAAGCACTCTGGGCACAAGGCCCCCTCCAGACCCAGTGGAGAAAGACATCCACTACCTCTGTCCTTGGCAGGATGAAGCACTCTGGGCACAAAGCCCCCTCCAGAACCAGTGGAGAAAGACATCCTCTACCTCTATCCCCCTTCAGAACCAGTGGAGAAAGACATCCACTTCCTCTGTCCTTGGCAGGATGAAGCACTCTGGGCACAAAGCCCCCTCCAGAACCAGTGGAGAAAGACATCCACTACCTCTGTCCTTGGCAGGATGAAGCACTCTGGGCACAAAGCCCCCTCCAGGACCAGTGGAGACTGTTATCCACTTGAGAGACTGTGGCTTTGCACTCCCCAGGATACAGCAGTAGTAAACCCACCCACTGGAAAGACTTGTGAGACTGTGGCTTTGCACTCCTCAGGATACAGCAGTGGGCAACCCACCCACTGGAAAGACTTGTGAGACTGTGGCTTTGCACTCCCCAGGATACAGCAGTGGGCATGGAGCCCCCTCGTGGATCTGGCGTTGTGCACTCATCCAGCTGAGGTGCCTGTTTTATTTTGATCTGATGCCCCAGCAGTGTCCTCTCCGTTTTGATCGGGTATTGAGTGTGGGCCTCGCCCATGCATTTTGGGCCCAGTGGTCCATGGACTATGATGGTGGAATACCTTGGACTTGTATTCTTGGTGTATATATTTGTTTATAGTGTAAATATGTATATATATATTTTTGATTAATGTATTTGAATAGATTACAAACGTTCGACTCATTTCATTTTGTCCTTGCATTCTTCCAGGGGGGGTTGAGGGTTGTAAATGTAGTGTATCTACATGTACTTGTGTGTGTGTTGTAGTGGGTTAGGGTGGGGATGGGAGTGTTGCGTGTTGCGTGTGTGTGTCACTCTTTTTCCCTCCCCCTCCCCTGTGTCGTAGGTGCAGTACTCACCGTGGTCTTCGCCGCCGTCTTTGTTGTTCCTGGTAGAGGAGCAGGAAGATAAAGGCTGAGAGAATCTGGAGCTCGGGTTCCATGGCGTCCTAGTTCCTCGTGGGGTGTGTAGAGGTGAGCGTTTTCCCTTCCAAGTCCTGTTTCCGCCGTGTTTTTGTTTGTGGTGAGTCCGCCCCGGAAAAGGTGGTGGATTGGCCTGTTGTAATACAGTGGGTGGAACCTTGTCTTCCGCCTGTCTGTTGGCGGTTAGCGTTGCGGTGTTTGTTTGTATGGCTGTGCCGGTCGGAGTGTTGGCGGTTTCCGCCACGGTCGTGATTCAATTTTTTTTACCGCCGGCCTGTTGGCGGTTTTACCGCCGCTTTAACACCAACCGCTAGGGTTGTAATGACCACCTATGACATTATGGGGTCACTGGATGGAAAAATGAATTGAAGACCCCACTGAAGTAGCAGCTTTGCCTCAAGCATCTCCTTCTCTTCCACATGTCACAAATGCATGGATTTCTTGGATGAAACTTGAGGGCATTTGGGATTAACCAAGGGAAGGAGTCATTTTAGATACCCTCCTTGCTCACCAGTTAGCATTGTGCAACCTTTCACCACAACGTCTCATGAGCTCAGAAGATGGGTTTCTGTGCAAGCTCTATTTGGGTGCAGGTGGCTGTTCTTTATGCAACATTGTCTTGCAGCCTTGATTGGGAGATGTTTCCCTCACTGGGAGGTGGTCAGTCCATGCATACAAGACAGCTCTGTATGTGAGTTTGACTTCATACTGTTTGTCAGAAACATTAAATAGGTTTGTTGGTGAAAACATCTGTTATCTTTGATAGACACACTTGTAGTCAGATTTGATCAATGATATTATTATTTACTTGATATTTTTAAAAATGTTTTCCTTTAAAAGCTTTATGCACCTAGATGTTCCTATCCAGTAGAAACAGGTTGCACATGAATGATTTGATAAGAGTTTGCAGCAAGAGGTTGCTGGCACTGGAACCGACATGTTATTAAACACAATGAAAATGGTCTTGCATATAATGAGGCAGACATCTGGTGCCAATATGTTCTACAGTGTGTTTGTAAATGGGGGAAAACATATTTATTAATTGTTGCAGCAGGCTTTGTGAAAAGGATACTTTTAGAAGGAACAAGCTCAAGTACTAGAGCGTGATGTGCATATTGGAGCGCCCTTGCTCTGTGCTTGTTTATAATTTATCTTGACTGTAGCATGTGGTGTGCAATGTTTTAACTATTAAGCATGGCAGGCTGTTTTTGGATGCAAGTTAGAAACTTTTTTTTCCCGATGTATCCTGTTTATATTATTACAGGGTTTGGCATCATGAATGAAGCCCTGTAATGCAACAGTTGTTCTGTGCAGCTAATAAAATCTTGCCCTGGAGCTGTTAATAATATACCAATATAGTATATGCAATAAACAAAGCTGTATCTCATAATGAACATATTGTTACACACTATAAACAATAAAAAGAGCAGTGTGAAGTAATGTGGCCATTTATATGCAGAGTGCAGACTTACAGATATTGACTCAAAGAACCAAACCTTAGGAACAGTCCGGCATATGAACTGCTAATTGATTCCTGGGATTTTCCATGGGATAGTGTATGCGCTCTGAAGTTGTCATTGCTTTCTTGAATGTTTCTGGGCTAAATAGGAGAGAAATTAGAGCAAAGTGCCTTGTGGGTTGTTCAGGCTAGTTTGAAAATAAATTATTGTATGCACTCATTTTTTAATTCTGGGGCTTGTGTAGATCTCACAGAATGATGATTCTTGGGCCCAAGGACATGCTACATTTGCCTAAACGCCTTCTCATTACACCCGTAATGTAGGTTCTGCCTCTGATAAAACATAGGGCATTATTAACAAAGGTAAACTTACACTTTTGGAGTAGGTTTACTAGTTTTTTCTGTGCACAAACTACAAGTGTAGTTTTAGGTGTAGTATCTAATCAGGCCTAAATATTCATATAAGATGCATGGTAATAGGTAAACGTACTGAGATGATGTTTGTGTAACGTCTGGCATGAATGTCTGCCGAAAGTGGGGCTATAGAAACAAGATATTTTTATTTTGACTAATATCAGTACATTTGCAATTAAATACAATGAGGGGGCTTTTTGTCAGAAACAGATTACTTTGAGCCTGTAAAGTATTTCTTTGGTGATCTTTTATGTCTTTTGGGGGCAGGGAATGAAAAACTTAATGAGGGAAACTGAAAGCAGATCAGCGGTTAGATTATTTATTGTCATGACTACCAGACTACTTGGATTGAAAGGCCAAGAACAAACACACTTTGATTCCAGTCAATGAGAATCCAAGGACGTTTGAAGGTGTCCAAATGTTAATGGTGTCAACCAAGAGAGACTGAGATATTGATATAATGGTAAAGGTGAAGAAGAGCTTAAAGAGGGTAAACTGGCAAGTTAGGCACAACATTTTAGGGTCCCTAATAATGGTCTATACTTCAATTCAATTCAAATGTTATTGCTATGGATCTCATCCGAGATCAACAATATATACAATTATAAACTATACGATTAAAAGTAAAGGACAGGAAAATGATCTGACAGTCTTGAAACAAACCTTGCTATTAATACATAGGTAAAAATGATTTAAAAAACTCATGCAAATAATAACAAACAAGTTCATCTGAAGGAGTCTTCGTTAATGCAATCAGATCATTGATTTTAAATATATTTTAGTTAAAACTCAAAGATTTTAGAAAATGATTCCTTAATTCAGTCACCGACTTGCTGGGACAATGAAGAGAACCTGCTTAATGTCAGACCAGTGCTTTTTAAACATTTGTAAAGGTTAAATGCCCAATCTTAATATGATTAAAATTGCCCAGTGCTACGTTCCAAAGAAAACTTCAGATATTCTTGATTCTGTTTGAAAGATACAGTTTCAGAATAGGGTTTGTATGTTTCTAGCAAAAGCAATGTGCAATATCACAGGTGAAACTTATGGCCTGATTTTGATATTGATGGACAGGTTAGTCCGTCACAACGGTGATGGATATCCCGTCCTCCAAAATCTAAATCCCATCATATTGCCAATATCTAAATCAGACCCTTAGTCTGGCCATCGTATTTTTCAGAAGCAATTTTAGTTGTGCTGGTGTCGATAACTGAAAATGGGCAATGGTAAATTGGAATTTCGCTAGAGAAATCTTATCATTATTATCAAAAGTATAAATTCCTGCTTTTTCTTAAAATGTTTCCTTCCTTTAGAGGTCTCTTAAGATGCCTTCTGATGCCTGTAATAAATTACAGGCCCATCTAATCACATTTGCCAAAGATTTAGAGTAGACACTAAGGAGAGAAAGCTCTTAGTGTAATGCTTGAACAGGAATAACTTGGCTCAGGTATGCTATCTTCTGAAGAAGCTTCCCTTCAAATACATTTAAGCAGACCATTTGCTTATGGGAATATGTTCAAGAGCATAAGATAAAATAGGAGGTATATTTGTCCGATAGATGTCTAAGAGAGTTTCAAAGTGTTGCCTGCCCAAGGAACAGTAAAATATTTTTAAGTCACCTATATAGTCTATCGCCTTAAGGCCTATATGGGAAAAATTAGATGTACTTTCTAGATACTGAGAGAAGACCCTTTCTAGGTAAATATATGTTGTTACCACCTCCAGTGGGCTTCCACCCAACCTCCAATTAAAAGGGCAATACTGCTAATTTTCTCTAAAAGGAAACATCTTGGTCAAAAAGTTATCGTCTGCCTACTTAAAAAGGACCTTAAGATTCCTGTGAAGACCAATAGGTGTAAGGTTAAAAATGAGTACATCGTCAGCATACATGAAAACATGCAAATTCTGAAGTGCAATTCCTGGAGGAAAATTGTTGACTTTTTAAAACAGGTTGGTAAATCACTAAGATAAATTGAAAAGAAAATGGAGCTAAGATACATCCCTGTTTCAATCCATTTTGTGTTAAGATCTTAGAAGTTAGTCCCTTATTCCGGCCTGATTCAAATTCTGCACCAAGTGGATGTATAAAGTGCAGTAATAAGTCTTAATAAGTCACTAGGAATCCCCAGTCTCACCAGAGTCCTCTAAAGGATAGGTCCATCTACCCCTCCAAAAACAATAGAAAAGTCGACAAACCCAGATTATAAACATTGCAACTTAGACACCACGTATTTGTTAATAACAGTTTGAACTATTGCAATGTCACAGAATCTTGGGTCTAAAACACTCCTGGTCTAACAGAATCACACCGTTTTAGTATGTCCATTCCTTGAGGATCTCCAAACCCCGAGGCAAAGACCTTACCAGGTGCATCAAGAAGGGCAATTTGACAATAATTACTGGATGAAAGGAGAGAGCCTTTTTATGTAAAGGGACAACTACCCGTCCTGTCCATGAGTTTGGAATTTGCCCCGTAGCGTACAAGAGAAAAGGGGGGTGGGTAGTTTACTCCAGCCTTCTGGGTCACTCTAATACTTTTATGGGAATCTTATCTGGACCCATCGCTGCGGAAGATCTTGCTTTCCTTATGTATGTTTCAATCTGTCTTTCCCTTTGGAGGTGTTATATGCCAATCAAGGGAGTCATATGGCTTTTGGAGCTCCTCACAATTATTCAAGGCAGAGTTAATCCTGTAGAGTTGAAGAATGGGTATCGAGGCAGGATTTGTCCTACTGCCAGTAAATTTAGAATTAAGCTGCCTAAAGATTTGACTGTCTTTTTGTATGGCTGCTTGTTCCAAATCCACCCAATTCATATCCATTTTTTATTGATTACAGAGACCATTGTCCACGTTTTCCTTCACAAAGCTTCAATTTCTTTGCCCCTGGTGGCTGAAAAATCAATAAACTGGTGGTGAATGAACCTGTTTAACTTTCGCAAAAGTTCGACTTTCTTTGGACTTTGATGGTTACATGCTATAGTATCTATTCTGTTTCCTTCTGTTAGAGGCAAAGATTGCTATTGCTGTAGTTGAAATTCCAGTTTTGAATTTAGTATTGTGTATCTACTGTCTTTAACAAACTCAGAATTAAAGAAAGAACATTTCTGAAATAGATTATAACTAATTATAATATAATCAATAATAGAGGAGTTAGTAACCTCTTTTCTAATATAAGTTACAGGAATATCCCCATCAATTCTCCCATTTAGAATCACATACAGTAACATTCTTCTATGTTTATCTAGCTTTCCCTTTGGAGGGAAGACTGGGTCTGGAATGGACCAGGCTTCTTCCAGATCCTAATTAAATTGGCTTTTGTCGAGTAGATTAAGTTTTTTGCTTAACAAAATCACCCATTACATAAATTTAGGAGTTTTCAAAATGTTTGAGAACAAGCTCTGTTATTTCAAATATCTCATTCAGCCAATAATTGTACTTCAGTCTTGGTGGAACATAGATATTAAATAAAAATAAAGTGCCTGCAGAATAAGCACTCATTTGGGGGAGTTTAATTTTGAATCACTGCACATTGTTACAAGGAAGATCTATTATTTCAAATTCTCACTGTATCTCAACTGAAAGGAGGATAGAAAGGCCACCTTTGGCATGAGCTTTCCTAAACATTAAAGCTAGAACATCCATGATGTAATAATTGTCCCAGTCAAATTTTGCTGTGGACCAAGTCTGTTGAAGACAAATGATTGCTGGGCTGAATTACAGCTGTCTTATTCAGCTTATATATTTCCAAGGCAGTCAAATTCCAGGAGATGATCCGCGGATTATCACTGAAGAGGGGGTTTGGACATTCTGTTCAATTTATTTCCATTTAAATTCCTGGAAAGCCAACACCAAGAGACATTGGCTTTTGTATTATCCACTTTGGTCAGGCATTGGTTCTATATGTGTCTTCCTCCTTGGTTGATATGTACTGTGAGTGTGTCAGCAGAACCACTATCACGCACATGGTCATTCAGGTAAGATGGGGTCGGTAATGGATAGACTCCCCTGTCAGGTGTCCATCTTAGCTTCAGAGGGGTAGGAGACATATTATATTCCCACAACGTCAAAAAACATTTTTGTGAAGCCTTTCACTATCCTGTAGCATTATTGAGGGAATCACACTTGATGAAAATTCTACATGCGATGTGGAGGGATCTTGACTGTTGAGAAAGGAGACCAACTTTATTTTGGAGGAAGAGAGGAAATGGAGTTGTGGCTAATTTAACAGTAACCTTAGGATTTTTTGTCTATTTAGAGGATCATTTCCATTTGTAATAAGATCTGAAATCTCAAGAGCTTGGGAGAGGTTTGGGTCTGGCTCTACCTTGATTAACACACGATTGGGGTTTACTGCGAAAATACAGGAGCGGAAAGCCTGCTTTCCAAAAGACGTTTAGGACTTGCAAATTCAGGGACCCAAAGGCTTAACTGAGCTCATGCTTCCTTTCTGGATAGAGGAAGGGACATGTTAGGTACTTGCACATCCTGAGATATTGCCCTTTTGGTTGTTTTGCTATTTGCTCCATTAATCCCAGAAGTAGAATGTCACCTATCTGTGTAAATTGTATTCTTCTTGACTTTCTTTTAGTAATTCTGCGGTTTACCTATTTCTTTTTCCTCACATTTCTCTTCCCTTTATTACTAACAGCCTTCCTTGAGGTAGAGTGCTCAAGTTACCTACACCATTGGAACAATTAAACATTGGATAGCAGGGAGGGTCGGCTGAGACAGTACATACCTCTTGATTTGAAGATGTTTCTGTAAATAATGTACCTAGGGAGTAAACTGTTCCTTTCCAATTCTCTTTCCTTCCTTTTGGTTGTCTTATTTGTTTGAGTCATGCACAACTTTTTATGAAAGTTCCAAACAGATGTTACTTTTATGGCTATAGCTTCCCTACTTGTTTGATCACCAACTCCATGGGTGACATGAATAGAAACAACTTCAGGAGGCATCTGCCTTTTAATTATTTTGGTAGAAAGGTTGATGTGGTTTATTTCTGTATTCAAAGAGTCCTTTGGCACGGGATCTGTCTTGTTGACTGCCAAGATGTCATTTGGATCAATGGTAGTCATTACAATGCCTTTGTTTGAAACTTTTCCGTTTCCTGGCGTTGCTAAGTGTAACGTGGGAAAGAATTCAGGTATAGTTGTTGGACATTGTAAAGCACTAATATGCGCAGACTTTGGTGGTCATTATGACCCTGGCGGTCTTCCGACTGCCAGGGTTAATGTGTCGGCATCACCGCCAACATGCTGGCGGTGAGGACCACCCCATTATGAGCGTGGCGGGTTGTCCGCTGCCAACCTGCCACATCTCCACTCATACAGCCATGGCGGTATAATCACTGGACCGGAGATGTTCCTCTCCGACCCGGTGGTCCACAGAGGAAACCATGGCAGTAGGGCTATAGGTGACAGGGAATTCCTTCCCTGTCGCCGGTAGATGGCCCCCATCCCCTCTATAGTCACAGCAGCCCCTAACCCCCTAATCACATAGCACTCCCCCGCCCCCTTCAGTCACAGCACCCCTCACTCTCCCTACAGTCACAGCGCCTCCTACCCCCCACACACAGCACCCCTACAGTCACAGCACCCCCCACCATCCACCCCTTACTCACATAGCCTCCTGCATACATGCACACAGACACCCACATGCACCACGCATACACCCACTCACCTACACTTCCAGACATGCATCCACTCACACTCATCCATGCATGCATTCACTCACATGCATCCATCCACTCATTCACTTACACATACTCACACGCATTCAGGCACGCATACACACAAACATCCAAACATGCATACTGACATGCACACACACACTCACTTCAACATTCAGACAAGCATTCACTCACATGCATACAGCCACGCATACACCACAACACTCACAGTTGCATTCACACACACACATGCATACACACACGCAGACACCACACACTCAGATACGCATACACAACACCCCCAGCCTTCCCACCCCCCTCCTCTCTCGGATGCCTGATTTACCTTATCCGGCAAAGAGATCATCCAGCAGGGAACCGAAAGGGGTGCTGCCACTGCCGGCAGCACCCCACCAACAGGACCCCACCAGGCCGAATTAATAGTCTTCTGGTGGGGTGGTGCAAGTGGTAGCAACGCCAGTGCGCCACTGCCCGCCAGCATGGCTACTGCTGGATATCTGCCGATATTGTGGCATGAATCCGTCAGTACCCATTATAGCACTGGTGGTCTTCTGGCACCTGTGGCTTTGGCATTCTCACTCAGAGACCGCTAAAGTCATAATGAGGGCCTTTGTCTTTCCAAACTTTACTGTATGCACCGTTCCTTGCCACATCACTACAACAGTGCGGTTTCTAAGATTTTTATGCATCATGTTGGTGAGACGATCTCCCCTACATTGCAGTGATTGCCACCTCCACCCACAAACAGCTAGTGTTTGAGGCCTTTGAAACTGATTCACACAGTCTTTGAAAACCTAGAGTCTGAAAACATAACAACTGAAGATTTGGCAAAAGTTTGTGGCAGGCACAAGCACAATCACAATCAGAGCATTCTAAGATTGAAGATTGAATTGAAAATATGCAGAGGACAGAAAGGGCATCACCTCTACTGCCTCCAATGCTAGTCAACAAGTCTGAAGCAAGAACCGGGAGTGCTGGTAATCCATCACCTCAAGCTGCACCCTGTCCTAGTTGGGCAGCTTCAGCGGATACTGTGACTTGCCTTACACTGTGGACCTTAAGCTTACAGCCTCTCCCACCAACCTGCAACAGTCAACTGGACCTCACCAGAGAAGTGCACACAACAGAGTGTGGCACACAACAAATCACCCATCAAAGCAGCTCTCACCTCTTATTCTGACTCTGGCCGCACAGTCCTCTGCCTGCCACTGAATGCTGGTCTGCCCACTTTCTGCGAGTAGAAGTAGTGTGCCAGGATTCAAGACGTAACGCACTGCTTGCTCCAAGAGTACCACAGTACAGGGGCTGGACACCAAGAGTCCAGGTAACAGTGATATTGGCCCACAACATGCCAGGTCCCTTCTGTCGACTCTACTGCTCTCTTGCATTAAGTTCATCATTTGAGAGACTTTATGCACAGTGCTACTAATTTTTATTCACTTCGCTCCATATCTCTTCTGCCCACCTCTTCAAAATTCATCACAAAATAATTAAATGACCTGTATTGTTGACTAATCGTGTTCCACTGAAGAACAATGACACTGAAATACTGCAGCATCAATGTGGTGCTAGGCAGTGATGGGCAAAGTTTTTATTACAGAATCATGGCCGTGTGACACTCCCTTTTGCTGTCCTACTTGTAGTTCACTCAGTCCCAGATTTACCAAGACTTTGCATCAGGTTTGCATTGCTTTTTTACAGCAGACCCAATGCAAAGACTTCTGGTGAGATTTACAATCCAACACAAATCATGACTTGCATTGGATTGCAATCGAAAGAAGATAGTGCAGCACAATGCACTGCCTTGCGTTACTATTGGTCAATGTAGCATTGGTGCATGGATGTTCCCATGTAACCATCCATAGGTTTTGATGCAAATCCCATCTACATCGAATTTTGACAGGAGTTTGCACCAAAATACTGTGCCTCCCTGTAGCAGGTTGTGAGAAATTGGGTTGTTGGTTGACAGGGTTACTGCATGAATTGGACCCATCGCAAAAACATGTGTTGTCACTACAGCCCTGATGGAACCGCCACTGTGTGATGTGTCCTTGGCGCAGGCTCTTACATCCCTCATCGATGGCAGCCTCAACGACAATGCAAGACTTCACATCACAGCCTCACATCTCTTTGGAGCTGACATATCGCTTTGGCTGTGCAACACATCTTCAACGCAGATCCTTGCAATGCTCCACAAACCAGGATTTAAGGTACTCTGTTAGGCAGCCCTGCTCCATTGCGATCTGCCTGAACTTGTTACTCGTTGGGTCTGACACAACCAGATATTCACATTTGTCACTTGTGGTTTTTGGCACTATTTTCACCAAAATCTATAAAATTGCATCTCTTCGGTTACACTAGTTGTATTTCTTGTCATTTTTATCTTGTTTTATTAATTAAAGAAAGTTCTATTTTTTGAATTTGGTGTGAGATCCTTTTGCATTTTTTTTTCACTTAATTATTGTTTAAAGGTTTTCACAAATACTATACATATTGCATTTGAATTAAGTCTGACTGCTCTCTGCAGAGCTACCAAAGGATTATGCACAGGTTGATTCAGGTTTGGCTTGTGCCTCAACCTTGTGGTGGCTGCTTTACCAGGGCTCACACTCCAGTCAACAAACAATATGATTTCTTGCATTGGTGATCAGCGGTGAGGATTAGGACTTATGTTTGTGCAGTGCCAAACAGTGATTTGGTGTACACTACCATTCCATATCTGGAACCAGATCAAGTTCTAAATTCTCCCTGATTGGCCTTTTTGATTTTTCTAAATTCTCTCTCTGGCTGTTGTGCTGGAACCCATCTCTACAAGAATGGAGTTTGAGCTGTCTAACATAAAGTCCTACTCTGTGGCCGAGCTTAAAGAATTCTGCAAGAGCGGAAGGTGGAGCTCCAAAAGACATAACTTCTGAAGCTCCAAACGCCCACCAGCCATTGGTTGGAGCAACAGAGGGAGATGATGATAAAGAAGGGCCTGGAGAAGACCTTCCTATGAATCCACCAGCAGTTGAAGGGGATGACTTGACCCCTGAAGTGGAACTCCCTGCCAGGGCAGAGAGCAGGGTATCTTCCTGCCCCTAGAAGAGCCTGCAGAAAAGAAGCTGTAGAAGGAGCTCAGGCTCCATATGGCACAGTTAAGGATGTAAAAAAAAGAACCTGGCCACGGAGGCAGAGTAAGGATGAGGAGAATTGGGAGGCTAGTCTGTGGTACAACATCCCTAGTAAAAGGAGGGACACCCTTGTGGCCTTAGAGAAGGGGGACTGCATGAGGTGAAGGACGCCCTTGTAGGGAAGCATGGCCTTACCCCAGAGAAGTATAGGCAAAAGTTTAGGAACAGTCAGAAACTGGCTCAACAGACCTAGGTGGATTGTGTGTGCTCCTTTTGTAAGGCGCTGAATGGTTCAGTTAAAGGCAGTGAATTAAAGGATTATTAGGGGCTGTATAATTTGATTGCAAAGGGGCACATGTTCAGTCTTTGTTTTGCAGACCTATGCCAATGACTGATTGATAGTAAGTTAATTGACCTCATGGAGCTTGTTAAGGAGGTGGACCAATGGGACAACACCAGGGTTCACAAGAAGGCATCTAGGTGAGATCACCACAAGGGTGGGTCCACAAAAAGGTATCTGGGAGAGATTACCATAAGGGTCGACATGGTTCCTGCTGGATGAAGGAGAGGAGAGACAAAAATTAAAAAAAGGCATTCTTTAAAGACCCCCAAAATAGGTTCACAGGTCAGCACTCCCACCCTGCAACTGAGAAGAAATAGTGGTTCCCTGAAAATAAAAACCTTAAGGAAGGGACCCCGTAAATTCTATGAGTGCCAACAAAAAGGGCACTTCAAGGGAAATCCCACTGGAAGGTAGTCACTGGGCCTGGGTAGTGTAGTGCTTGAGAAGGAGACCCAGTTAGTAGGGTAGGGGCAGTGTAGAGGTAACCCTATAATCCCTGGGTCACAGAGAGATGGTGCAGCGAACTCACATGCCTAGTAACACTAGGAAATACAGGCACTGGGTCACCATCAATGGGAAGAGGGTGGAGGCTCTGAGAGACACTGCATCACAACTGTCAGTTGTCATCAGGTGACCTCAGCTCAGGCAATCCCTAATGTATTATACTAAATTGTTGCAGCCAACAATTATGAAAGTCACCAGCCAGTGGCGCTGGTTCCCTTTGAGTGCTGGGGTCTCAGGTTCCTTGAGGGTAACTGTGAGTCTGTCCATGCCTGTTGATTGTCTGCTTGGATGGCCTGGAGAACACCATCTGGAAGGAGGTGGGGCTCATGTTGCACTTGGAGATGTTAGGGTTGTCTAAGTGGGTGTGCCTGACCACACGGTCCATGACTGCAGGGGAGGGTAGTCAGGAAAACCTGCCAAAACAAGGAATGGAAAGTGGCATGGGAATCCCACTCCCCAAACTCCTCAAACTCCTACGGTCCAGGAGGAGGCTGATCCTGAAGAGAATGCTCTGGAGCCTAAAGGGGAGGATGCTGTCTCCCTGAGGAAGCTGCCTGAGCTGATTAACTGACAGCAGGAAGGGGGTCCCCACCAGGGAGGAGTTCTGCAAGGGGAAGATGGAGTGCCCCACTCTTGAGTGCTTATGACAGCAGGCAGAGGCCCAAACAGTGGGTGACATCTAGGTGATCAACTAATCTACTTGAAGAATGGTCTCCCGTATACCGAGCCTAAGGTTCCTGAACCTGGGGCAACTATAGAACTGAGAGAACTGTGGCCTCCCAGTTCTATAGGGCCTTTATACTGGAGTTGACTTATGATATTCCTCTGGCAAGTCATCTAGTTAAAGAGAACTGTTTTCATTTATCCTCATTTTTAACTCTACACAACAAACAAAGAGAAAAACGCTTTAAGTCATAGTTTTTGTACAGGAAGAGACCCCTATCTGCACAAAACTACAGTTCTACCCTCTCCTGCTCATGTAGCGCAGCACAGCAACTTTACTTGCCGTGCAGTGTTGCATGAACGCTTTGTAAATCTGGCCCTCAGTTTCCTGCTTTTCCTACACCTATGCACTTGCATAGTTTCTCTTGTGTTAATTGCTGCTGGTAACCAGGAGCATTTTTGTATGAGAGTGCATACCATGCTTAGTGCTTCCTCACAAGTGACTCAACACAAAAAAACACTAACAAAATTGTCACAAAAGTCCCAATACTCACATGAAAACACACATCTCTCTGAACTACAGATACTTTGTGATGCTTCGTGACAACTATTCGTACTCCACAGTGGAAAACTATGCAAATTCACATACTTCTAGTTATTGTCACCTGCAAAGTATCTTTAATGTGTTCAATGTTCAGAGAGTGTTGGGGTCCAAGGGCCACATGTACAAATATCCGGTTTTGAGACTCGCAAATTGCGAGTCTTAGCTACTCGCAATTTGTGAGTCGCAAAACCGGATGTAAAACAGTGTACTTTACACTGTTTGCGATTCCCAATGAGGTCACAAATGACCTACCTCATGAATATTCATGAGGTAGGGCGCAATTTGGACCCCATTGGGAATGGCCGCCCTCACAGGGATGGTGACCTGCTGGAGACAGCAGACCACCATGTCTGTGACTGCTTTTAAATAAAGAAGTTGTTTTTTTTAAATGCAGCCTGTTTTCCTTAAAGGAAAACGAGATGCATTTCCAAAACAAAAATGAAAAGTTTTCATTTCATTTTTTCAGAGCAGGCAGTGGTCCGTGGGACCACTGCCTGCTCTGAAACAATATTTTAGCTGCCATTCACATTGGGGAAGGGGTCCCATAGGGACCCCTTCCCATTTGCGAATAGGTTAGCACCACTTTGAAACTAGTGCTAACTGTGATTGTTTTACGACCGCATTCGCTGTCACAAAACAATGATACATACCATTTGGATTCGGTATTAGGAAGGGGCGCCCTTGACATGCCCCTTCCTAATACCGAATCGCAAAACCCAAACTGCGATTCGGTAACAAGTTACTGAATCGCAGTTTGGGCTTTGTACATCCCCAAAAACATTTTTCAAGTCGCAAATGAGCCGATTCTGCAAATCGGCCCCATTGCGACTTGAAAAATGCTTCCTAAATCTGGCCCCAAGTTCGGACTCCCCAGTAGACCATGAAGTGTGATTCTGAGAAAAGCATGGTTTTGTGTCAATTATCGGAAACAGACGGGGCGCTAAAAACTGGAGCATTGTTGGTATTAAGCGACATAGCAATACCTGGACATTTCTGTCTGTAACACAGGGAGTGTTTCATTTAGAGAGCCAAAAGTACACTCGCATAAGACCTGCAAACATCTACAATATTCAGTAAGTAAGGATGTTTGCTGTACTTCCCCCTGGCTTGGGTTTGAAAGTACCAACAATAATGATATCCTTTTTACAGTCACTGGGCTCTGTAATTGGAAATATGCCCCGGGAGATGACAAGGAGGTTTGCTAAGCATGCCTCCAGTTGTGCACACACGCTTGATTTTATTTCTGGGACTAACGCTACAAAGGGAATGTCTACAGCAGAGGCGGAGGTCATTACGTTTTATTAGAAACAAAACATATAGAAAACATTAGCTGCTATCTGAAGAGGATTGAAGAAATGGTTCAATTTCTTATTTGAAATCAGCTTTCTATTTGTGGAGACATGATACATTTATTTGATTTCTCTAGCGGAAATTTCATAAAGCTCTCAGTGCACTTTACAATAACATAAATAAAAGACTTCGGAATGTTGGCTATCAATTCCCTTTCATTTCTCAATGTACTCCAAGCTCGGTAAAAGAGCATGGCCCCTTGGCACAATGTTATTGGGACACAATAGCCCATATTCAAGGGAAAATAACGGAGCGCAATGCTGCATCAAAATTGGCAGTGCCGCGGTTCGTCATTTTCCCAACACAGGAATGCACCGTATTTAATTGACTACGGCGCACCCCTGTGTTGTCCCCTGTGCCATCACAAAATTTTCAGCCAAGCGCCAAAGCAGCCAGCCTTGCCCCAAGGCGCAAGGATGGCTGCGTTGAGGGGGAGATTGTTTCTGTGCAGGAACGGACACCTTCATACACAAAAACAATCTTCAAAGGTGATTTTCTCTTTCTATGCATTCTGCAGAATGCAGCGCGCATAGAAAGAGCAAAAAACGAGTAGAAATAAAAGTATTTCTCCTGGTTGCGCCCTGCTAACGCCAACCTTGAGGTTTTGGCATTGGCTCAGGTTTACAAAAACTCATAAATATGGGGCAGCATCAAAATGCAATGGGTATTGCTGTGGCATGCCCTCAGCAACACCGATTGCATGCCCCTTCCATGCAAAGTGCTGCATGTGAAGGGGCGGTATTTACAGGGTGGCGTTAAGCTTCAAAAAGTGGCTTAACGCCACCTTGTAAATACAATGCAGGGCATAGCACCACCGTAGCATCAGGAAAAGTGATGCTTCGGTGGCACTATGGGCTCTTAAATATGCCTCAATGTTTCTACTGTCAAATTTAATTTAGAAAGCTAATTCTGGGAGATGTAGCCACTTCTGTTTATTAATTCTGAGTTACGCATGGTGGACTCTGATGGGTCGTTCATAAAAAAAAAAAAAATCAAATATTAAAATACATTTTAAACAAATCAACAAACATCATATAAATTGAATGCCCTAAATAAATCAAAAAAGCAAAAATGACCAAAGAAAAATATGAGACAAAGTATATATACACACATATCCAAATGATAAGACAGAGAGGCAAGAAACAACCATGAAGGATAAGAACATCGTAGCAAACTTTTCTATCCCAACGTTAGGTGGCACATGTACTAACCTTTCATGCAACGCACCACAAGGCAATTTTGTTGTGCTTCTCTGCTTTGCGTCGACTGAAAGAGAGAGAACAGAACTGCACCATATCGAATAAGATATCACCCACTTCTACTCCCTCTTAGCAGTGTTGCACTTCAGGCAGTCTAGCACAACTCTGACGCCTAGTGTTACTAAATCGAGGCCTTAATGTGGCAGATTAGGATTTGCCTGCATGGCTGCTCATCATCAGACTTTTCAATCTAGTCACTTCTATAGAAGAAGCTGTACGTCGCTGATAGAATGGTAATGTTGTCAAATGAATGTTCAGGACTGTAAACAAAGTACCCCCAATGAGAGGCTGATGTGGTCATTCTACATCCAAAATGTAAAAACTTGATATGTATGAGTTTCTTTGAAATAGTGCTGGGAAGAAAATAGAACAGCAATATTAGTTTTTATAATTTTGCCTGACTGTGCTTGCAACACATGTTGAGGTAAAATCCGTTCAACGAAGAACATTATTAAAGAAATATTACTTGGAGTATTCCTACAGGTGTCTCTTTTATTTTAAAATATTTCTGGTTTATTAAACCATACAATGTACCATTTTATCCTAAAGAAAATAGATGCAGACCATTTTATATCTAGTTCCGAAATCCACAAGCAATCTAGCATTTTGAAATAATCAATTTACATTACAAAACATACAGTTTGTGTGGAAGAACACTTAACAGCAAATTGTTATATGCTAACTAACACCAATCCATCTGTCCTTTAAACAATCCAAGTCAGCACAGCGCACACATTAAGTAACAGTAAGTTTCTAATGACATGTTGTAAACTCTAAAGATCTTAGCCTGCTTTGCAGTGCTGGTCCATGCCGACTATACAGTTGTGTGACAAAATATTGTAAAGAAGCCTATTGTGGCACAGTAATGTCATGTCAAACATATCATCTATAAAAATAATGAGTATGTATGTAAATATTGCGTTAAAATATAATGGAACTTGTTGGACTTTTGCTTATGCAGGGTCATCCTGAATCTTTTTGCCTCCTGCCTCCTATTTTTTTCTGACCTGTCGCTGTTGGCTTTTGAACTCTGAGCACTTTCCCACTGCTAACCAGTGCTAAAGTGCATATGCTCTCCGTGTAAATTGTATGTAATTGGTTTATCCATGATTGGCCTATTTGATTTAATAGTAAGTCCCTAGTAAGGTGCACTAGAGGTGCCAGGGCCTGTAAATCAAATGCTACTAGTGGGCCTGCAGCACTGGTTGTGCCACCCACATAAGTAGCTCTGTAATCATGTCTCAGACCTGCCACTGCAGTGTCTGTGTGTGTATTTTTACACTGTAAATTCGACTTGGCAAGTGTACCCACTTGCCAGGCCTAAACCTTCCCTTTTCTTACATGTAAGGCACCCCTAAGATAGGCACTAGGTAGCCCCAAGGGCAGGGTGCAGTGTATGGATAAGGTGGGACATATAGTAATGTGGTTTATATGTCCTGACAGTGAAATACTGCCAACTTCGTTTTTCACTGTTGCAAGGCCTGTCTCTCTCATAGGATAATATGGGGGCTACCTTTAAATATGATTAAAGTGTAGATTCCCCTAGAGAGTAGATGGACATGTGGAGTTTGGGGTCCCTGAACTCACAATTTAAAAATACATCTTTTAGTAAAGTTGATTTTAAGATTGTGCGTTTGAAAATGCCACTTTTAGAAAGTGAGCATTTTCTTGCTTAAACCATTCTGTGACTCTGGCTTGTTTGTGGATTCCCTGTCTGGGTCAGTTTGACAGTTGGGTTGTTTTTCACCTCGCACTAGACAGTGACACAAAGGGAGCTGGGGTGTAACCTGCATTTCCTGATTAGCCATCTCTGCTAGGAGGGAGGGGTGGAGTGGTCACTCTCATCTGAAAGGACTGTGCCTGCCTCTGACAATGCCGGCTCCAACCCCCTGGTGTGTGTCTGAGGCCTTGCCTGGGCAAGGCAGGATTTCACAAGTAGGTGTGAGTCCCCTTTGAAGAAAGGTGACCTCAAAGACTAAAATTGGTATAAGAAGGGCACCCAAATCTACAGACTTGAGAAACACTTCTGGAACCAAGAGGAACCTCTGCCTGGAGAAGAGCTGATAGCTGAGGAAGAAGTGCTTCCCTGCCTGTGACTGTGCTTTGTGGAGCTTTCCTGCAGTGCTGCTTCTGCCAGAGTAAGAGGGCAAAGACTGGGCTTTGTGTGCCTTCCATCTTGTGAAGAAATCTCCAAGGGCTTGAGTTAGAGCTTGCCTCCTGTTGTTTGAAGTCTCAGGGACAGCAAAGACTTCTCTCTGCCAGCACCTGGAGTCTCTGGAGAGACTCCTGCCCCGACAAGTGGTGCCCTATCCAGTCCCTGGGCCCTTGAAAGGAAAGCTGGTGGAATCCAAGGAAATCGACTTCGGACGACTTCGGACCGACGCCGCTGCTGAATCCGGTAACGCCGCCTGCACCTGACGCCGTGACCTTCGCTGGAACGCGACGCTCTTCGCAGGCCCGACACCGCAGCAGCCCTGCTGAAGTCCGCGACTCTGTGGAAGTCGCCGCACTACGTTGTGACCGACGCCGCTCGAAGTGCGCGGATTCAACGTTTCGTACAGACGCCACGATCCCCGACTTCGCGCATCGGCTTGTTTTCACTCTTCACCAAAGGTACTGTACTTGGGGGTCTACACAACTCCGTGTCCGGCGCCGCTGGTGTCGGCTTGTTGGGAACGACTCCGTCACGATGCCGTGTTAACATCTCATCGAAGCATTTTTGTTTCTAAGCGCTATTTTTGAGTTTAATCTTTAAAAATTCATAACTTGACTTGTGTATGTCGGATTTTTGTCGTTTTGGTCTTGTTTTGTTTAGATAAATATTTCCTATTTTTCTAAACCGGTGTTGTGTCATTTTGTAGTGTTTTCATTAAGTTACTGTGTGTGTTGGTACAAATACTTTACACCTAGCGCTCTGAAGTTAAGCCTACTGCTCTGCCAAGCTACCAAGGGGGTAAGCAGGGGTTAGCTGAGGGTGATTCTCTTTTACCCTGACTAGAGTGAGGGTCCTTGCTTGAACAGGGGGTAACCTGACTGTCAACCAAAGACCCCATTTCTAACATTGGTGATCAGCGGTTGGGATTTGGACTTGTATTTGTACTTGACATATAGTAATTAAGTGTACACTACTGTTTTGAGTTCAGACCACTACGTGACCACATACTACTTGTCTTGTGATTCTGCTTTTTGTTCTCTGATGTCCTCCTGGAAGTATTGCTAATATTTTGGGACTTTGGTTTTTGGTTGTGAAGCCTTTGCAGAATGGAAGTCAATTTCTGGCACCTATTTATGTATAAAAAGTGGCAGCTTAAAGCATTCTGCATGGAAAGGGGACTGGCTGTGAACAAGAAATCCAGAAGGGAGGATCTTGAGTCAGCCCTGTTTCAGTATGAATTGAAACGTTGTCAGGCAACACCACCAAATGAGTCTGAGGAGGATAACTACTCTGAGGAGGAGGACTACTCTGAGGAGGAGGGCAGTGGCCCTGAGGAGGGAACAGAAAGAGATGATTGGCTCCTAGCTCGAATCCGGAGCCTGGAAGAGCTAGATGCAGAGCTTGAGAGGGCTGAGGAGAAGAGAGCCTTAGTCCTGGAAAAAGAAAGGATTACAGCTCAAGAGCTGAGCTGTGAAGAGCTGAAGCTGGAGGCCATGAGGGCTGAGTCCAGTTCAGATGGTGGCAGCAAAAATCTTGTATCCAGTACTGCTGAAGAAGTGCACATGCCCAGAGATGTGGTGCCCTACTTGAAGGAGGGAGTTAACACACGCCAGGAGGTTCAGGGGTATGAGGTAGCTCCGGTGATGCACAGGGTCCCTGAGGTAGATTGGGGAACTGGCATGAGGAGTCATATTCCTACTGGCGGGAGGGACACTCTACTGACTCTAGGTGAGAGTGACAGGGAGAGGGGTTCCCCCAAGGTAGAAGTCCTGGTTATGGAGTGTGAAGACATCCCAGAAGAGTGTGGGTTGAGTGGCAGGGACAGTCAGGTACTGTCTCACCAGTCTCAGGAGGGTGATGTGGGGTGCTTTTCCAAAGCAGAGTCACTGGATGGTTGGGTGAAGGGTACTTTGGTTAATTCATGTAAGGGGCTGAGTGATGTAATTGCTGGAGAGCATATGTCTAGTCCTTATTTTCCAGAGCTACGCCAACACCAGGTGGAGTGTGAGTTCTCTGACCCCAGGGAGCTTACAATGGAGGCAGACCTCTTGGTGAGTACCAGAGAGTCTGAAGAGGCATTTGGGTGGGCTCCTGAGAGGACTGGTCTAGGTATTTCCGAACCAGGCGAGGTAGGGAAGGATTGTAGTGTCCCAGGTAGGTCCCAGTGTAGTGGGATGGGTGAGGGACCCCATGTCCAGTCTCTGAGGAGAGGGAATGGGGATGGGCTGAGGTCCAAGGTGCCCGCGATCCGGTCCCAGGTCCTGGAGGGTTCCATGAGGGAACACCAGGAGGGGAGCCTAGCCTGTACCATAGGGCCATCTGTTGAGGGAGATCCCACAGTGTCAGGAGAACATGGGGGGCGGCTGTAGCCAGCGTCCCACCAGTTCTGGTGTCTGGCAGTACCACTCCTAGTGAGGGGGTGCAGAAGTCCAGACAGAGGGTTGAGAGGGGGTTGCGGACCCCAGTGGAGAACCTGGAGGGTCAGGGGTCAGCTCTGAGAGCAGAGCCCCCCAGGAATGACCTTGGTGAGACCATTTCTGGGTTGGGGGGAATCCAGACTCTGTCAGATGGGCAGAGGTCAGGAGACCTGTGCCAGCCAGACTCTTGTGTGGCCCTTGGGGACAGTGTGTCCCTTGAGGGGGGGTAAGTGTGCCCCCTAGAAGTCCTGGTGTGCCAGGCAGTGGTTCAACCGCAGGGTGGTGACTCTAGGTTGAATGATCAGGTTCAGGAGGTAAACTCAGACCTGGTGGGGGGTAAGTGTGCTCCCAAGGAAGCCCTGGTGCGCCAGGCAGTGGTTCAGCCGCAGGGTGGTGAGCCTGGGTTGGATGACCAGGTTCAGAGGGTAAACTCTGACCTGGTGGGGGGTAGGTATGCCCCCCAGGAATTCCTGGGTTGCAAGGCAGTGGTCCAGTCTGTGGGTACAGACCCTGGACTGGAGGATCAGGTGCAGGGGATAAACCCTGACCTGAAGGGGGGGACGGTTTGCCCAATCACCCCCCCTGGTGTGATTTCAAGGGGTACTCTCCCTGAGGGGTGGGTGCAGAACCCTGAGAGTAGGGGAAGGGGAGAGAAAGACTCACCCCTGACCCCAGAGCAATCTAAGGGTACAGACCCTGGATTGGAAGGCCAGGTTCAGGGTGTCCCCCCTGACCTAGAGGAAGGGGCTACTGCTAACAGTGCCCCTACCATGTTGTCTTCTGAGGGGGCCACTCCTAGTTGGGTGGTTCAGGACCCCAGAAGATAGGGCAGGGGGAGGCAAGCCTCACCCCTGGCCCTGGTCCAACCTGAAGGTACAGACCCCAGATTGGAGGATCAGTTGCAGGTTAACATCCCTGCACTGGTGGAAGAATTGGGCAGGACTGCTTCTACAAGCACCCTGACAATTTTTTACTCTGGGGGTGCCGCTCCTGGAGGAAGGGTACAGAGCCCCAGAGGGGAGGACCAGGGTCAGGTTATCTTCTCTGACCTGGTGGAAGGGAGAGTGGTCAAAGGGTGTCAGGCACGTGGGGCTACTGCCCCCCACTCTCCGCAGTCACAGTGCTTGGAGAGGCCTGAGGTCGGGCTCTCATCCCTGACAGTTGTCTGGGGCAACTGTGGCTTGCTGTCCTGGTGGACAGAGTTGCCCCTGGGGTGGGGACGAGAGTTACACCCCGGGGGTGGAGTGGGCAACACCACTGTGTTGGCCCTGGTGGTACTATCTGCCCATTGCAATACATCTGTGAGCAAAGTAAAGTTAGGTGCTGCACAGATGGTGTCTGCAGATGTGGAGAAGGGTTCCCCATGGGTTAGCTTAGTGGGCCCTGAGAGTATGGACAGAGGGATCCAACTGAAGTCAGGAAGGCGTAGAACTGGAACATGCCCCTGCTGTTGTGGGCCTGGGTCCTTGTTCTATCGCCCCAATCAGGGAAGTACATCAAGGTATTGATTGTTCTCCCCTGGCTTTAGGCTGGTAGGGGGTCGTGTTGGACTTTTGCTTATGCAGGGTCATCCTGAATCTTTTTGCCTCCTGCCTCCTATTTTTTTCTGACCTGTTGCTGTTGGCTTTTGAACTCTGAGCACTTTCCCACTGCTAACCAGTGCTAAAGTGCATATGCTCTCCGTGTAAATTGTATGTAATTGGTTTATCCATGATTGGCCTATTTGATTTACTAGTAAGTCCCTAGTAAGGTGCACTAGAGGTGCCAGGGCCTGTAAATCAAATGCTACTAGTGGGCCTGCAGCACTGGTTGTGCCACCCACATATGTAGCTCTGTAATCATGTCTCAGACCTGCCACTGCAGTGTCTGTGTGTGTATTTTTACACTGTAAATTCGACTTGGCAAGTGTACCCACTTGCCAGGCCTAAACCTTCCCTTTTCTTACATGTAAGGCACCCCTAAGGTAGGCCCTAGGTAGCTCCAAGGGCAGGGTGCAGTGTATGGATAAGGTAGGACATATAGTAATGTGATTTATATGTCCTGACAGTGAAATACTGCCAACTTCGTTTTTCACTGTTGCAAGGCCTGTCTCTCTCATAGGATAATATGGGGGCTTCCTTTATATATGATTAAAGTGTAGATTCCCCTAGAGAGTAGATGGACATGTGGAGTTTGGGGTCCCTGAACTCACAATTTAAAAATACATCTTTTAGTAAAGTTGATTTTAAGATTGTGCGTTTGAAAATGCCACTTTTAGAAAGTGAGCATTTTCTTGCTTAAACCATTCTGTGACTCTGCCTTGTTTGTGGATTCCCTGTCTGGGTCAGTTTGACAGTTGGGTTGTTTTTCACCTCGCACTAGACAGTGACACAAAGGGGGCTGGGGTGTAACCTGCATTTCCTGATTAGCCATCTCTGCTAGGAGGGAGGGGTGGAGTGGTCACTCTCATCTGAAAGGACTGTGCCTGCCTCAGACAATGCTGGCTCCAACCCCCTGGTGTGTGTCTGAGGCCTTGCCTGGGCAAGGCAGGATTTCACAAGTAGGTGTGAGTCCCCTTTGAAGAAAGGTGACTTCAAAGACTAAAATGGGTATAAGAAGGGCACCCAAATCTACAGACTTGAGAAACACTTCTGGAACCAAGAGGAACCTCTGCCTGGAGAAGAGCTGATAGCTGAGGAAGAAGTGCTGCCCTGCCTGTGACTGTGCTCTGTGGAGCTTTCCTGCAGTGCTGCTTCTGCCAGAGTAAGAGGGCAAAGACTGGACTTTGTGTGCCTTCCATCTTGTGAAGAAATCTCCAAAGGCTTGAGTTAGAGCTTGCCTCCTGTTGTTTGAAGTCTCCGGGACAGCAAAGACTTCTCTCTGCCAGCACCTGGAGCCTCTGGAGAGACTCCTGCCCCGACAAGTGGTGCCCTATCCAGTCCCTGGGCCCTTGAAAGAAAAGCTGGTGGAATCCAAGGAAATCGACTTCGGACGACTTCGGACCGACGCCGCTGCTGAATCCGGTAACGCCGCCTGCACCTGACGCCGTGACCTTTGCTGGAACGCGACGCTCTTTGCAGGCCCGACGCCGCAGCAGCTCCGCTGAAGTGCGCGACTCCGAGGAAGTCGCCGCACCATGTCGTGACCGACGCCGCTCGAAGTGCGCGGATTCAATGTTTCGCACAGACGCCACGATCCCCGACTTCGCGCATCGGCTTGTTTTCACTCTTCACCAAAGGTACTGTACTTGGGGGTCTAGACGACTCCGTGTCCGGCGCCGCTGGTGTCGGCTTGTTGGGAATGACTCCGTCACGATGCCGTGTTAACATCTCATCAAAGCATTTTTGTTTCTAAGCGCTATTTTTGAGTTTAATCTTTAAAAATTCATAACTTGACTTGTGTATGTTGGATTTTTGTCGTTTTGGTCTTGTTTTGTTTAGATAAATATTTTCTATATTTCTAAACCGGTGTTGTGTCATTTTGTAGTGTTTTCATTAAGTTACTGTGTGTGTTGGTACAAATACTTTACACCTAGCGCTCTGAAGTTAAGCCTACTGCTCTGCCAAGCTACCAAGGGGGTAAGCAGGGGTTAGCTGAGGGTGATTCTCTTTTACCATGACTAGAGTGAGGGTCCTTGCTTGAACAGGGGGTGACCTGACTGTCGACCAAAGACCCCATTTCTAACAGAACTGAACATTGTCGGAAATAAGGAAAGTATACTGAAAATATGTTAAACCCTGTGATAAAGGGGGTAACATTGTTTTACTGGATACATTCTCATGTGTAGATGAAGCTTTCTGATGAGTCAAGGAAGACTGCTACGCTGAGATAACATGACAGGTGTACAGAGCAACAATAGCAGATTTAAACAACAAGCTGAAACATTGGAGATATCTGGCCTAATTGTGTGGGAGGTATATCAATTTTTGAGAAACTGCCATCTAGTAATACCATCCAGGTCTGTAGGAAATCCAGAAAGCCATCTGGGAGGCCTACTGTTTCCTCCAATAAAGGCGTATTTATATATTGACCATGTTCTTTCCTCCTTTCCAAAGAGATTACCATTGTGTGTATGGGATATCATGGATTTTATAATTGAAAATTTAGAACATCCCTTAGCTTAGTTCATATTGTTTGATTACCATTGACCATTGATGTCACCTCCATTTTCAAATCTTTTGATTATTCTGATGGGCTCAGGGTGTATGAATATTTTCTTAGCATGTGGTCAATTCATTTTTTGGAACACTTTATGATGTTGATTGAGATGCTTCATTTTTCAATTTGAGTAACATCTCCAGGATGTGCTGTTTAGACAGCTAGGAAGAACAGTGATGGGCACCTACCTTGCCCCCAGCTATCCACCTATTTTCATGGGGTTTTCTAGAGGAGCATGGTGGTCTGAGTACACCAGAAACATAGTGCTGTGGCTCAGGAATATTGATAATATTTTTGTTACATAGAGTGGAGGCATGTAAAATGCTAAGAAGTATGTGGAGAGATTGACTGCCAGTAATTTTCATTTATAGCTACAGTATGAGGCTAGCACCTTAGAGGTTACCTGTTTGGTGAACTTGGAGGGGGAAATATCGGCCACTAGCCTTTACTGCAAATCAACAGTTGTGAATAGTGTGCACCATGCTAAGGATTCTACTGAGGAGTTTTCCTTAAGGTGATTTACTGTTAACAGGGCAGCATTATTCATGAGGGCTGCTTCACATTTATTGACACAGAAACAATTCTTCTCCGGCTTGATGAGAGACAATTGCTTCTCCTATCTGGCTCATACCTGTCTGCACTGGGGGAATGGTACTCCCATATCGAATCACTGACAGAATATCGAAACAGAAATATTGTGTGGACATAAAATTGTGTTAAATATATTAAGGACCAAAACATCAAGAAGGTAATTGCAAATGGGTAAGTATAGATTTACTATTCTTAACTCCACATCAAAGTACCTTGAAAATATATATATATATTGTCAAGGTACAAATATATGAATTTATATCTAGCAAAAACTTTGCTTATCTATAGAAACTTACCTTCAAAATATTGATATTCTTTACACAATATTCTGGTCCATTATACTTCCCATGTCTGCAACAAGTGGTGCTACTTGCATGTTCAGTGGATGGAGGACTAGGTCAATCTGACTTCCAGCATGAGCTGCATTTAGGCCGGGGGAACATTATAACAATGCTTAGAGTGAAGAAATTATTTGAATTGTTTTGAAGGGGTGATCCAGGTTTTGTGCCAACTAACCTCTGAGCACAAGTTCAGTTTTTACTTTGGCATATGTCTTTGGAATCCTTGGGGTACTTGGCTGTCTACACTTACTTGATCATTTGATTAAGCTTTTCTTCTAACATTGCTTCTAGCTGTAATTCAATTAGTGTCCCCAAGTCTGTATTTCCCAAACTTTGATATAATAGAGCCTCTCCTTACATTGCCCCTCATCACTGCCCTAAATCAGCACCAATTTGTGTCTACTCATTTCAGACTTATTCATTGCTAATCAGGGATAAGGTCGTCTCATGGTTGGCGTTACACCACACATGTTGAAAGCCAGGGGACTATGGTGCAGATTTACTAAGCAATAAAGATTGCTGTGCTGCATTGTGTGTAAGGGAGAAAGCAGAACAGCTCCATAACTACTAAGATAAAGTGCTGATTCGATCTCCCCATGTGCTGGTGCTATTTTGGCTATCTTGTGCTATGGGGCAGGGGTATATGTGATGTTGAGCATAGGATTTGTACTGTAAGGCTATCCGTCCAGTACAACATACTATGCTTAGTCATATGTTAACACTTCTCCCACTTTATGTGTGCCTAAAGTGCAACATACAGGCAAAGTGAGTAAGGTTTAGGAAAACCAGGTTTTTCCTTGAGGAAGAAAAAGCAAATAACTCTTCAATACACTGTGGTAATTATTTTGCTTTCATAAAGGAAGACACTGCTAGAAAGCAATTCAAAAACAGGACTGTGAGAATAGCTAGCTTATGACCTGTGGTAAATGAAGAGTGTATTTGACTTGCACAGCTTGAGGCAGAATACATCTCTGAAGAGATCTTTTACCTCTTGCATGAATGCATTTTTAGCTCAAGACTGCCCGAATCAATGTTATAATACAGTGATGGAATTTAGGCTGCCATATGAAGACATTTAAACCACCATATCTCTTCACATATTGTTCCACTGCCTTCTGAATATCAAGTTTGTTTGTGAAACTCATGCTTAACCCTGGGATTTCATTGTGATCTTCGGTCAACACTTAGGCCCTCATTCCGAACATGGCGGTCCGTTCCGCTACGCTGGCGGTAGAAACCGCCAACAGAGGAGCAGTCCGGACCGCCAAATAATGACCCAAACGAAACACACGCATCCCACGAACCACCCACCGCCAGGAAAGGAGTCCCGCTGATGACGGCAGAGTCCGCCCACAGGCCATCGGACAGGCCCAACCCACCCATCAAATTATGAACCACCATTCCGCCACCAGTTCCAGGGCGGGAACTACTGCCACACAAAGCCAGGCGGAAATGAACCAAATCTAAGGAAACACTCACCGGAGTGCCAAAGAATGTGCAGCGGCAGCCATGGACAGAGAGCTGCTGATCATGCCAGCCCTGCTCCTTGCCATATACCTACACGACCAAGACCGCCGACGAAGAGGAAGATGGCGACGGTAAGTACTGCAACCTACGACACAAGGGAGGGAAGGGCACAGTTACATACCCACCCACTCCACCCACTCTGCAACGCCCCCCCAACCCTTCCCAGCAGCACAAGTCATACACCCCACACCAAGAGGTACGTACCCAACCGAAGGCTAATGCAACTTGACCATAGTATATACAATAGCCCCACACCCATAAAAAATCAAAGCAAACACCAGGGTGTAACTGCGTGCAGCCCAAACACAGGCCACACAGAAGTTTTAATAAGAAGCTCACTGAGCCAAACAGTGCAAACAGGGCCAATGGTCAGTCCTTAAAATCCAGATTGTCATGGGTCACAAAGGGCCACACCTGACTCCAACAAGTGCTGGGTACTCCACAGAACGGGGCACCATATGGGGATCCAGGCACCTCACGGAAGGGGAGCAGGGGGTGGTGGGGATGTGGATGTTCGACGGGGTGGGACTTTGACTTTCTTGTGGAGGGTGGAGGGGGGTGGGTTCTCCTTTGAAGGGGTGGGGGCTGTTTGGCTCCGGTGGAGCTGGATGGCCTAGGCTCTGACCGGGCCTTCTTCTTCGCTGGGGAAGGGGCACGGGAATGGGAAGGGTGGACCGGGGTGGGCTGTGATGTGGAAGGAGCGGAAAGGGCAAGGAGGTGGGCACGTTTGGAGACAAGACGGGGTGGGCCAGTGGGTTGGAAGAGGTCAGCACGGGAGAGGAAAAGGTTTTTGGGAGCAGTTGGGTGGGCATAGATGAGGGCGTGGGAGTGGAGGCAGAGGAAGTTGATGTATGGGGTGTAGTTGTGCGTGTACTGGGTGCAGGTGACTGCTCAGTATGCTGTTGTGTGGTGGATGTCTGATGGGTGGGTGTCTTGGTGCGTTTGTGTGTCTTGGGAGGTGGGGGGATGGACACAGTGGGAGAACACAGACAGCTAGTGTGGATGTATGTTGGGTGGGTGCCTGCAAGTGTGGTGAGTGTGCTGCATGTGTCAACTACAGTAGAGGTGGTGAGTGCAGGTGTGGTGTATGTGGTGCATGTATGGCTTTCTGCTATTGTGGTGAGTGCAGGAAGTGGAGCAGTAACAGTGAGTGAAGGTGCAGTGCATGAGGGTGTGGATGTAGAGGGGACAGACAGGGAGGCGAAAGAGGTGGGCACATTGGGGGAAGTGGACATTGTTTTGTGTGCAGGTGTCTGTTGGCTTTGTGAATGCTTGTGGTGGGAGGTGTGGTGCTTGTATTTTGAAGTGTGCTTCTTGTGTGTTGATGTGCCTGTCAGCATGTCTGATTGTGTACTTTGGACGGGTTAAGGTAGTGGGGCACTGGAAGGGGTGGAGGAGGTTGGAGGGTGGACGGAATGGCCAGGGAAAGTGGCTGCCGTCCAAGATCAGGCCAGAGCCTGAAAAGATCTCTGTAGGGCAGACACAGCACCGTGAATGCCATCCAGATAGGCATTGGTCTGCTGCACCTCTGATGCTAGCCCCTGGATGGCATTGACAATGGTTATCTGCCATACAGAGATGGTTCTCAGGAGGTCAATAGCCACCTCTGTGAGGGCAGCAGGGCTGACTGGGGCAGGGGAGGAGGTGCCTGGGGCAAAGGAGACGCCCACCTTTCTGTGTGGGTGGGCATGGGCAACTTGATGGGGAACAGAAGGGAGGGTGGTGATGGTATTGGGGGTGGCGGAAGATCTCACGGTAGCGGTGTGTGCACTCGGGTCCTTCACCACCAGAGGACCCCCATCGGAGAAGGTCTCAGAGTCACTACCTCCTTTGGTAGTAGCCTCCCCCATGGAAGTCCCCTCGCCCGCCCACCCACTGGTCCCCTGGGCGTCCGTTATCTCTGCCTCGGAGGATCCGTGGGCCGCTGCCTCCCCACTTGCCGATGCCTCAGCTCCTTCGCCTGATGTTGATGCTGTACCAAACCATCACAAGAGAACAGGGATGTGGAGACAAAACAGGAGAGATACTTGTAAATAGCTGAAAGCTGACACAGAATGGCCAGACATACACCCACCCAGGAAACACACCCAACAGGCAGCACCGTACACTATGCCCATGGCCATGCCCCTGACTACTGACCAGAATACTGCTCCACATCCATCCCCTGAAATACTTTTGGAGCTGAGGTAGGTGAAACCTGACAGGGACACCCCTACACCCTTTGGGGAACATACAGTAGATGGACACCAGTCAAATTCCCTGCTCTAAGCAGAATGAGCCATATTGCACACCCAGTCATCCTTCCAGACTGAAATATGTGAAATGAGTACTCACCGCCTTGTGACTGCTGTGCAGCCCTCAAGTGCCCATCCTGATCTGGGTACGCCACCGCCAGGATCCTTCGTTGGGAGGACTTCCCCAACTGGGCCTCACTGATCTTTCGCGCCCAGCGCCGCAGGTCCTGCCACCTCTTTCGACAGTGGGTGCTCTGCCAGTTGTAGACCCCCAGGCACTTGGCAATGGCATGCCAATGTGCCCTCTTCTGGTGGGCGCTGACCTAGAAGGGCGACACAGAAATGGAACACAGAGGTCAGGCACTTGCACGATAGGAACAGCTGGCAAATTGTCCAACATTGGACTGACAGTACTCTCAGACATACAGGACAGTCGCACGCAGCATTCCATGTACCATGGACCATGCAGGCTCAGAGGAGCACACATATGTCCAATCCACACCATCCATTACACACTCAGTGCCCCCCAAACCCAGACTCAACTGTACCTCTGGCCGTCCGTAGAGTTTGCCGTACAGGGGCAGGACCCCGTCCACTAGCTTCTCCAGTTCTTCCTGGGTGAAGGCCGGGGCCCTTTTAACTGCACCAAGTGGCAAATCCATAGCCAGAGGCAGGCAACAGCAGTACACAGAGTGGAGTACGTGTCCGCACGAGATCAGGGAGTCAAGTGATCAAACGATGATGAACGAGAGTACGTTCTGCGGCGGTATGCACCGTCACTGCCGGCGGCGATCATGACACGCCAGGATTCCCCATTGGCATCCATGTTAGCCAATGAGGGTGCGAACAGCGGTATGAGGTCACTTCCATAACGAAGGGGCAGATCTACAGTGGGCAGACATTTTTCCATCACCTACGCATCTTGAATTTCCTACTACTCACAATCCAGGGCCTACTAGCCACTTGAAGCACCTAGGCCTCTATCCATTCCGTATAGTTGCACACATGAGTTACTCTGTTCCCTCCTAGTGATGTGCATGTATATCTGTCAGGTAGCAGTTATTGTAGAGACACTACAATGAACAATGCAGTGCAGAAATGTTCAAAAGAGTGCCTATATATGTGTCTACATCACTCCTTTTTGTAACCCCTCGTAGGTACCGACCTTTGTGGCGAGGAAGGGCACCATTGGTGTACAGACCACTTGCGGATATGGGGACCATGGTGGAGCGTCAGAACATAATCACTCACAGACTCACACGGGCAACTATTCAGGACCTTTGTGCATTACTGGATCCTGCACTAACTCCGGGAAATCGTAATCAGCATGCCGTTCCAACTGAGGTGCAGGTGCTCTCCGCACTCCATTTCCTGGCCACAGGCTCATTTCAAGTGACAGTGGGCATGGGTGTTGGTTTCTCACAGCCAATGTTCAGCCAGGTACTGACAAGATTTCTGAATGCATTTGTACAACATCTGCAATCCTATGTGTGGTTTCCCCAAAGTACTGACCTCCCAGCCATCAAGTCTGACTTCTATGTCTTTGCAAACATTCCCCATGTCATAGGTGCCATCGATGGCACACACATAGCTATCATCCCCCCAAGAGTGAGCGAACAGGTGTACAGAAACTGGAAGAACTTTCACTCCATGAACATCCAATTGGTGTGTACTGCAGACCAGTACATTTTCCATGTGAATGCCATGTTTCTGGGTTCAGTCCATGATTAATTTGTGTAGAGGAAGAGTAGTGTGCTACAGAAGATGGAACAACTACAAGAGGACAGAGGGTGGATCATAGGTAAGTTTGCCTGTCAGTAACTGACACATTGCAGAAAACCAGCCTGTCTGACTAAGGCACATAACAATGACAAGTCTGTATTTAACCATTTTGTAGGTGATTCTAGCTACCCAAATTTGCATTGGCTCCTGACACCAGTGAGGAATACCAGGATGGATGCAGAGAGGAAATACAATGAGGCCCATGGACATACTAGGACGGTCATAGAGCATACTATAGGTCTCCTGAAGGCTAGATTCTGGTGTCTACATATCTCTGGGGGTTCCCTGGCATATGGGCCTGATAAGGTGTGTAGAATAGTGATGACCTGCTGCATGCTTCACAATGTAGCAGTGAGACATTCTATCCCCCTTTTGGAGGTGGAGGGTGCTATAGGTCCTGATCAGCTACCTTAGAGAGGTGAGGAGAGTGATGGTGAGGAAGAGGAAGGGGAAGATGTCAATTCCAGGAACCAACTGATACAACTCTACTTCCAATAACTGTGTCGGACTTATGCCGGTCATTGGGGTTAGTGACTAATACTGTCAGTGTGCTCTGTCATATAGGGGGGATTGGTCATGATAGGCGATACATGGACCACTTCTGCATGGTACTGACAAAAAATATATGCATTCCCTCTTTGCCAAAATTTGGGCACACATTACCACCATCAAGCACAAATTGACAATAAAATTGTTCTCTGCCAGTTGCATCCATACTCCACTTTGTTCACAATTTAAGACAGGGGACAGTGTTACAGGTGTGAAATGTGTTTTATAGGTAGAATTGAGTGAATTGTTCTATATACAGTGATGGGAGTCGTAAATGTTGGGTGTCCTCAAAACCAACTTGGTGGCAGCCCTGTTGGATGTTTTTGATGGGTCCATTTTGTCGAACAGTACTTCAATTTGCCCTTAGCTAAGTGTTGTTGGTGAATGGGTGGGATGGTTGCTTTGCATTAGTAGCAGTGTCAATTGTTGGAGGGGGCCTTGTTCTTAGCTGGGATTCCAGTGCCATATCTTGGCCTAAGAGTACGTTTGGGCGCCTGCTGTGGAGATTCTTGGGGTGGCATGGTTGGCCCTTGGGTTTCCTGGGAGGGTATTTCCTGTGATTTTTCCGCTGCTTGGGTCATCTGATGCTGGTTGTCCTGTGCTGTTGTGGGGGCATCTTGTCCGGTGTGGGTGTCAGACTGCTTTTCTATCAACTGCAGCAGTGCTCCAGCAATGGTGTCCATTGTGGCATTGTGCTCTTTCCACTGTTCCATGGCCTGTTGGTGTTGTTGCTGCTGCATTCGCTGACTTTGCTCCTGGGTGGACACAATCTGTGCCAACCTGTCTTGGGTATGTTGGTAGGCCCCCAATACCTCTGCAATAACGTCCTGGGCTGCTGCATCCATCCGGTGGCCTCCCTCCTGACCCACTGGCACACTTGAACTTGCCATAGCCCCCTGTGCCTGTGTCCCCTGACGTGCCACTTGTACTGGGGCTCTCGCCTTCCTGCATGTTGGGAGTGGGAGACTGTGGCGTCTGTAGCTGTGTTCCACCAGTCTGTGCCCTGGGTACACTGGTGTGGGTACGCCTCCCCTGGCCTCCTGGTCTTGACTGGGTGTTAGGGGTGACAGTGGTTTCCTGGGTGGGGCTGCTGCATGGTGAGAATCCAGGACTGTGTGAGGGGCCTGCCTGCTCATCAGTGTCCAGGGATCCTTCATCAAGGTCTTGTGAGGTGGCTCTGTCTCCCTGGAGGGCAGTGGCACTCCTTGTCCCGTCCATTAGGGTTGCATGGGTGGTGGTGCCTGTTGGGGGACATACACATGTCTGTTACATATGCATGTAGGTTGGAGGTGTACAGGACTGTGCTATTTTGTGCTGGTGTTAATTTCAGTGGCCTTCCAGGGTGCCTTTGTGAGGCTGACATAGCATTTAGTGGCAGTGATGGGGTTGCATTGTGGTGGGGGGTATTATGCCATTGTGGCTACGTGCAGGGGTGGGTTGCTGTGCACAGCTGGAGTGATGTGGGCCTGTTAGTGGGTTGTAGGTGATGCCGGGTGGTGGATGTGGTGGGTAATGGCTGGGTGGTGTTTAGGTCCAGGTGGATGTGGGTGGGGTGGGGTGGTGCATGCATTGCAGATGTGTTGTATATGGGGTAATTGTAGATGACTTACCCGAGTCCATTCCTCCAGTAAGTCCAGTGAGTCCCTCTGGGTGCAGGATGGCGAGGACCTTCTCCGCCCAGTCGGTGTAGTCGGTGGTGGTGGTCCTCCCCCAGTCTTCTGCACTGCGATGTAGTGCCTGGATGCCATGGCCCTGACTTTCCCCCACAGGTCGTTCCATCTCTTCCGGATGTTGTCCCTGTTGCGTGGATGGTGTCCCACTGCATTCACCCTGTTGACAATGGTTTGCCACAGCTCCAATTTCCGCTCGATGGGTGTGTGCTGCACCTCGGACCCGAATATTTGTGGCTCCACCTTCAGGATCTCGTCCACCATGGTCCCTAGCTCCCTTGCTGTGAAGAGTGGATTTTATTGGGGGGGACATGTTGAGTGTGCTGGATGGCGTTGGGACTGGGGACGGGGTAAGGGTGCTCCTGTGTGGGTCGATGTGCGTCTCCTGTATGCTGCTGTGCGCTGTCTGGCTCTGGTGCTCTCCGTCTTCTGGTCCTGGTTTTGTTGCAAGGGATTGTGAGGTGTGTCTGGGGGTGTTTTATGGGGTTCTGGATGTGTGTCACATGTGTGGATGCTATGCCTATCGAATGTGTGCACTTGTTGTTGTTGTGTCCACTTGCCACCTGTGGCGGTCCCAGCCGCCAATGATCGTTTGGCCTCCACTGTCCACCGAGGTGATTTGTGCATCATTATTTGGAGGGTGGGATGTGGGTGTGCTTAGCGGTGGCGGGGTGGGGTGGGCCGTGATTACTGCCAATAGAGTCCTGGTGGGGAGTGGTGGTCTGGGAATTTTTGGCAGGGTTGGGATTTTTGTTCATTATATGGCGGGTTTCCATTCACCGCCAACGGCGGGATTCTGTTCACCGCCAACACGGCGGTCTTTCCTGCCATGTACATAATGACAACCTTAATCTATTGTCAGCAAATAAGTCATGCAAGTGATGGCCTGATTTTAAGACGAAAGGCTGAGGAACAAAAGAGGAGACTGTGAGTTAGATTCAAATAATTGATTGTTATTCTAAACAATAGGGAATACCATGGACCAAAACTCCCCACCAATCCTTAGTTCATTTGGGCTAGGTCAAAAGTGGAACATCCATAACCCATTCTGTTTCACCTTGTCCCAAAAATGAGTATTCTCCACAAAGTGCCATGCCATGAGACAAAGAACCCTAGAAGAAAACGTATCTCAGTCTGTGAGCCTGCCTCGAGGAGGTAGTAATTTCTTGCCCAAAGTCCTGTCTACCTTTTTTAGTAGGTAGGAGCTTTGTGACAACATCCATGGGTTGTTGCATGGGAAGACCCACATACCACACACAGAATACCCTTTTGACACAAATTAGTGCCAAATTGAACAAGTGCCTACTTTGCCTTACTTTAGGGCAAATCTAAATTTCCGCTGAAAGTAAATAACATAACACTTTGCAGCAGTTTGTATCCCATTTGTAATACAAATCCATCACAATGTGTTATTAAATCTGCCCCTAGATTTAATATTTTTACAGATACATTTGAGTGTGCAAGATGGTCTTGTATAGCTGTGCAGTGGTGTCACCAATATCTTCCCTAGTTTTTAGAGGTATGGCCGAATCAGTAGCTCTCTCATGAGACATTGACCCTCATTACGACATTGGCAGTAAATCCGCGGTGACGGCCACTAACATACCACCGGGGTGGCAGATATCCATTCTCCATATTATGACACACACACACCAGTCCGACAGAATACTCCCACATACACAAATCCACCAGCCCAAAGGTCAGTACTAAAGTGGCGGAACCAACACCCATACCATTTCGCCAACAGAACAACGCCCACCACATCATGACCCACGAATCACCATGGCGTACATTCAATGGTGGTACACATTGGCGCGCTCAGAATGGCCACACAAATACTAAACTACACAACATTGGTCAATACCAAATACACACACCTGACACTCGTACACACACACCACACCCACCCACAGCACTATAAAATACAAACCCACATTACCCACAACCCTTTACGAATACAAATGATTGCCACCAGACTGATACCAAGAACACCACAACAACTAGACACACACACCACATATACCCACACATCCCTTACAAACCACACTTCACACTTCCAACCACAGTACCCTACACCCACACACCTACACACACCACACAACACCCATGTCCCCACAAAGGCACCCCCATCTCACAGATGAGGAGTTGCGGGTCATAGTGGAGGAAATAGTCAGGGTAGAGCCACAGCTGTTTGGAGCACAGGTACAGCAAATACCCATTGCCAGAAAGATGGAGCTGTGGTGGAGAATCATGGACAGGGTGAATGCCGTGGGACAGCATTCAAGAGCAAGGGACAACATCAGGAAGAGGTGGAACGACCTACAGGGGAAGGTACGTTCTGTGGCAGCAAGGCACCAGCTCGGCATACAGAGGACTGGCGGTGGACCATCACCTCCTCCCCCACAGCTCACAGCATGAGAGGAGCAAGTCTTGGCATTGCTGCATCCTGAGGGACTCACTGGAGCTGCCGGAGGACTGGACACTGGAGAGTTAATATTTTCTACTTATCACCCCCCATACCTGCATGCCATCACAGCCCCTTACCCTCACTCCCATCACTCCACTCCATCCCACACACTACACCTACATATATGACTAATCCCAATATCAAGCCCTCCATGCCATACTGATGCATGTACAGCCTCCCAGCCTTGCATGGACAACCATCACAAAAGCATGCACAGCATGGAGAAATTAAAATCCCACAATACAACACCATACACAAACAAAGGTTGCAGGGCAACAGCAACAATAGAGGGGACGTTAGGGATGTTCAATATGTCACAGACATGAAGCATAATACATCACTTACATCCCCACAGGTGCCCCAACCAATCTCAGCGGAGGGGAGGTGCCACAACTAACCAGTCCCCCAACAGAAGATGCCCCCCAGTGATGACAGTTACTCTGGACTACAGGATCTGAATGAACTACCTGGCCTATCAGGGACCACTGGGCCTCCCCCATCAGTATCCAACACCACAGCACCCACCCAGCGTACCCACACCTCTGTCCCCAGGACACGTCAATCAGCAGTGTGCCCACCTGTACAGGGACCCCAGTCCACACCTCACACCCAAGACAATCAGGGACCTGGGGTCAGTGGCAGTGGGCACACCGTTCAGGGGACAACAGGGACACTGGGGGACTGCTGTGCGCCAGGGGGAGGACAGGCCCAGGGAGCCGTCTCTCCAGGAGGCACTCACCAATGTCCTTGGGGCCTACTAACAATCCCAGGACAATCCCAGGACACGATGACACGATGGGCCAGATCCTTAACAACATGCAGGAGAACAAGCGGCTGCAGGAGGAACAC
The DNA here is from genome assembly GCF_031143425.1 of Pleurodeles waltl. Classification (NCBI taxonomy): domain Eukaryota; kingdom Metazoa; phylum Chordata; class Amphibia; order Caudata; family Salamandridae; genus Pleurodeles; species Pleurodeles waltl. Next base: position 89,241,461 of record NC_090448.1, on the reverse strand, counting down.
CATCAGGAGATCAGGGAGGACTTGCAGGCTCTCACCACCACCATGATCTCCATAGCAGGAGTGCTGGCAGACATGGCCAACATCATGAGGGAATGGACAGCACACGAGCAGGCCCCTTCCACTAGCCAGTCTATCGACCAGCCCTCCACTTCTGTTGCAGCTAGTGGGCAGGAGGCCCGCCACAGGACCCAAAGGACCCACAGGCCACCAGCACCCTTCCCCCTCAGAAGGTGAACCACCCCACAAACGTTCCCTGTGACCCAGACAGAAGCCAGCGACACTTGCCAAGACCAAAACCACTACCAGGAAATGAGGCTCTCTTGATTGTCCCCCCTTGTGCCCACCCTGTCACCTTGTCCACTTTGAACTGCCTTTGCTCCCTTTCCCATGGCCCCCTGGACACTGGACCTGTGCTACAAACAGACTGGAACAATACCCTGGACTTTCCTCTACCATCACCCCATTCCATTGCACTTTACAGTCAATTATTTGCACTACAATAAACACCCTTGAACACAATTTGAGTGACACCGTTTTATGTGTTGAAAATGTGAATTTTTGGGAACAGTCACATCTAGTGCAAATGATCTGAACACTGTGATAGCATACAAATAATGACCTGTAGCTGTCTGCAGTAAACACATCAAGACACTGTTGTCATATCACCAACATCTGCAAAAGGACAAGCCTTAGGTGACAGTAAGTTGAGATGCAAAGGTCGAGAATGCCTTCATGCTACAGCCACATAGAAAACATCGATAGTCAGAGTAGTGGTCAATTGCACTGTCTCACCTGTGTGTCAGTACTGACATATAACTGATGTACTGTTGTCTGCATTCTCATCCTCTGCCTCCTCATCCTCTCTGTCCTCAGGGTCCACTGCTGCCACAAGGGCATCTCTAGTCTCCTCCTCCTGCAAAAAAGGCACATGTTGTCTGAAGGCTGGGTTGTGCAACATGCAGCATGACACTACTATCTGGCAGATCTTCTTGGGTGAGTAGCGCAGGGATCCACCTGTCAGCATGAGGCATCTGAACCTGGCCTTCAGGAGGCTGAAGGTCCTCTCAATTATTCTCCTGATTTGCCCATGTGCATCGTTATAACAGTTCTCAGCCCCTGTCGTGGCATTCCTCACATGGATCAGGAGCCACAATAGGTTTGGGTAGCCAGAGTCACCTGCAAATAGTGAATGGACAAAATGTAGCCTTACACCTATGGGGATAACACTAGAAGGCATACACTGACATACAGTGGATGGGGACTTTGGCTCACCTATTAGCCACACCCTGTGCCTCTGTAGTTGGCCCATCAGATCTGGGATGCTGCTATTCCTCAGGACGAAGGCATAATGCACCGACCCAGGATACTTGGCAGTGGCTTGGGAGATGTACTGGTCCGCCAGGCACACCATTTGAAGATTCAGTGAGTGGAAACTCTTCCGGATACTGAACATCTGCTCATCCTGGCGGGGGAGGGGACAAACGCAATATGTGTACTGTCAATGGCCCCAATAATATTGGGTATGTGTCCCATTGCATAGAATCCGGCCTTCACAGTGGACAAATCTTCTACCTGGGGGAAAGAAATGTAGATGCATATGTGTTTCACCAAGGCAGACAATACCCTTGCAAGCATGATTGAGAACATTGGCTGTGACATTCCTGCTGCCAAGCCAACTGTCACTTGGAATGAACCAGTTGCCAGGAAATGTGGCACTGCTAGAACCTGCACGAGAGGGGGGATCCCAGTGGGATGACAGATAGCTGATATTAGGTCAGGCTCCAATTGGGCATACAGCTCTGTGATTGTGGCCCTGTCCAGTCTATAGGTGAGTATAATGTGCCTGTCTTCCAGTGTAGCCAAGTCCACAAGGGGTCTGTACATGGGGGTTTGTCTCCTCCTCCTATTCATCCGCAGTAGAAGGTATCTAAGGGACACAAGAGTGAGTAGGCTGTCACAATTTGAACAATGGAACCACCACCTCTGTGTGCATACTGCATTAAGTGATGGGACAGATGAGAATGGCAATGTATGTGCAATTTTCAGCAATGACGCAGTTATGGAAGATCTGTATGTAGCCCACCACCATGACATGGTGACGACCTGTCCTGTATCTAGGGACAGGTGGAAGTGAGATAACTGCGCTGACGTTGGCCGTCGTGGCGGAAGGCAGTCTTGTACCACTGTGCAATTCCTCATTGGCTAATATGGGGATCTATGGGGTACAGTGGCCAAAGGGGATCAGCGGCGACTGTGATAGTGTACATCGCCGGGGACATGACTGCCATTTTCTGTCTATAACCTCACTTGATTCCTAACTTTCCACAGGAGAACACTGCGTGTGCTGCTGTGACCTGTGTCTGGACCCTACCATGGCCCGTGTGAACGGGGAAAGGGCCCCTGCCTTCACTTCGGAGGAGTTGGAGCGCTTGGGGGATGGGGTCCTACCCAAATACGGACTGCTGTATGGGCCTCCAGACCAACAGGTGAGTACACCTTGGTCACGATTCATGTGGGAAGGTTGCATGGAGATGTGTATGCAGGCATTGTGTCATTTGGGGGGATGTCTGTTGGTAGTGTACATGGTGGGCGCTGGGCAATGTGTGTGTCAATGGAGTTAGAAACAGGATTTGTGGGCCATATGTGTGACAGACTTGATTGTATGTGTAATTGTGTCGTCCTTTCTGTATTACCTCTGCAGCTCAGCACCCATCAAAAGAAGGGATGCCATCACCAAGGATGTGCGGACCCTGGGAGTCTACAGCAGGCAGAGCACCTACCATCCCAGATGCTGCAATGCAATGCATTCCTGGAGGGCATCCACTGTGGATTGCTGGCCCAAACGAGATCTATTCAGACTCTGGCCTTGTCTCTAATGGCAGCCATTGTCCCTGTTTCTACCGTACCCCCTCCTACTACCACTTCCCAGTCCCAGTCTCTTCAACCCCAACTCATCCAATGCACACATACAGATGAGCATGCACACAAGACATCACACAAGAGTGGCACAGTCAAACATAGGCACCACACTTCAGTCCACAAGCACTCACACAAACACGAGACAGTTGCAAACACATCCACATCCACTGCCTCCACTGTCTCCCCCTCCGCCTCCTCTCCCTCCACCTCCCTCACAGTCACGTTTACACTCACACCTGCATGCACTGCTTCAACAGCCACCAGCAGCATCAGCACACCAAGCAGCACCCACACCTCACTAGCAGACACCTCCACAACATTCATCCACGCGTCCCTTGTGTCCTCTCCCACCCTGTCTGTCCCCACCCCTAAAGGACACAAACACAGGCACTCAGACACCCAACAACCATCCACCTCACATGAGCACACTGCCCATGCCCCTGCACCCAAGTTCATTGGATGTACTCCTCCAACAACCACTCCCTCAACCTCCACTCTCATCCCGCCTCCCACATCTCACACAAATACCCCTAAGAAGCTTTTCCTTGCGCGTCTCGCCCCATCCCGCCTGTAAGAGCAGGATCCCAACGACCAAGCCAAGCACCTCAGCCAAACAGTCCACAGGAACAGTGGAGGCACCTCCTAGTCGTGGAGGCAAGACAGTGAATGATCCCACTCCTCCAGCCAGAAAAGGGAAGGATCCTACTCTACCATCCAGGAAAGGAAAGGATCCCACTCCACCAGCCAGGAAAGGGAAGGATCCCACTCCACCATCCAGAAAAGGGAAGAATCCCACTCCACCAGCCAGGAGGGGTAAGGTTCCCACTCAATCATCAATGCAAGAAAAGGTTCCCACTCAACCACCAATGCAAGAAAAGCTTCCCACTCAACCACCAATGCAAGAAAAGGTTCCCACTCAACCACCAATGACAGGCAAGAAGCCCTCACCTACACCTAGGACACAGCAGCCCTCACCTCCAGCAGAGGCTGCCCAGGAGACTCCTCCCCCAGCTGAGACAATGTAGCCCTCACCTCCAGCAAAGGCACAGCAGCCCTCAACTCCAGCAGAGGTCATGTAGGCCACCCTCCAGGGACTGTTACACGAGGAGCCCCCTCCACAATCAGTGGGCAAGTTCCCCACCTCTGAGACTGTGACCTTGCACTCCCCAGCTCTGGGAAATGAGCATGGATCCCCCTCCAGGATCAGTGGGCAAGTTCCCCACCTCAGAGACTGTGACCTTGCACTCCCCAGCATTGGGAAATGGGCATGGAGCCCCCTCCTGAACCAGTGGGCAAGGTCCCGGCTTCAGCTGAGGTGCCCCCCACTCCCCTGTTCACTTCTGTGATGTTGCCCCTGCACAGTTTTGTGCATAGTTAATCAGGATCAAGTTGGGGCTTGGAGTGTGCCCTGTGGCCATGTGGGCCTTATGGACTTTGGACTGGGCATTGGCCTTTTCTGGACAATTGTTTATATATCTCTGTTCTAAAATTGGTTCATATGGTGGCTTTTTCTTTGCAATTACAGTTTCAGTACTGCTGACCTCTAGCCCTTGTATTATTGTGCTGTGTGTCCTGTGCCATTGGTTTTCACCTGCAGCTGGTTGTGTGTATGGTGTGTGTGTGTGAATGGTGTGTGTCGTTCATGTGTGTCACTCTCATTTTCCTCCCTCCCTCCCTCCCTCCCTTGTGTGCTAGGTGGCTGTACTCACCGTTGGCGTCTTCGTTGGTGTTCCAGGTGGAGCATGGCGTAGAAGAGCATCGGAAAGACTTGAAGTTCCAGTTCCATGGCAGCGTTGAGCTTCTCTGTGTCTCTGTTGGTGAGTCTTTGGACTTCTGTGATGTGTTTCCGCCAGGCTTTTGATGGTGTTGGTACCGCCCCGGAAATCGTGGAGGTGTGCTGTGTCATAATATGATGGGCGGAACCTTGTCTTTTGCCTGGCTGTTGATGGCTACCGCCATGGTGCATGGTGTTAACTCCCTGGCGGATGGTGTGGTACATTGGCTGTCTAAGGCAGTTTTTCACCACCATGGTCATAGTTTGGTAGTAATTACTGATAGCCTGTTGGCGGTATTACCGCCACTTTAACAGTCACTGCCAATGTCACGATGACCACCTTAGTCTTTTTATTCTAAGGTTTTTCATGTTTTTTATTATTGTTCTTGATCAGAGACATACTTCTAATTACTAGGTACTTTGTCTTTTTTTGTATAGAAGAATGTGATAAGACAGAAGCTTCAAGTACCCAAAGTCAATGCTGGTCTGCTAGATCATTATCTATTTTATCCAGAGCATTCAATTGTCCAGTTTTCAAACCCATTAGCCCAGTCAACTCTATAATCCCTTCTACCATTACAGTAACTCTGCTTTTCAATTGATTAAAGAAGTGAAGGGTAGAAGGAAATGTGATTGTTTTGGTGGCGGGACTGTCCACCATGCCCTATTGTGTGCCTTCTCATCTCCATGCCCACTTTTTATCAAGGCCATTTTTGGAAGCAATGAAATCACTTCTTTCAGAGGGAAGAAGCCATCAAATCATATATGTTTTGCACAACACAAAATTGGGGGATAATGAATTCAGGGCTTCGGACACCCACCTTCTCTATGATCTTTCAGTAATCAATGCAGAGATATACTAGTTAGATTTCGCAAAAAGTATTTATAACACATCACTCCACACTACATTCCACCCACACTTTCATGTCTGAACACTTCCTTTGCAAATTTTTCAGGGTCCCACCTGCTTCAAGCCTGCTTTTTTCCACAGCCAAGGGGTCGGCCTTCCTTTATTTTGAGGTTCAAAGTCATAGAAAGAAACCACCATAATGTCACAAGTATGGAACTAGCAGCAGAATGTCAGCTGTTGCCAGTGAGGAATCCAGGAGACTGACACCTTAGGATATCAGTAACACTTGGTGCCACCAGACTTCACCTGCATCTGTCTCCCCTCCTTGAAATACATTTCATAAACACATTACATAGTAATCCAAACTTTTCTCCTACATACAGGAGAGCAACAAACAGTAAAGGGAAACTATGGATGTTGGAACGCTAGGGTCAACTGAGCTCAGGCTGCGCAATGTACAAATAAAGCAGCACCAACCACTCCTCCTTGAGCCTTGAAGGCTACCTGATTTAGTATGCTCACAAACCTCCATTAGCATGCCAAAGAAATCCAAATCAGGGCCCACCCTAGGACTGCAGTCTAGCTTATCACTTACAGTGAGGCCAGACATTCTTTCCACTAATTTTCCTACCACAAGCAGATCCTGAGTGGGATCCTCCTCCTTCTCAATTCTCATATGATTATCTTGGTCCTAGCAACTGATACCGTCCATATTTTCAGCAGTTATAGTAAGCAGCCTTAACTAAAACTTGCGTCCCCTCTATGAAATGCTTTTGACCTCCCCTATGACATCTCTCATGACATTTTCTATGACTGACATCACAGATGACATCTCAACATTAGTATAGTAAGCATTTTTGGAGTCTCTGTCACTTTTGTTGTTTTCACATCTCTCTCCTGCAGTCTCTTTATTAGACATTTATGCACTATTTCACCTAATATATTTTCTGAAATAATCTGTATACCACTTCAGAACCCTCTTTTCACTCACTCCTGCACCTATTTCCTTACATCTTACCTCTCAATCACTTCACCACACACACACACCCTACCCACACACTTGTAAGCATAGTATTTTCTTTAACTTTTGCTCTGTCCCTATTTGACAGATGTGTGCCTCCTTCATGCACTTTTGAATATAATCACAATTAGAACTAACATACATGACCATTGCTCTGTGAGCTCTGCAGAAAGGCCAAGGATTGGATGAGCATATGACCCAATGTCAGGCTTTGTGAACAATCTGCACTGCCTTCTGCCTGAACTCCGCAGCTGTCAATCGTGGCTCATTATAAACACCTACCCACAAACTAAAGTTACACAGAAACCCATAAGGGACTCTTTTCACTGTGCACACCTTTCAGGAATAATATGTTGCAGTAGAAAAACTACAGAAACACAATTCTGGAAAGAGCAAATATGGTTAGGGAATGCTAGCCTAAATAAAATATAAATCAGGGACCGGCCCCACTATCCCTTTTTTCTCAGCAACACCAGCAAATAAAATGGGTCGATATGTGCCCCTGTCTTAGAGAAATATGCATTTTCATTTTTTCCCATTTGCAGGCAAAGCAGGACTGGAATGAGGGTCAGGAACAGGACTGCAACATAAATCACAGAAGTGATTAAATGAATTAAACCAATTACTTAAAAACCCAACAGTATTTGATGAGCCAACACTGAGCATGTTACCTGGAAGCTGTTTTTTGAGGTCACTAGGAGTTAAGAAGGGAAAGGTTACACCCGCTTTAACTAGTGGCTTTGAATCACCAGTTTGGTAAGATGTTGATTTATACTGTGTCTGAAAATTGTCTTTGGAGAAACTTTGCAGAGGGCCTCTGAGTCACAGGACTTTTTAATAGGCTGTAAGGAACTGAGCTGTCTTGGTAATGGATGTCTGCCTTCATAAACAGATGTTCTGAATTGGAGGCTAAACATCATGGCAAGAGCTGAATGGCTCATAGGAAGTCAGGAGTTTAGCAGGGAACTAACATGGCTATTTGTCAGAGGACTAGTTGGGTGAGACTGGGACAAGGCGATACTGGGTTTGTGTTTGGTCTATGAAGGGAATACAAACAAAAGAGTACTAGAAAGCTGGAAGGGAAGCAGGACGGAAGCGGAGTGCTGAAGCAGGTTGGAGGAGGCTGTGAATTGTGCACTGGAAGTCTGTAGGGAAAACACAAATTACAAGTACACACAACAAGAATAAAAGCAGGGAAACAATAAACTACTTATGATGTATGCTAGTTTGTCTGCACCTTGGAAATGACCCCTCTGTGAGATGAAAAGCTCTTATATGAAAGCAAGGAGCAGAATAATCTCACAGAGATCAGGGAGACTCCCAGCAGCTCCTATGGTGAAGGTGCGCTGGATGGTTGTCTGTGCCAAAGGCACAAGCCTTGGAATGTAACTGCCACAATTGGAAGCAATACAAATCCAGATAACAATACAAGACAGAGCAAAAGGGAACAGAATAAGAAACACCAAAAACAGAAACTGGGCTCATACTTAGCAGGACTGGGATCAGGGTCAGGAACAGGACTGAAAATCTGAGGTTAAGACTTGGAAAATTCTGCACTCAAACAGCCAGACAGGGAGTCAGCATATAACAGCATATAACAGGGCAGATCAAGAAGACTGCATATAGGAGACAATGAACTATGGCTAACACTGGAACAAAGATGCACAAAAACGAAGAACAGAAACAGCAAACTATGTACTATGGCTAACACTGGAACACAGATGCAGGAAAACAAGGAACAGAAACAGGAGACTATGAACTATGGCTAACAAGGGAACAGGAACTATGGACAGACATATACTATGGAAAGCTATAAGCAGCACAATGGATTCAGAGAAAAAAAGAAACAGAATCAAAGGACACACCTGTAGTAACATCAGCAGGAACACAGAGCACAAGGAGATGCAATAGGAGTCAGTTGCAAGCAGGCACATTCTCTGCTCACAGGGCTGACATAGCTGGAGGCTCAGGTGGGGAGCACAGGTGCAGGGAGAGGTACAAGGAACTAATGTCCATGCAACCTTTGTTTTTTTCAGTGACTTGCTTTGGTTTGTTTAACGTTAAGTAATTTCATTTACGGCCCACCCGCTATAGCCACCCAACCCCATGCCACACACAGCCTTTGGCCTTGTGTGGCAGGATTGACTGCAGGGCCTTGCCTATGGCCTACCCACTATAACCACCCAACACCGTGCTATGTACAGCCTTTGGCCATGTGCAACAGGATTTAGCCACCTTGTGCCTTGTGCGGCTGGATTTGACTACAGGACCTTGCCTATAGCTTTTCCCTGGGGCCTACCCCATATTACCACCCAAACCCAGACCACTCATGAAGTGCTTCTTTATTTGGTGGAGATGAAATCAAATTCCTATGCATCAAGAATATGCCTCCAAAATCGAGGGGAGCGCACTCTCGGGGGTCCTTTTTTTAAGGTGTCCATTATCCATGGAAAATGGTGGAAAGACATTGCATACAACTAACCTATATGCAATGAGTTCAAAAGAGCAGGGCTTCTAGTCAATTTTACATACTTGTATTTTTATTACGGAGAACACAATCTCTGGTCTCAACACCAGATCACCAAAAAGGAAAGAACCCACTCATCACAGTAACTAGATGAGATATTGCGCAAAAAAAAAGAAAGAATGCAAACACCTCAATTAAGGGTTACAGACAACTTTTCAAGGTGGAAATGCAGAAAACACTTGATTTGCCTTGGCTATGCACAAGAAATTTGGATGATAAGATTTTTTGTGAAATGAGCATTGTGCCAGAATTATTCCTGCCCTCTGCATTTATCCAAGAAGAGGCCACCGTTTTGTGCAAAATGTCTACCCAACTGGAGTACATTCTATTGGCCAATTAGCAAGTGCTACTTCATTGGGTAAATGTATAGTGCCTCTCCTATACTACAGCTGCATAAAGGATGCTGAGGAAATGTCTCAGGGACCTTAAGCTCCTGATTTAAACTTTTTTTGGTGCTGCATTAGCGTAATTTTTTGATGCAAAAGGGGCCCAAACTTACAAAACACAATTGTATTTTGTAAGTGTTTGCCACTTTTGCGTCAAAAAATGATGCTAATGCAGCACAAAAAAAGTATAAATCAGGGCCTAAGTGTCTGTACCTTTGTCAATGTGATTGTTCCTCAAGCGTCTTCATCAGATAACTTTTCTAGGTGGCACTGCAGAGAAAACACACATGGTTGATTTGTACTTTAGAGAAGTAAGTGCTTCTTTTTTTGGTGGAGATGTGATTGTATTCCTAGACATGAACAGCATAAGACTGTGGGGGAAGCCTCAAGGCCCCTGCGGTCCCAGCTGGCTCCCCACCTCCTCTGGGAGCCAGCATTGCTCCCGTACACAGGGAGCTATGGAAAGGCAGCTCCCTGCGTGCAGGAGCAATACTTTTATCTCTTTCCCTTCCTGCATGTCTGCAGGCAGGGAAAGAGATTAAAACTCCGCTTCCAGCAGCTCAGGCATAGCAAAATCAAACAGCTATCTCCAGACGTTAGTCACCATCGGAGATATCAGAAGCCACCCCTGAGGGTTGGTCATCCCCAAAGTCCCACGGCCCCCTCCTTTGTTGTATGTAGGCAGGTCCTGAGAGGTGGTGGCCCCGTCCATATTTGGCCTGTGAGGGGGACAACACACCCCCTCCCTCTTTTAAAAATAGTACTTGGCCTCCTCCATAATCCCCTAATTTTGCCCCTGGGAGGTGGTGGTCCCAGGGCACTTCAATGCCCCAGGGGGGAGAGTCCATGCTTCTCTGCTCTTTTTTTACAATGAGCCCTGGGGAAATGTTGGTCCCCAGGGCTTAGGGGGATGTTTGTCCCCCCTTTATAAAAAAAAAATCTGCAGCCCTGGGGAGGTGGTAGCCCCCGGGGCATAAGAATGCTCTTGGTGGGGTACCCGAGGCAACTCCTCCATTTTTAAAAATAGATTCTTCATCGCCCCATGACCTGACTCACGCAGTGGCTACATTAAAAATAAATGTGGGAGACGGTGCTTGTTGTTTCTTTTAATTCACACTGTAAATTTGAAAAAAAAATTTTTTGCCCTGGCGGGGTCCCTGGAGTTCCGCAGGGGCAAGGCTGGGGGTTAGGGTGCTCATACCCTGCACCTTTTTCTTTTTTGTGTGCTTTTTTGTGACTAAAACTGAGTCCCAAAGTGGCTGCCAACACTTCCTGTTTGAATTGTGGGCAGCCAATCAGATTTCTGCACAAGATCGGGACTATTTGCGAAGTATTTGCTCACCTAGATATGCACATTTGGATTTTCTTTAAAATCTCTAAAAATACTGAACGGATTTGCAGCAAATTCAATAAGTGTGCTTTCGGGACCAAGAAATACTTTTCTGCCAAATTTGGTGTAATTCCGTCCATTAGTTCGGACTGTAGCCATGTCTAAGATCTCTATAGGATTTAACATGGGAAGCGTACTTTTTGTTGGCCTCCTCTTGATGGATCCCACCGAAGCATTCTATGCAAAACATGACCCTAGAGGACACTATATATATATAAATATCACGACAAAAATAGAAATACATTCACACAGTCAGGAATTAAGAAAGTGAAGCAAAAAGGCTTTTAATTACTACGCGTTTTGGCTGTAATCACGGCCTTGATCATGTGAGTTAAACCACCAATTGAACAAAAGTTAATATATAGCATCCAGTTGCATAAAAACAGGACTACACAGAGGAAACTAGGAGAACAGGGCACATGCGTGATTAATCATACTAATTATACCATTCATATTGGACACAAATAAACTTTTTTTTCAATATATACATTTCAAATAATATGATCAGTCATGAAAATCAGTAAATTACCATATCCCAAAATTATATAAAATATCATTTGGTTTACGATGTTCCATCATGCAATACCCACACATCTAAGGGAGAAACAAGTATAAAAATACAAGTATAAAAATACAAATTTCTCGGTAAATATGGCTTATAAATGAATATATATACATATATTATCAATATCAAAAATGCCTATAAATACCAAATACAATAATTCTGATGCCCCAATTGCAAAATTCATAAATTATTTGTATCAAAAGTGTTAATTATTTCTAATCAGCCTCCTCACAGAAAATATACATAAACCTCTAACACAACTACAACATAATCTAATTGTTCAAATGAATCTAAACAAAACAAAGAAAAATGTGCTCAAATAAATATTCTTATCTGCGTATCCATCACCACACCACGTGAAGATCTAAATTGGTGAAAATGAAGATAAAATAACTGGGATCCAGTTATCAGCCATCCGACCCCCAATTACCTATAAAGAAAAGTATATAAAGTACACTGATTACAATCCATAACATACATTACAATCTAAAACCTCATACACAAAAAGTACATAACAGACATATTAACTGCAGATGTAAAACAATATACATGAAGCACTATAATCTCATAAACATTGAATAACATCTAATCTTTTAATCCTGATACAGGTGAGTAATCAATTCCTCAACAGAGTTCAATCCTCTAGGCATCTTAGTTTCCAAGTCCAAAATATATCTAGATTCCTTCTTGCGTAATAGATGTTCCCTGTTGCCCCCTCTGTGATATACTAGTACATGTTCAATAGCAAAATAATACAAGAATGAACAATCAGAATTGTGTTTGTGTTCGAAGTGTCTAGCTACAGGATAATGTACATCCTTAGATCTAATGGCTCGCATATGCTCCAAGACTTGCTTCTTAACACTGTGTTTTGTCCTACCCACTTACCACTTGTCACATGGACATTCCAATATGTAAATAGAAAAAGGAGTACTACAGGTCAAGAATTGTGTAATCTGCTGCACATGTCCTGGTTTGCATGTGCAATATTCTTTACGCATTATACTCTTATGACAAGCCTTGCAATGTCCACAGGAAAAGAATCTTTGTAGATTATGTTCCCTATTCTAGGGAATAGTGGTAATGTCATTAGATCTAAGAATATCATGAAGACTAAGTCCTCTTCTATATGTAATCTTGGGTCTTTTCTGAATTAAGGAACCAATAATAGGATCACTTTTCAAAAGGTTCCAATTTTTTGAAACAATATTTTTAATCCTAGGGGTGTCTTCATTGTAGGTCATGATGCTATCTGAGTCATCATTCTTATTTTTTGGTGTATTGTCGAATAATGTCTGTATTCTATTCTCCTTTCAATTTGTCAGTCGCCTTTTTAATCACCCAATTAGGATAACCTTGTTGTTTAAACCTCAGAATCATATGATTTTTTTCTCTCTCAAAGGCCTCATCTGTACTGCAAATTCTCTCAGCCCTCAACAGTTCCCCATATGGGATACTCCATTTCAGATTATCAGGATGTCCACTAGAGGCATGAAGAAGATTATTACCAGCCGTACTTTTACGAAAAAGTTCTGCAGTGATTTTCTTTTCTTTAATCACCACTACAGTATCCAGAAACTCAATAGACAATTTGCTCATATTAGATGTCAATAAAATATTTAGGTCATTATTGTTTAGTTTATCAATCAACTTTCTAGCTTCCTCTTGTGTTCCTTTCCAAACAATGAACAAATCATCGATATATCAAAGCCACAAAACAGCCTGTTTAATTTCAGGCTAACTCGCCTCATTCTTAAAAATCTTCTCTTCCCACCAGCCCAAAAAAAGACAGGCAAAACTGGGAGCAAAGTAAGTCCCCATTGCAGTCCTAAGGATCTGTTTGTATAACATTCCATTAAACAGAAAAATGTTGTTAGTAAGGCAATATTTAATCATGTCAATGATCATATCAGTATGTGCTAAAAACTTCAATAATCAGGTCTGTAAAAAAATTTGACAAGCTTGTATACCCTTATCGTGTTCAATGATAGTGTACAGGGTATTCACATCCAGGGTTATCAATACGAAATCATCTTCCCAACCAATCCCTTCCAATTTACCCAAAAAATCTTTGGTATCGCAAACATAAGAGGGCAAATTAACAACAAACTCCCTTAGTAAGAAATCAACATATCTTGATGCGTTTTCCAATGCACTATCACAGGAGGACACTATAGGTCTCCCCGAGGGCAATTCCTATCCTTATGAATCTTTGGGAGAATGTATAACACCGGTAGTTTGGGAAAATCCTTCTTCAGTAAACAGTGTTGATCCCCTATCAACAAACCTTTATCTTTCCATTCTGTCAAACTGTACCAAATGTCTGTTATACTTTTGAAATATGTCTCCTTTGTAATGATCATATAAAAATTGGTATTATTGAGCTGACGCATAACCTCATCAATATACATCTGTCTAGGCATCAATACTATATTCCCGCCTTTATCGGCCGGACATATAATAATATCCTTGTCATCAGCTAGAGCTTTAAGGGTAGTCCTCTGATCTAACGTAAGATTTTGATTATATTTTGATTTAAACCATGTTTTGTGTCGATATTAAACAAGATTCTGAACAACCATACCATGAAAGATGTCAATATTATCATGGTTCATGTTAGGAAAGAAGGTAGATCTAGGCTTGAAACCTGAAGGTGCAGTAAAATCATACATAATACCTAAATCATCCAAACTTTTGCATAAATCTTTCGTTTCATCCATCAAAAGCTCATTATTCTCTAATTGATGGAGAGTTATAAGAGAATCAACATCACTGATACATAACGAATCTTGACTTACAGAATTATTAGAACATTCAACATTCTTCTCAATCTGATTTGAGTGTTTCAATTCAAACCATTTCTTCAACTTCAATTTTCGAAAGAATTTGAAAAAATCAATCTGAGTTTCAGCATAACTGAAACATTCAATAGGGCAGAAAGAGAGACCTAAACCTAAAGTTTTCTTATCATTCTCAGTCAGTACATATTTCGATATGTTAACAATCATTTTATTCACCATATCGACATCCATCAAGGTTGCACATTAGAACTTCTTGTAGTTTTTCCCACTTGTCCCATTCTTAAATCCATTCTTGTGGCAATTTCTGAGTCTTTCTCGCCTCTTCTGGCTCCGCCCCTTCTTCCTCTTTGAGCCATTGATCTACCTCTGTTCATTGATGGCACATCCTTCTGATTTTTGGAGATCTGCCTGCCTCGTCGTAGAAGGCGATATTCGTCAAAGAAAGTCACTGGTTTATTCATCATTTCTAAATTAGATGTTTCACTATCAGTAGAACTCAAGGTATCCATATCTCTAGCACTCTCCAAATCACTTTCTGAGACAGAAGGCTGCCTATCTGCCACAGATTGAATATTAGCAGGTTTGTATAGATGATCACATTTTCTACTAAATGACAAAATTAGTCTGCTTGCATAATCTCCTATATCTCTATGTAGTTTTTGTTGTTTCTTAACCATGATATCATCTTCATATTTCCTCAATCTAGTGTTCATTGTCTCCATAAATTTAGCGATAATCTCCTTCTCAGATCGTATTTCAAGATCATCCTTCTTTTTTTTAATATCCTCCAATAAAATTTCTCTGTCTCGCCATGCATATTTTACTAGAATTTCCAACATATGTCTTGAACTCACAGCTGAATTTCCTGCCCATTCCTTTAACATCTCAGGATTAGGTGACTCAGGTGTAGGTGTAATAAAAATTCTTAAACCTCTGGGTATCATTTCTTGATCAATATCATTTTGTAAAGATGTTGCTTCCCACTATTTCGATATTTCCAATTTGCATGACTTTTCCAATTTATGTAATATGGTATTCAAATTGTCACTACATTCTTGTTCTCTTTCACAGAATAATCTTTTAATTGAAATCTTGGAAAATAGTGCCTGAGCAGCTAATTGTCTTTCCTTCTCAATATCTCCATTCATTGTGTCAAAAAAAACAAAAATAAATACACAAAAAAAAACGCAGAAAAAAAAGATTATAAAAAAGATATATTAATGAAAAATCTCCACTCTGTATATGCGAAACATTTCAAAATTCCCCCAGGTAAAATACCTGGTTCCCCATGCCACTAAAAAGACGGAATAAATATCAAATATCACTGTTCAATGGTCTCAATTAATATCCAAAGCACCCGCAGTCCATACACGGAAGAAAAAAGGTCAAAACTCCGTGTCCAAACAAAAATAAATAATAAGTTATAACAAAGACACCTTCAACAGAGAACCATAACATACCTCCAATGTTCGCAGTTGTCCATAATATCCACCACATTCAATAGTCCATTTTCCGTATTAGCAATGAAAGGAAAGGACCTGTGTCGGAAGAATCACACACACCTGTAGTTAATCCTAGTTTGTTTTAACGGGATAACAGGAGTTAGCTTAGCCGTAGGCTTGTAAACTCGTGCCCCCGTCACCTAGTGACTTTTAACCTACTTAGCTTACTCTGTCTTAGTCCATTTAATTATTTATTTCCTTTAAAATGGCGGCCTTGTTTATGGTTGGGCCACTTGTTATGAGTTTTATTATCAGTGTCACTGCGCCAAGGCATCAAGATCAAGCACGAAAGACAAACAAACAGTATGTTTTCACACTTAGGGATTTTCCCTCTCTATACTTTCGAGGGATTGTTGATATTAATTGCCATTCCAAGCATGCCTGCTATCTATTGTTTTGGAATACACCTACGTCAGGGGACCTTGTAGATCTGTATAAATACATCACACTTCAGACAGATAATCAGAGGGATTCCGACCAGAGGGCATCGCCACCATCGCTGATACCGATGCTGCAGTCGTCTTGACGCTGACCCAGTCTCTGTGTCCCTAGGGAGTCTGAGATAGAGATCTCATTCCAAGGTAACGAGGGTTGGGGGCTCCTCTCATGGACATGGCTTTGGCAGATTAGGTTTAGCAAACCCAGCTCTCCTTTAGGTAGGAGGTTAGGCCTATTCTCATTAGGGTATTAGGGCATATTCCATCACGTACATATATATATATTTCTTTCATATATTGCAAAAATGGTGGGGGTCTTTATAACCATGACTCTCTTCTTCACAGTACTGTTGCTTGGTATATTCATTATCCTAATCATTGCAGTTCATGCAACTTATCGCAAATGGCAGGTATGTTAAATAAAAACTATTATAACTTCACTGCATCTGTGTTATTGCCTTTGTTTGTATGAGACATAATACATCTGTGAGAAAAGGGTCATTCCCGTTTAACCACGACAACCCTGAGATATCTTACTTTGAGTCCATGCGTAAGCGACTGCTACAAATCACCTTTTACTATTGTGTTTCTGGTGAGGTACTGCTAGTGAGCCGGTAAGGTTTGGACAACAGTCACAACTAGTTGTAGGAAGAGACTAAGGGGGTCATTCTGACCCTGGCGGTCTATGACCGCCAGGGTCGCGGATGACTGAAGCACCGCCAACAGGCTGGCGGTGCTTCAAAGCCCATTCCGACTGCGGCGGTAAAGCCGCGGTCAGAAAACCGGGTCCGGCGGTTTCCCGCCAGATTTCCCCCGGCTGGGCTAATCCTCCATGGTGGCGCTGCAAGCAGTGCCGCCATGGGGATTCCGACCCCCTTCCCGCCAGCCTGTTCCTGGCGGTTTTCACCGCCAGGAAGAGGATGGCGGGAACGGGTGTCCTGGGGCCCCTGGGGGCCCCTGCACTGCCCATGCCACCGGCATGGGCAGTGCAGGGGCCCCCTAACAGGTCCCCAGCATGCTTTTCACTGTCTGCTTAGCAGACAGTGAAAAGCGTGACGGGTGCAACTGCACCCGTCACACACCTGCAACATCGCTGGCTCCATTCGGAGCCGGCTTCAGTGTTGCAGGCCGCCTTCCCGCTGGGCCGGCGGGCGCTAACAATGTTAGCGCCCGCCGGCCCAGCGGGAAGGTCGGAATGGCCCCAGCGGTCTTTCGACCGCGGAGCGGCCATATGGCGGTTCCCGCCTGGCGGGCGGCGACCGCCACCCGCCGGAGTAGGAATGAGGCCCTTAGTCACCTACAAACGAAAGTATTGTCATCCTGAGACCAGCAGTCTTGCTCAGAGCAAGAGTCCAAACTACGACATGGCGCCACCAACGATGGTGTTTAGGCACTAATTTACGGATACCCTGACTATCACTGTCTCACAGACAACAGGTACCCTAAGTACCATTATACGGAGACGTCCGTGGTCTTTGGGAGAATCCTCCTCGGCTGAACAGATAACACCTAATTAAGCTGTAGGTTGTTCGAGCTCGAACTTATTAAAAGGAAAAAACTTCCCCTGTTTTTGGTGTTCCGTTTCTCTAAACAACTATGGCTAATACCATAGACATTCCTGCGAATGCTAGACATGCACTTAAACAACATTTATTAGCGCATGGCCTTACAGAAGAGGGCGGGGATGTTACTATGATTATAGAAGCAACTGAAGCATACCAAACAGAGACTTTTTACAGTTGGGTCACCTTTCCTGAGGCTGACCAAAGAACACACACATTTCACACATATGACATTGCGAACGTACCTGTACGGTACGAGGCATACCAGTATCATGAAATATCGCTCACATATCAAGAGCATCAGAACTGGTTTGAAGGCGCCCTACCACATGTACTACGAAGAGTGAGGCTAGGTCCTTTAAGTA
Source organism: Pleurodeles waltl (assembly GCF_031143425.1). NCBI lineage: Eukaryota > Metazoa > Chordata > Amphibia > Caudata > Salamandridae > Pleurodeles > Pleurodeles waltl. The sequence continues at coordinate 89,223,362 of NC_090448.1, read as the reverse complement.
ATGAGGGACCTACATGGCCTATGTTTGCCACATATACACTTCACCCAGGCATACAGAATATGCCGATCGCAGATTTACGAGTACTATATAATGAATTAGTGGCATTATATAGACGATTGGTTCTGTTCGTAATGCGAACATTGAACACAACACCAGCGCGTCCAGCACCGCCAGTAGCTGGCGGTTATCAATTGGCTACTGGGATTAATCCACAAACAGTGCATACCATTATGAGTAAAGTGCCCACAGAACGGGAAAAAATACCGTTCTGGATTGCCCAGAAAACAAATCAGCTGGAAGCTGTGTTCCCCCATACAGGGCCACAGGAAAAACATAGACTGCTCACTATGTGCTTGCCGTTTGGGATGGTTCCCTCAGTGGATGAATGTGCCACATGGGGTACAGTCTTCGCTGCCGTTTATACTACCACACATGGTACCCCGACACTTGCCAATTTACCGGAAGTGTTAAAACAAATACAAAACGAGCATGGGGCTGCACCGGCCCTGGATCTGGGGATGAAATTGATGCGTAACTTTGACGCCGTCTCCTCGATCATACTAAGTAATATTAAAGGGGAAGCGGTGGCACTGGCAATACGCCAGCGTCTCCGGGAAACTCCAAATATGGAACAAGAGAGATAGCTGCCGAAAATCATTTCCGATACCTATACTAGTATAGGACGGGATAGTTTGGGAGCCAAACCTAAGAAATTGGAATTACCAGGTGCCACCCATAAGGAAGGTACAAAGCAGGCACAAGAGGGCTCTAAAAAGCGCTGGGATAAACAAAAAGATTTCAAAGACAGGAGAAATAAAAGAGCTGATTCTCCACATCCGGAGTACTCCGAAAGGAGGTATAATCTTAGAAATAGAGATAACATTAGAACTCCAGACAGATATACTGATTCACGTCCTTCTCGTTCCTTTCAGGACGCACCAGATAAACGTAGCGAGAGAGGGGGCCATCAAGATCGACGTCCGGAATACGTGAAAGAAAAAAAAGACTCGACACAGTCTGCCATTAAAAAAGAAGAAAAGACTCCTCAGCAAAAGCCGCAATTTAAAAAGAAGAAAGTGGCAGCACTGACAGTTAAAAATGCCAGTAGTATTGAGAACACTGTTGAGGAACAAGAAGTGGGCCGTGACTCTGTTGGACAGCGCAGCAGAGGTCACGATATGTCGCCAGAGTCTGAAAGATCATCTGGATGCGACAGCAACTAGCGATTACATCGCGGTTGAGACAGCGGATGGCCGTGTTCTCCCACCCGATCGGGTTTATGATTTAACAATTCAGATAGAGGGAGACGTGGAACGCATTATTAGTGTGATATTTTGGGATGAACTTACTAGTGATATCCTGTTGGCCGAGAGAGACTGGCCACCTGAACATGTCCGCAAGCTCCCACATGGGGAAGATGTCATTTTGCCTTCTTTTTCCGATCTTGTTCCGGAGGCAGACAAAAAAGCCTATGCTGCTGAATGGGCTTTAGCGCAGGCACCTGCACTATACCGTAATCATGTAGGGTGGGACAAGGACTCTCCTTGTCATGTTATTCCCGTTAGGTCTACACCCCACCCGCAACCACAATACCCTTTTAAGCATGAAGCAAAAGCTCCAGTGACGGAGATACTGTCACAACTTGAGTACCAGGGAGTGATTGAGCCCTGTACATCGGCAATGAATAATCCATTATTTCCCGTTGCAAAACCAGATCATTCATATAGAATAGTGGTTGATTATAGACACTTAAATAGTCATTCACGCACATATGCTATACAAAATTCACACAGCACAGCACTGATAAACAATATAGTGCGTAAAAAATATAAAACTACATTGGATATATCTAATGGGTTTTTCTGCCAGAATTTAGCACATGAAAGTAGGGACCTGAGTGCATTTTCGTTTGGCTCTCAGAAACGCTTTTGTCATTTGCCCCAAGGCTATAAAAATAGCCCAGGACTGTTTTCAGCCCGTGTGACATCAATTTTGCATGAGCACGAGCTTGATTCCGATGCATTGTCCTTCTCCTTCCTGGCGGCCAAGACCTGGAACTCCCTCCCCACCAGCCTCAGGACCACCCAGGACCACTCTGCTTTCCGGAGACTCCTAAAAACCTGGCTGTTCGAGCAGCGATAACCCCCCTTTTTCCCCTAGCGCCTTGAGACCCGCACGGGTGAGTAGTGCGCTTTATAAATGTTAATGATTTGATTTGATTTGATCTATCTCACTGACAACGCCCTCGACATTCATCTTGCGAGGGTCGATCGGATCATTTTGGGATTTGCAGACCTCGGTTATAAATTTAATTTTAAGAAAAGCAAGATAGCCTTTCTTAGTGTATTGTTCCTGGGATATGAACTATCAGACGAGGGGAAGAGCCTGGCCCGCACTTCCTAGAAAAGTGTGCTCAGCTACAGCCTCCGAACACACTTAAGAAATTACAGTCATTATTGGGTTTCTTCAATTTTGGCAGAACATACATTCTAGATTATGCAGAACGCATCAAGCCACTTTATGACTTAATACAGCCCAATTTTTCTAGCAGACGGTGGACGATTGAACACACACATATCCTAAGGGATATGCAACGGGACATGCTCGATGCTAAACACTTACACACATGTGACAATAAAACAAATTTGGTCATCAGGATAATTGCTGGAGCACTTGGATTTACTTATGTCACCTTTAATGAGGATGACACAGTGCCGATCGCATATAAATCACACTAACACTCAAATGCTGAAAAACGTTTTGCACCTACAGAAAAACTTCTGACAGCAGTTCAGGTGACCGTCATAAAGGAGAGGCCACTTGCCCAGGGGAAACGCATTATTGTTGTCTCCCCGGTGCCGGCCTTAGAGGCTGTCACTAAAGCGAGTGTTCCAAACGCTAAGGCATTACATCCACGCTGGATTCAATTGGCAACGTCTCTGACCGCCACTGATGTTGATTATGTGTTTGACCCCAGGCTTCAGACACAAGAATTTCTCCAGTATGAACAGGAGTACCCCGCTCCTCTACATATCTTGCCACTGGACAGTTATAATACTATCATTTATACTGACGGATCGACACAACCGGCTGTAGGTACTAAACATCAATACTCGGCAGCTTGCGCAGCCGTGTGCGGGATAATGGAAGACGGAGTTTTCCATCCTCACAATACCTACACGCAGACCTTAGGGGTCTGCAAAGCCCAGTTGGCCGAGTTTAAGGCTCTTCTTCTAGCGCTCGAACATACTGAGCCAGGAACCCGTACTTTGATCGTCTGTGATTCATATTACTGCATCCAGTCATACAATGATTACCTCAATCATTGGAAACTGAACGGGTTTAGAGATTCTAAAGGGAACACCATTAAACACAAAATGTTGTGGGGAAGGGCGGCTGATCTTAAGGATAAGCTACCATGTGTCCATGTAGTTCATTCATTAGGACACCAACGTGTAGAAATACACGTTGCCGGCAATACATTGGCTGATGAAGCAGCCAAAGCATCAGTAGCTACGGCTTCTGTGGCTGCAGTGACTCGTTCTCGGACGAGGTTGGATAATGAAATACAGATTGCCGTTAAAGCTTCGGCTGCAGGCAAGACCCTTCCGAAAGGATACCCTACGAACTATACTTACCATATCAGTGCACAGAATGTTGCTTATGCAATGATTCCTGGGGTAGGTGATCGAGTAATCCCCAATGAAGACCAGAGATTAGAGCTGATTACAGCCGCACACGAGGGTGTCGCTTCTGCACATGCTGGTATACAGGCCACTATAACAATTCTAAAACAACGATACTGGTGACCTGGTCTATGCAGACGGACTAAACAGTATGGGCCATATGTACGAACACATTTTCCCATAGACATAGAATGGGTAAAACCCTTTGCTACATCTGGCCCTATGTCCTTTGCTGTGACATTTGTCAGCAGATTAAGGGATCAAATATCAAATGCCCTCCGCAGACATCCCTCTTAGTGTCAGACAAGCCACTCCAATGTGTATACCTGGACCATTGTGGTCCCTTACAGCCTGATGGTGCTTACAAATACATTTTAGTGGCTGTGGATTCCTGTTCTAGATTCCTGTGGGTACGGCCACAGCGGTCGGCTGACGCCCGGACTGTTATAAAAGATTTGGGGCCAGATGTAGCAAACGTTTTGCGACTCGCAAACGGCAAAATTTGCCGTTTGCGAGTCGCAAAACGCGTATCCCAATGCAGAAATGCATTTTGCGGGTCGTTACCGACTCGCAAAATGCATTTCAGACTCGCAAATAGAAAGGGGTGTTCCCTTCCTATTTGCGAGTCGCATTGGGATGCAATACCATTTGCGACCGCATATGCGGTCGCAAATGGCATCGCAGTTACCATCCACTTCAAGTGGATGGTAACCCAATCGCAAATTGGAAGGGGTCCCCATGGGACCCCTTCCAGTTTATGACTGGAGCCCAAAATATTTTTTCAGGGCAGGGAGTGGTCCAAGGGACCACTCCCTGCCCTGAAAAAAACCCGAAACTAAAGGTTTCGTTTTTTTTTTAAGTGCAGCTCGTTTTCCCTTAGGGAAAACGGGCTACACTTCAAAAAAAAAAAACTGCTTTATTTAAAAGCAGGTCGCTAACATGGAGGTCTGCTGACGTCAGCAGGCCTCCATGTTAGCGAGTGCCTATACTCGCAATGGGGCCGCAATTTGCGACCCACCTCATGAATATTCATGAGGTGGGTCTTTGCGACCCCATTGCGAGTTGCAGTCGGTGTCTGAGACACCGTACTGCATAGCAATTTGCGACTTGCAAATTGCGAGTCGCAGGGACTCGCAATTTGCAAGTCGCAAATTGCTTTTTTCCTACATCTGGCCCTTGCTGATCTTTATCGGTACATATGCGGTTGCAGCATTCCTTTCGGACCAGGGCCCTGCATTTGCCTCTAAAGCTTTCAGGGACACCATGAGAACGATGGGTGTTGAACTCCATTACTCCACACCATACCATCCCGAGGGAAATTCGGTCGTGGAGAGGCGGAATCGTGATCTAAAGCAGTCCTTAACAGCTCGAGTATTAGGTTCAGGCTGCAGTTGGTTACATTACCTATATGGGGTCCAGAGACCACTGAATAATCTGCCAAGGCGGTCCTTGGGGGGAAAGTCTCCATATGAGGTTCTCTTTGGGATACCTATGTATGTCCCTGATCTTGATGCCCCTGGTATGGCAGCAGAAACACCATTTGACACAGTCCAATTCAAACGGAGTAGTGGAACGCTGGTCCGGCACAGGCAACTCCAGTCTCTCCCAATAGACATAGACTCCAGAGACGGGAAAACCGGAAATATGGTCGCTCAATCCTAGTGCTGGTAAGTCGACATCACATCTCCAACATGCAAAAACATCCTCAATATCCACAGAAGTGAATAATCTACTTTCACATCAGAAGGACACGGGCCTGTGTCGGCAGGGTCGCATTACCAATCACAGTCCGATCCAAGAGGAATTGCCGAACGCTGATCCGATGCCTGAAACTCCCGCCTCAAAGAATGTACGTGAAATCCAAGAACGGGAAAAAAGGGGGTATCGACTCTTACTTCCTCTGTGTAGTCCTGTTTTTATGCAACTGAATGCTATATATTAATTTTTGTTCAATTGGTGGTTTAACTCACGTGATCAAGGCTGTGTTTACAGCCGAAACGCGTAGTGATTAAAAGCCTTTTTGCTTCACTTTCTTAATTCCTGAGTGCGCAAATTTATTTCTATTTTTGTTGTGATTTACGATCTTACCGGTCTGCTCTTGCTGGTTTTTTCGTGCCATCCCTCCCGGGCTGTTCGAGCCCGGAAAGAGCATTGTTGTTTGGATATATATATAAATATATGTATATATATATAAATACAATGTCTTGCTCACGGTTAGTGAGTCCTACTGTACTTTTCACTTAAATAGTCTTACCCATTGAAGCCATTATGCAGCATTATGGGAGCAGTAGTTTGTAAAATGTAAATAAATAAACAAACAAACAATATAACTTAACATGAAAGCAAAAGAATTAAAATATTATGATGTTAGTGATGTGACAATTCACAGTTTACTGTTCATTTCTCTCTACAAGTATCTTATCCATGGCACTGTCTCTTTTATGACTGCATATTGGACTGTTTCTGTCTGGTACATTGTAAGTGGTCTGTGCTTTGTGCAATCACATTTACATGATCTGTATCTGATCTGATATGAGTGGCACTGTGAAGTAGTGTCTAATAATGTAACAATGTGGATGATTCAGTGGTGTAGCGATCTAGTTTTGACTGTGCTAAGAAAATCTGAAACCTACAAGAATTCACTTGCTACAGTGACATCTGTTCTGCCATTGAGCATGACAAATTGCATGTCTTTGCCTAATACATAGATATTCCATTATGTATATAACTCAGCTCTGCTTAGTGCACGGCACACACAGGTAATTCCTACTTCAGCTGTTTCTAGCAATATGTGTTTAGCAATGCACCACCGAATGCTCAAATGGTCTTAGTGTGTTGTGATGTAGGTAACACAATGAAGGCTAAGATGGGAGATGGTGGTGTCACGTACCACATTTGCACTTCAAATGCTCTGGCCCAGCACACAGATAAAAGGACTTCACACTTGTCGCTTGTGCCCCCAGACAGACTGGGACCTGGTCAGAGAGGCATGAAACTTCAGACACATCTGTAGGGGAATATTTCGACAGATTCTCCCATTTCAAAGCTAGCACCAGTAATTACATTGGGACCCTTAGACCCACTCTTCAGTACATTCCTGGACCAGTGACAACTACAGAAGAAGGACTGCTCTGCTACTTAATGCCTGCCCTGCTGTATGAAAAGAAAGACTGGACCTGCACCATTCTTCCCCAGCTGAAGTGACTCTAAGGGTCAGCTGACTGACCCCCTAATATGAGCTATAGGGACATGATGGAGTGTGATTAAAATCTAATAATTAGCATGAGAAGCTTGAAAAATAATGCTTAGTGAAATCGCATGTGTATGACATGTGCTCACGGGGAGTGGCCACCATTGTATTCGATGATTAATAAAATTGACTAATAATGAAATATTAATGTACTAATGTATGATTTGTATTAGTATTAAGAGTTATATGTTAAGGTTTTGCTAATTAATCACTAGGCCTTAGTTAGCATGAGTCGGGCCTAGCTGCCCGGTTTCATATTAAATGTGTTTTTCTAACGTGCAATGTGCTGACTTGCTGAAGGACATGAAGCCGTACTTTTCCAGAAGTTAGAGATGTGGGTGTAACCGTAGTAAATCTTCTCATTAGAACCCAACTTGCTCAAGGAGACATTCTTGTGGAGCGCAACAGTGTAATTCACAACAGGTACAAGGTAATTTAGACTAGGGAAGACAATGGGACTACTGACTTGAGTAACAAATGTCACTTATTCCTCACCTGACATTCTACCCGTTGGAGGCGTCAATTACAGGAGCCAATAAACTACGTGAGAACTTTTATGGGGTGACAATCGTAATGAGACGACAAGTAAACCATTGGATGGAGATGATGGTGCGCTAAAACTTGCCCAATTGGAAATTAGGGGACTGTACAACAAGATCGATATAAAATTCTTGGACACGAGGAGAATTCAGCCATTACAAGCCATTATAAGCCATTACGTGCCTTTTGCTATTGCCCAGCCACTTTGTTACTCTGCCCAAAGACTTTGCTGTTTGAACTTTGCAAACCATCCTCACTTACTTTGCCTTGCCCGATTCATACTTTTCCTCCTTAGGAGGGAAGTATTCCCTTTTGCCCGGTCTTACTGAACTTTGCTGTGTTTCCTGGCTGATGGCGAATCAACTGATGTCCTGAGGACGAAGACTGACTCTGTATGCTGACTCATTACGGAGGGTAACTATATGATGATGAAATTGTAATTGTCTGTTTGCCTTTTCTTTCTAGGTACCAACTGCTTCTTTTGATAGAGACCATAGTTAGATGTTTTCTAAATTTGTGTTGCTAAATTGTTTGCATGAAGCCCAACATGCTAATGCTAATTCGAGGTTAGTTAAGGAGTTCACTAAACTGACGCAAATAGACAAATTACTAAATCTATGCTTTGTTGAATAATGCGCTAATGATACTCTGCCAAAGTTAACCCATGTTGACGTCCTGCTATGTTCTAATGTTCATGATCTTTGCTTTGATAAAATCTTATTCGAGTTATCGTATTATGACAATGTTGGGGTGTTTTCTGGTTTTGAGACTAATAAAATTGCTAGTAGAGTGTAATCAATAGGGAATAAGGGCCAGATGTAGCAAACAAAAAAATTGCGACTCGCAATTTGCGAGTTTGTGCGACTCGCAAAATGCGAGTCTCAAATCGAAATGCAGGCAAAACAACAGTGCCGAAATTGCGACTCGCAACCGGACTTGCAACGCAGTGTGCGAGTCCGCCGATTGCGAGGTCGCGTTTTGCGACTGTGCAAAAAACGAATTCGCAATTAGCGAGTGGCTGTCGCAAATTGCGATTAGCTTGTTAATTGATTACAGGTGCTGCAGAACACTCCAGAAACCACTCCAGAACACTCTGGAAACACTTCCTGGCACATGATGATGACATCACAGCCAGGAAGTTTACTAATACACCTGGGAGGAGGGAGGACCACACCCTTTTATAACTGCTGAACTGCACACAGGAGAAACAGCAGCTGCCATGGAAGGAACTCCAAGGAAGAGAAAGCTGAAGTTCTCTGAGAGGGAGCTGGAGGTGCTGACAGACGAATGCTGTCAGCACTATGACGAATTGTTTGGTAAATCAGCCCTAAATGTGCCTGAAGCCACCAAAAAACAGCTGTGGCAGGACATCCAGGACAAAATAAATTCCCTGGGGGTGAGCCGCAGGAGCATTGATGACATCAAAAAAAGGTGGTATGACCTCCGCTCCCGGACCAAGGAGAGGGTGGCTGAAAGGCTCCGGGAGATGAGAGGCACAGGAGGGGGACCATCGTCTGTGCCACCACCCACACCCCTGGAAGAAAGGGTGGAGGAAACCCTGGAGCAGGAGGCAGTCTCCGGATTTGGGGACCTGGACACCTCACAGCCCAGCACATCAACCGGTGAGTACCATGTGACATGCCTGTACCCCTATCAATGCCATACCCCCACCCACCATGTACACAGGGGCATGCTCAACCAAGATAGCTCCATTTCAGGGTAGCAAATGCCAGAAAGATGCATTATGGGAAATGTAGTCAAGTAGGCAGTTCATAGTCAAATGTTTATTAGGAAGTGTGCAACAGATAGTAGACACTGACAGTCTGTTCCCCATGTCCCACAGGTCTCCAACAAGACACCACCACTACTCAAATCAGCCAGCCCCATGAGGACACCTCAGGACCCGCCAGCACTCCCACCTGCATGGCCAACAGCATCCCTGCAGTATCCACAACTGCTGCAACTGTATCCCAAGAGGCTGCGCCAGCAACAGGCAGGAGTGAGACAGTGGAACTCACAGGGCAGCCACCGCTGCGCAGGCGACGTAGGTCCAGAACATCAGGGCTGCAGTCCGGCCAACAACCTCCCAGCACCAGTGAGGCACAGCTGCTGTATGGTCAGCGCCTACAAAATAGAATTTTAGGGAGGATTAGTGGTGTGCTGCACCGCTTCGTGCTCAATAACCAGGCCAGCATGCAGCAACTGAACTCCAGGATGGACATGATATGCACAAACACTGGGGACCTTGCCCTAGCCATGAGGGAACTGGCAGGAGGACTTCTGGCCCCGGCCGAGGGTGGGCGGCGCAGGGACAGTCAGCTCCTGCACAGACTAGACAGGATGGCCACATCCATCGGCAGGCTCGCCATGAACACCACAGGCCTGTCGAGGAGGACAGATGGGCTGCAGGTGGAAATGAGCCATTTCGCTGGGGATGTGGCTAGGGGCCTGGGACGTCTCACCCACATCATTGACTTGATGGAGGCACGGCATCTGTCTAGGGGCACAGGGGAAACACCCCAGGACAGTGAGGAGGGCTCGACAGTGAGCAGTGTCTCTGCCACTGACAGTAGGGTGCTCAGGAGTACCAGGCAGAGCACAGCAGAAGCACCAGGGACCAGCCAGGCTGGCAGGAGGGGCAGAAGGTCATAGAGATTACCCTGGTCTTGTAGAAGTGGTACATGACGTCAATGTGCCACATGCCTGGTTTGCATTTTCATGCCCATGGACATTCATTACTTGTATATAGTTCAATTTCTGCACTAATAAAATAGTTATTTTTGTTCCACTTAACGAATGGTGTTTTTGGTCAATAGGTGAGTATGGTTGGAGTTGACACGTACCTTCCAAAGTATTGGTTTGCGATGTGTTCCCGTCTCAGTCTGCCTTGATTAGCTATACTCCGATCCCCATGATGGCGATGTGGTTGTTCTTGCTCTTCATCATCAGTATCTGGGTCTGCAGGGGTGAGAGGTAGCCCACGTCAGGTGGCTATGTTGTGGAGGATGGCGCATGCGACCACAATTTTGAATGCTGTAATGGGGGTACTGGAGGGCACCTCCACTGTGGTGGAGGCATCTGAATCTTGCTTTCAGGAGTCCGAAGGTGCGCTCTATCATGTTCCTGGTCCTCTTATGTGCATTGTTGTATCGCCTCTCACATTCATTGCTGGGTGTTAAAAACGGAGTCAGAATCCATGGCCTTAGAGCATATGCACTGTCACCTGTTGGGCACAAAATGTACACTGTTAGGAAGTCCTGATTGTTTTGCACAGTGACCTGTGTGTATGTCTGCAAGGTGTATGTAGCTCTACCTAGAAGGTATCCGTCTCCAAATTCCCCACTTTCCAGGCGTTGATGTATCCCACTATGCCGAAAGATTTATGAGTCATGGGTACTGCCTGGAAACTTAGCTGCAATGTCAGTGATGACATAATGGGCGTCACAAACAACCTGAATATCGAGTGAGTGGGTACACTTTCTGTTGCGGAAAATATGTTCCAGGTTTGCAGGGCGGCATATTTGAATGTGTGTCCCATCTACACATCCTATGACATGGGTAAAGTTGGCAATGCGGTAAAAGTCCAGCTTGGTGCTGTTAATTTCTGCCTCATTCCTTGGTAGGTATATGAAGTGAGACATGAGTTCCTAAGGCATCTAGGAAGGCCCGGAGGAACCTTGACACTGCACTTTGGGATACCCCACCTGCCACAGCAATGACCCCCTGATAGCTCCCTGAGGCCAAGAGGTGCAGTGAGCATAGCACTTGCACATGCGTAGGGATGGCGCAGCCACGCAGAGTCTAGTATTCTAGCGGTGGTTTCAGTAAATCAATTAATTCTAGTATGGCTGCGCTGCTAAGGCGATATTTATTGTATATCTCATCCTCAGTTTGCTGGAAAAGAGTCTGCCTTGTTCTATATATCTTCTCCTGTCTGTGGCGCCTCCTCCTCCTCTGCTGTGCGGCGTGGACTCTCCTCCTCACTGCTATCAGGTATATCTCCGCCATCTTGAGTAACCCAGATGCTTTCTGGGTCTCCTTTTATGCTTTGGTTATGGTTACCACCTGCTCTGAGTTAGTGGTAAATGGGACATGCAAACTGGGCTTTTTGCGACTAGTCGCAATTTGCGAGTTGCAATTGCATAAGCTTTGCGACTCGCAAATTGCGACTTGCTATTTGCGGGTCGCAAAATGGGGTCGCAACTGTTGCGACTCGCAAACGGCTCCCATCGCTTTTTGCAAGTCGGAAATGGGGTTTTTGAATCCCATTTCCGATTTTGCATTGTCGCAAATAGCGAATCGCCCATTTGCGACTCGCAATTGTTTGCTACATCTGGCCCTAAATGCCATAAATCTTACTAAATTTTGTGTGGTTATTCATGGCTGAAAGGTCATGGTGGTTTCCGAGTTTTATTGATGCCATTGATTACTTTGATTGACTTGCTATTGTGAATATTGATGAGGTTATTGACTTATTGATTGACATGTTGATTAGTTGTCTCATCCTAAGGTGTCTCCAATGAGGGTCAAAAGATTCATCGGCCTAAAACGAGTCCCAGGGTGAATAAATTATCTAGATTGGGATGCGTTATCAGACACAAGAAGCTCCAGAGCACTCTTGCAACTGCCCAGCAGACCTGCTGCACTAGACCTGCCTGGATCTGCACCTGACCTGCTTGAGCCCTTCTGGTCTCTGCTGAAGTGAGTTCATGGCCCCCAAGAGGTGCCCCTTAGGTCATGGACCCTTGCTATTGCATCAGGTAAGCCCCTCTTAAATAAAAAGGAAAAATCCTGAAGTTTTGGGCTCTCTAACACAGCAAATGGGCCTGTTCATGCTAAGATCTTGACACCTGCTCTGGCCACCCACGCGAAGCTGTGGTCAACCGATCCTTCATACTACAGCAACCTGAAAAATAACCTCCTGCTTTAAGAGCTTGTTAGAGGGAAAGCAAAAAACATTGCTGAGCAGAATCATCAAAAATGGCACTCACTCTGACACGTTCAGTGCCTTCAGTAGACCCACAAAAGCAGTGGCTCTATTGAAGCCAGAGAAATCCCCTCCTGCCAGACTTGTAGCTCTATATATGGCATGCCATCCTCTTTCAGGGGGTATGAGGGCGGGGAGGGGGTGAGAACATAGCCTTTGCTGATCTGGCAAGTGACTATTCTTCCCTTCAGGCTATAAATAAGCCCCTAAGGACTTAGGTTGGCATGCCAAAACCAAGTGGCGATCTTCAGTCAAAGTACATTTGGGTTGGCAGACACTCATTTTCTTCGGAAATCTCTTCAACTACCTCTGGCCTGACTGCTATAACGTTCAGAATAGCGCTGAAACCTCACTTTTGATGCTAGGGCACACCCTTCTATCAAGTCGATATTGTATCCTATTTCCCCCAGCTCTACTTTCTCAATTATTTTGGGAAATGGCTTCCCAGTGCCATGAACACTTTACCTAAACCCATGATACAATAAAGGAAAAGAGCATCTTTCACAGCCGTTCTCTTTCTTTTGCACAAATGCTAGGCACAAGGTTAGCTCACTCAATAAAACTGTAAATGTTGACAACTAATGCTTATGTTTAAGTGACTGTTTTCGTTTTTCAGATAGAGGTCTATTAGAACCCCCTTCAGGCCCCCTTTATCCGCCCTTCTTTTCTCAGTAAGGAATAAGCAGAAAGACAAGATGTTCTCCAGTGGGAGCCACAGGGTAGACAGAGGAAGGAGGTAATTTCTCATGTTTTCCTACAACCAAGAGTGAAAAAGAAGATGAATTTTGTGAGTCCGATAATAATTAGCTGTCTGTCCAATCCCTTGTGGCATAACGGCATTTACGATTGGAATTAAATCATGCTGGTTCTACTGAACTGATCTCATGAATAGACTTAAAACATGGTGTGAACAAAAGTTAATTTATACCTTTGCAAAATTTATTTCACTGATATCAATTCTAATACAAGCTGAAAGTAATTCAACTGGCTTGGGGGAGAAACAGGCTCAAAGGTCCCATCCGTGAGAGATTTGGGGCCAGGTTCATCACGCTCATGCAAAGTCACCAAAAGTAATGCAAAATGTAGATTTATTACTTTCAGCACAAAACTTGTTTTTGCTAGAAAGTTGCTGAAAATGACAAAGTTAAGTGAAGTAACACTATGCACTTCCTTGTTTTAATAAAAATATTAATGAGTATTAATGTATTCTGAATAATGGATTTGCGTAGAAAATGTAATAACATAGAGAAAAATAATGCACACATTTGAAAATGTGATCACTATGAGTGGCTACCAATGTTCACGAAGTGTACTTATTAATGGCTTAATAATATGAAATGTTGAGCTTTTGTTTGATTGATGTAGTAATGCATCATATTAAGGGTTATGTATTATGTATTAGCTTTATTATTGTGGGCCTTAACTTAGCGGAGGTCTGGCCTAGTTGCACGGACTCATGTCAAGTTGTATTTCTAAACTGATTAACCCCTTCGCTGCCAGGCCTTTTCCCCCTCCTGTGCCGAGCCTTTTTTTGGCTATTTGGAGCAGTTCGCGCTTAGGCCCTCATAACTTTTTGTTCACATAAGCTACCCACGCCAAATTTGCGTCCTTTTTTTCCAACATCCTAGGGATTCTAGAGGTACCCAGACTTTGTGGGTTCCCCAGAAGGAGGCCAAGAAATTAGCCAAAAAAGAGTGAACATTTAGTTTTTTTCAAAAAAATTGGGAAAATGGGCTGCAGAAGAAGGCTTGTGGTTTTTTCCCTGAAAAGGGCATCAACAAAGGGTTTGCGGTGATAAAATCACCAGCTTCCCAGCTTTCAGGAACAGGCAGCCTTGAATCAGAAAACCCAATTTTTCAACACAATTTTGGCATTTTACTGGGACATACCCCATTTTTACGATTTTTTGTGCTTTCAGCCTCCTTCCAGTCAGTGACAGAAATGGGCATGAAACCAACGCTGGATCCCAGACACCGCAACATTTTTGAAAAGTAGACAAAAATCTGAATTCAGCAAGGGGTCATTTGTGTAGATCCTACAAGGGTTTCCTACAGAAAATAACAACTGAAAAAGAAAAATATTGAAATTGAGGTGAAAAAAACATCAATTTTTCTCTACGTTTTACTCTGTAACTTTTTCCAGCAATGTCAGATTTTCGAAAGCAATATACCGTTACGTCTGCTGGACTCTTCTGGTTGCGGGGATATATAGGGCTTATAGGTTCATCAAGAACTCTAGCTACCCAGAGCCAATAAATGACCTGCACCCTGCAGTGGGTTTTCAATGTATGCCGGGTATACAGCAATTCATTTGCTGAAATATAAAGAGTAAAAAATAGCTATCAAGAAAACCTTTGTATTTCCAAAATGGGCACAAGATAAGGTGTTGAGAAGCAGTGGTTATTTGCACATCTCTGAATTCCGGGGTGCCCATACTAGCATGTGAATTACAGGGCATTTCTCAAATAGACGTGTTTTTAACACACTGTCTTACATTTGGAAGGAAAAAATGTAGAGAAAGACAAGGGGCAATAACACTTGTTTTGCTATTCTATGTTCCCCCAAGTCTCCCGATAAAAATGATACCTCACTTGTGTGGGTAGGCCTAGCGCCCGCGACAGGATATGCCCCAAAACACAACGTGGACACATCACAGAAAACAGAGGTGTTTTTTGCAAAGTGCCTACCTGTAGATTTTGGCCTGTAGCTCAGCCGCCACCTAGGGAAACCTACCAAACCTTTGCATTTCTGAAAACTAGAGACCTAGGGGAATCCAAGATGGGGTGACTTGTGTGGCTCGGACCAGGTTCTGTTACCCAGAATCCTTTGCAAACCTCCAAATGTGGCTAAAAAAACACATGTTCCTCACATTTCTGTGGCAGAAAGTTCTGGAATCTGAGAGGAGCCACGAATTTCCTTCCCCCCAGCATTCCCCTACGTCTCCCGATAAAAATGATACCTCACTTGTGTGGGTAGGCCTAGCGCCCGCGACAGGAAACGCCCCAAAGCGCAACGTGGACACAGCCAAATTGGTGAAGGAAAACAGAGGTGTTTTTTGCAAAGTGCCTACCTGTAGATTTTGGCCTGTAGCTCAGCCGCCACCTAGGGAAACCTACCAAACCTGTGCATTTCTGAAAACTAGAGACCGAGGGGAATCCAAGATGGGGTGACTTGTGTGGCTCGGACCAGGTTCTGTTACCCAGAATCCTTTGCAAACCTCAAAATGTTGCTAAAAAAACACATGTTCCTCACATTTCTGTGGCAGAAAGTTCTGGAATCTGAGAGGAGCCACGAATTTCCTTCCACCCAGCGTTCCCCCACGTCTCCCGATAAAAATGATACCTCACTTGTGTGGGTAGGCCTAGCGCCCGCGACAGGAAACGCCCCAAAGCGCAACGTGGACACAGCCAAATTGGTGAAGGAAAACAGAGGTGTTTTTTGCAAAGTGCTACCTGTAGATTTTGGCCTGTAGCTCAGCCGCCACCTAGGGAAACCTACCAAACCTGTGCATTTCTGAAAACTAGAGATCTAGGGGAATCCAAGATGGGGTGACTTGTGTGGCTCGGACCAGGTTCTGTTACCCAGAAACCTTTGCAAACCTCAAAATTTGGCTAAAAAAACACATGTTCCTCACATTTCTGTGGCAGAAAGTTCTGGAATCTGAGAGGAGCCACGAATTTCCTTCCACCCAGCGTTCCCCCACGTCTCACGATAAAAATGATACCTCACTTGTGTGGGTAGGCCTAGCGCCCGCGACAGGAAACGCCCCAAAGCGCAACGTGGACACAGCCAAATTGGTGAAGGAAAACAGAGGTGTTTTTTGCAAAGTGCCTACCTGTAGATTTTGGCCTGTAGCTCAGCCGCCACCTAGGGAAACCTACCAAACCTGTGCATTTCTGAAAACTAAAGACCTAGGGGAATCCAAGATGAGGTGACTTGTGTGGCTCGGACCAGGTTCTGTTACCCAGAATCCTTTGCAAACCTCAAAATGTGGCTAAAAAAACACATGTTCCTCACATTTCTGTGGCAGAAAGTTCTGGAATCTGAGAGGAGCCTCGAATTTCCTTCCACCCAGCGTTCCCCCACGTCTCCCGATAAAAATGATACCTCACTTGTGTGGGTAGGCCTAGCGCCCGCGACAGGAAACGCCCCAAAGCGCAACGTGGACACAGCCAAATTGGTGAAGGAAAACAGAGGTGTTTTTTGCAAAGTGCCTACCTGTAGATTTTGGCCTGTAGCTCAGCCGCCACCTAGGGAAACCTACCAAACCTGTGCATTTCTGAAAACTAGAGACCTAGGGGAATCCAAGATGGGGTGACTTGTGTGGCTCGGACCAGGTTCTGTTACCCAGAATCCTTTGCAAACCTCAAAATTTGGCTAAAAAAACACATGTTCCTCACATTTCTGTGGCAGAAAGTTCTGGAATCTGAGAGGAGCCACGAATTTCCTTCACCCCAGTGTTCCCTCACGTCTCCTGATAAAAATGATACCTCACTTGTGTGGGTAGGCCTAGCGCCCGCGACAGGAAACGCCCCAAAGCGCAACGTGGACACAGCCAAATTGGTGAAGGAAAACAGAGGTGTTTTTTGCAAAGTGCCTACCTGTAGATTTTGGCCTGTAGCTCAGCCGCCACCTAGGGAAACCTACCAAACCTGTGCATTTCTGAAAACTAGAGACCTAGGGGAATCCAAGATGGGGTGACTTGTGTGGCTCGGACCAGGTTCTGTTACCCAGAATCCTTTGCAAACCTCAAAATTTGGCAAAAAAAACACATGTTCCTCACATTTCTGTGGCAGAAAGTTCTGGAATCTGAGAGAAGCCACGAATTTCCTTCCCCCCAGCGTTCCCCTACGTCTCCCGATAAAAATGATACCTCACTTGTGTGGGTAGGCCTAGCGCCCGCGACAGGAAACGCCCCAAAGCGCAACGTGGACACAGCCAAATTGGGGAAGGAAAACAGAGGTGTTTTTTGCAAAGTGCCTACCTGTAGATTTTGGCCTGTAGCTCAGCCGCCACCTAGGGAAACCTACCAAACCTGTGCATTTCTGAAAACTAGAGACCTAGGGGAATCCAAGATGGGGTGACTTGTGTGGCTCGGACCAGGTTCTGTTACCCAGAATCCTTTGCAAACCTCAAAATGTGGCTAAAAAAACACATGTTCCTCACATTTCTGTGGCAGAAAGTTCTGGAATCTGAGAGGAGCCACGAATTTCCTTCCACCCAGCGTTCCCCCACGTCTCCCGATAAAAATGATACCTCACTTGTGTGGGTAGGCCTAGCGCCCGCGACAGGAAACGCCCCAAAGCGCAACGTGGACACAGCCAAATTGGTGAAGGAAAACAGAGGTGTTTTTTGCAAAGTGCCTACCTGTAGATTTTGGCCTGTAGCTCAGCCGCCACCTAGGGAAACCTACCAAACCTGTGCATTTCTGAAAACTAGAGACCTAGGGGAATCCAAGATGGGGTGACTTGTGTGGCTCGGACCAGGTTCTGTTACCCAGAATCCTTTGCAAACCTCAAAATTTGGCTAAAAAAACACATGTTCCTCATATTTCTGTGGCAGAAAGTTCTGGAATCTGAGAGGAGCCACGAATTTCCTTCCACCCAGCGTTCCCCCACGTCTCCCGATAAAAATGATACCTCACTTGTGTGGGTAGGCCTAGCGCCCGCAACAGGAAACGCCCCAAAGCGCAACGTGGACACAGCCAAATTGGTGAAGGAAAACAGAGGTGTTTTTTGCAAAGTGCCTACCTGTAGATTTTGGCCTGTAGCTCAGCCGCCACCTAGGGAAACCTACCAAACCTGTGCATTTCTGAAAACTAGAGACCTAGGGGAATCCAAGATGGGGTGACTTGTGTGGCTCGGACCAGGTTCTGTTACCCAGAATCCTTTGCAAACCTCAAAATGTGGCTAAAAAAACACATGTTCCTCACATTTCTGTGGCAGAAAGTTCTGGAATCTGAGAGGAGCCACGAATTTCCTTCCACCCAGTGTTCCCTCACGTCTCATGATAAAAATGATACCTCACTTGTGTGGGTAGGCCTAGCGCCCGCGACAGGAAACGCCCCAAAGCGCAACGTGGACACAGCCAAATTGGTGAAGGAAAACAGAGGTGTTTTTTGCAAAGTGCCTACCTGTAGATTTTGGCCTGTAGCTCAGCCGCCACCTAGGGAAACCTACCAAACCTGTGCATTTCTGAAAACTAGAGACCTAGGGGAATCCAAGATGGGGTGACTTGTGTGGCTCGGACCAGGTTCTGTTACCCAGAATCCTTTGCAAACCGCAAAATGTGGCTAAAAAAACACATGTTCCTCACATTTCTGTGGCAGAAAGTTCTGGAATCTGAGAGGAGCCACGAATTTCCTTCCACCCAGCGTTCCCCCACGTCTCCCGATAAAAATGATACCTCACTTGTGTGGGTAGGCCTAGCGCCCGCAACAGGAAACGCCCCAAAGCGCAACGTGGACACAGCCAAATTGGTGAAGGAAAACAGAGGTGTTTTTTGCAAAGTGCCTACCTGTAGATTTTGGCCTCTAGCTCAGCCGCCACCTAGGGAAACCTACCAAACCTGTGCATTTCTGAAAACTAGAGACCTAGGGGAATCCAAGATGGGGTGACTTGTGTGGCTCGGACCAGGTTCTGTTACCCAGAATCCTTTGCAAACCTCAAAAAGTGGCTAAAAAAAAACATGTTCCTCACATTTCTGTGGCAGAAAGTTCTGGAATCTGAGAGGAGCCACGAATTTCCTTCCACCCAGTGTTCCCTCACGTCTCCTGATAAAAATGATACCTCACTTCTGTGGGTAGGCCTAGCGCCCGCGACAGGAAACGCCCCAAAGCGCAACGTGGACACAGCCAAATTGGGGAAGGAAAACAGAGGTGTTTTTTGCAAAGTGCCTACCTGTAGATTTTGGCCTGTAGCTCAGCCGCCACCTAGGGAAACCTACCAAACCTGTGCATTTCTGAAAACTAGAGACCTAGGGGAATCCAAGATGGGGTGACTTGTGTGGCTCGGACCAGGTTCTGTTACCCAGAATCCTTTGCAAACCTCAAAATGTGGCTAAAAAAACACATGTTCCTCACATTTCTGTGGCAGAAAGTTCTGGAATCTGAGAGGAGCCACGAATTTCCTTCCACCCACCGTTCCCCCACGTCTCCCGATAAAAATTATACCTCACTTGTGTGGGTAGGCCTAGCGCCCGCGACAGGAAACGCCCCAAAGCGCAACGTGGACACAGCCAAATTGGTGAAGGAAAACAGAGGTGTTTTTTGCAAAGTGCCTACCTGTAGATTTTGGCCTGTAGCTCAGCCGCCACCTAGGGAAACCTACCAAACCTGTGCATTTCTGAAAACTAGAGACCTAGGGGAATCCAAGATGGGGTGACTTGTGTGGCTCGGACCAGGTTCTGTTACCCAGAATCCTTTGCAAACCTCAAAATTTGGCTAAAAAAACACATGTTCCTCACATTTCTGTGGCAGAAAGTTCTGGAATCTGAGAGGAGCCTCGAATTTCCTTCCACCCAGCGTTCCCCCACGTCTCCCGATAAAAATGATACCTCACTTGTGTGGGTAGGCCTAGCGCCCGCGACAGGAAACGCCCCAAAGCGCAACGTGGACACAGCCAAATTGGTGAAGGAAAACAGAGGTGTTTTTTGCAAAGTGCCTACCTGTAGATTTTGGCCTGTAGCTCAGCCGCCACCTAGGGAAACCTACCAAACCTGTGCATTTCTGAAAACTAGAGACCTAGGGGAATCCAAGATGGGGTGACTTGTGTGGCTCGGAGCAGGTTCTGTTACCCAGAATCCTTTGCAAACCTCAAAATTTGGCTAAAAAAACACATGTTCCTCACATTTCTGTGGCAGAAAGTTCTGGAATCTGAGAGGAGCCACGAATTTCCTTCCACCCAGCGTTCCCCCACGTCTCCCGATAAAAATGATACCTCACTTGTGTGGGTAGGCCTAGCGCCCGCAACAGGAAACGCCCCAAAGTGCAACGTGGACACAGCCAAATTGGTGAAGGAAAACAGAGGTGTTTTTTGCAAAGTGCCTACCTGTAGATTTTGGCCTGTAGCTCAGCCGCCACCTAGGGAAACCTACCAAACCTGTGCATTTCTGAAAACTAGAGACCTAGGGGAATCCAAGATGGGGTGACTTGTGTGGCTCGGACCAGGTTCTGTTACCCAGAATCCTTTGCAAACCTCAAAATGTGGCTAAAAAAACACATGTTCCTCACATTTCTGTGGCAGAAAGTTCTGGAATCTGAGAGGAGCCACGAATTTCCTTCCCCCCAGTGTTCCCTCACGTCTCCTGATAAAAATGATACCTCACTTGTGTGGGTAGGCCTAGCGCCCGCGACAGGAAACGCCCCAAAGCGCAACGTGGACACAGCCAAATTGGTGAAGGAAAACAGAGGTGTTTTTTGCAAAGTGCCTACCTGTAGATTTTGGCCTCTAGCTCAGCCGCCACCTAGGGAAACCTACCAAACCTGTGCATTTCTGAAAACTAGAGACCTAGGGGAATCCAAGATGGGGTGACTTGTGTGGCTCGGACCAGGTTCTGTTACCCAGAATCCTTTGCAAACCTCAAAATTTAGCTAAAAAAACACATGTTCCTCACATTTCTGTGGCAGAAAGTTCTGGAATCTGAGAGGAGCCACGAATTTCCTTCCACCCAGCGTTCCCCCACGTCTCACGATAAAAATGATACCTCACTTGTGTGGCTAGGCCTAGCGCCCGCAACAGGAAACGCCCCAAAGCGCAACGTGGACACAGCCAAATTGGTGAAGGAAAACAGAGGTGTTTTTTGCAAAGTGCCTACCTGTACATTTTGGCCTGTAGCTCAGCCGCCACCTAGGGAAACCTACCAAACCTGTGCATTTCTGAAAACTAGAGACCTAGGGGAATCCAAGATGGGGTGACTTGTGTGGCTCGGACCAGGTTCTGTTACCCAGAATCCTTTGCAAACCTCAAAATGTGGCTAAAAAAACACATGTTCCTCACATTTCTGTGGCAGAAAGTTCTGGAATCTGAGAGGAGCCACGAATTTCCTTCCACCCAGTGTTCCCTCACGTCTCCTGATAAAAATGATACCTCACTTGTGTGGGTAGGCCTAGCGCCCGCGACAGGAAACGCCCCAAAGCGCAACGTGGACACAGCCAAATTGGTGAAGGAAAACAGAGGTGTTTTTTGCAAAGTGCCTACCTGTAGATTTTGGCCTGTAGCTCAGCCGCCACCTAGGGAAACCTACCAAACCTGTGCATTTCTGAAAACTAGAGACCGAGGGGAATCCAAGATGGGGTGACTTGTGTGGCTCGGACCAGGTTCTGTTACCCAGAATCCTTTGCAAACCTCAAAATTTGGCAAAAAAAACAAATGTTCCTCACATTTCTGTGGCAGAAAGTTCTGGAATCTGAGAGGAGCCACGAATTTCCTTCCCCCCAGCGTTCCCCTACGTCTCCCAATAAAAATGATACCTCACTTGTGTGGGTAGGCCTAGCGCCCGCGACAGGAAACGCCCCAAAGCGCAACGTGGACACAGCCAAATTGGGGAAGGAAAACAGAGGTGTTTTTTGCAAAGTGCCTACCTGTAGATTTTTGCCTGTAGCTCAGCCGCCACCTAGGGAAACCTACCAAACCTGTGCATTTCTGAAAACTAGAGACCTAGGGGAATCCAAGATGGGGTGACTTGTGTGGCTCGGAGCAGGTTCTGTTACCCAGAATCCTTTGCAAACCTCAAAATTTGGCTAAAAAAACACATGTTCCTCACATTTCTGTGGCAGAAAGTTCTGGAATCTGAGAGGAGCCACGAATTTCCTTCCACCCAGCGTTCCCCCACGTCTCCCGATAAAAATGATACCTCACTTGTGTGGGTAGGCCTAGCGCCCGCAACAGGAAACGCCCCAAAGTGCAACGTGGACACAGCCAAATTAGTGAAGGAAAACAGAGGTGTTTTTTGCAAAGTGCCTACCTGTAGATTTTGGCCTGTAGCTCAGCCGCCACCTAGGGAAACCTACCAAACCTGTGCATTTCTGAAAACTAGAGACCTAGGGGAATCCAAGATGGGGTGACTTGTGTGGCTCGGACCAGGTTCTGTTACCCAGAATCCTTTGCAAACCTCAAAATGTGGCTAAAAAAACACATGTTCCTCACATTTCTGTGGCAGAAAGTTCTGGAATCTGAGAGGAGCCACGAATTTCCTTCCCCCCAGTGTTTCCTCACGTCTCCTGATAAAAATGATACCTCACTTGTGTGGGTAGGCCTAGCGCCCGCGACAGGAAACGCCCCAAAGCGCAACGTGGACACAGCCAAATTGGTGAAGGAAAACAGAGGTGTTTTTTGCAAAGTGCCTACCTGTAGATTTTGGCCTCTAGCTCAGCCGCCACCTAGGGAAACCTACCAAACCTGTGCATTTCTGAAAACTAGAGACCTAGGGGAATCCAAGATGGGGTGACTTGTGTGGCTCGGACCAGGTTCTGTTACCCAGAATCCTTTGCAAACCTCAAAATTTGGCTAAAAAAACACATGTTCCTCACATTTCTGTGGCAGAAAGTTCTGGAATCTGAGAGGAGCCACGAATTTCCTTCCACCCAGCGTTCCCCCACGTCTCACGATAAAAATGATACCTCACTTGTGTGGCTAGGCCTAGCGCCCGCAACAGGAAACGCCCCAAAGCGCAACGTGGACACAGCCAAATTGGTGAAGGAAAACAGAGGTGTTTTTTGCAAAGTGCCTACCTGTACGTTTTGGCCTGTAGCTCAGCCGCCACCTAGGGAAACCTACCAAACCTGTGCATTTCTGAAAACTAGAGACCTAGGGGAATCCAAGATGGGGTGACTTGTGTGGCTCGGACCAGGTTCTGTTACCCAGAATCCTTTGCAAACCTCAAAATGTGGCTAAAAAAACACATGTTCCTCACATTTCTGTGGCAGAAAGTTCTGGAATCTGAGAGGAGCCACGAATTTCCTTCCACCCAGTGTTCCCTCACGTCTCCTGATAAAAATGATACCTCACTTGTGTGGGTAGGCCTAGCGCCCGCGACAGGAAACGCCCCAAAGCGCAACGTGGACACAGCCAAATTGGTGAAGGAAAACAGAGGTGTTTTTTGCAAAGTGCCTACCTGTAGATTTTGGCCTGTAGCTCAGCCGCCACCTAGGGAAACCTACCAAACCTGTGCATTTCTGAAAACTAGAGACCGAGGGGAATCCAAGATGGGGTGACTTGTGTGGCTCGGACCAGGTTCTGTTACCCAGAATCCTTTGCAAACCTCAAAATTTGGCAAAAAAAACAAATGTTCCTCACATTTCTGTGGCAGAAAGTTCTGGAATCTGAGAGGAGCCACGAATTTCCTTCCCCCCAGCGTTCCCCTACGTCTCCCGATAAAAATGATACCTCACTTGTGTGGGTAGGCCTAGCGCCCGCGACAGGAAACGCCCCAAAGCGCAACGTGGACACAGCCAAATTGGGGAAGGAAAACAGAGGTGTTTTTTGCAAAGTGCCTACCTGTAGATTTTGGCCTGTAGCTCAGCCGCCACCTAGGGAAACCTACCAAACCTGTGCATTTCTGAAAACTAGAGACCTAGGGGAATCCAAGATGGGGTGACTTGTGTGGCTCGGACCAGGTTCTGTTACCCAGAATCCTTTGCAAACCTCAAAATGTGGCTAAAAAAACACATGTTCCTCACATTTCTGTGGCAGAAAGTTCTGGAATCTGAGAGGAGCCACGAATTTCCTTCCACCCAGCGTTCCCCCACGTCTCCCGATAAAAATGATACCTCACTTGTGTGGGTAGGCCTAGCGCCCGCGACAGGAAACGCCCCAAAGCGCAACGTGGACACAGCCAAATTGGTGAAGGAAAACAGAGGTGTTTTTTGCAAAGTGCCTACCTGTAGACTTTGGCCTGTAGCTCAGCCGCCACCTAGGGAAACCTACCAAACCTGTGCATTTCTGAAAACTAGAGACCTAGGGGAATCCAAGATGGGGTGACTTGTGTGGCTCGGACCAGGTTCTGTTACCCAGAATCCTTTGCAAACCTCCAAATGTGGCTAAAAAAACACATGTTCCTCACATTTCTGTGGCAGAAAGTTCTGGAATCTGAGAGGAGCCACGAATTTCCTTCCCCCCAGCATTCCCCTACGTCTCCCGATAAAAATGATACCTCACTTGTGTGGGTAGGCCTAGCGCCCGCGACAGGAAACGCCCCAAAGCGCAACGTGGACACAGCCAAATTGGGGAAGGAAAACAGAGGTGTTTTTTGCAAAGTGCCTACCTGTAGATTTTGGCCTGTAGCTCAGCCGCCACCTAGGGAAACCTACCAAACCTGTGCATTTCTGAAAACTAGAGACCTAGGGGAATCCAAGATGGGGTGACTTGTGTGGCTCGGACCAGGTTCTGTTACCCAGAATCCTTTGCAAACCTCAAAATTTGGCTAAAAAAACACATGTTCCTCACATTTCTGTGGCAGAAAGTTCTGGAATCTGAGAGGAGCCACGAATTTCCTTCCACCCAGCGTTCCCCCACGTCTCCCGATAAAAATGATACCTCACTTGTGTGGGTAGGCCAAGCGCCCGCGACAGGAAACGCCCCAAAGCGCAACGTGGACACAGCCAAATTGATGAAGGAAAACAGAGGTGTTTTTTGCAAAGTGCCTACCTGTAGATTTTGGCCTGTAGCTCAGCCGCCACCTAGGGAAACCTACCACACCTGTGCATTTCTGAAAACTAGAGACCTAGGGGAATCCAAGATGGGGTGACTTGTGTGGCTCGGACCAGGTTCTGTTACCCAGAATCCTTTGCAAACCTCAAAATGTGGCTAAAAAAAAACATGTTCCTCACATTTCTGTTGCAGAAAGTTCTGGAATCTGAGAGGAGCCACGAATTTCCTTCCACCCAGCGTTCCCCCACGTCTCCCGATAAAAATGATACCTCACTTGTGTGGGTAGGCATAGCGCCCGCGACAGGAAACACCCCAAAGCGCAATGTGGACACAGCCAAATTGGTGAAGGAAAACAGAGGTGTTTTTTGCAAAGTGCCTACCTGTAGGTTTTGGCCTGTAGCTCAGCCGCCACCTAGGGAAACCTACCAAACCTGTGCATTTCTGAAAACTAGAGACCTAGGGGAATCCAAGATGGGGTGACTTGTGTGGCTCGGACCAGGTTCTGTTACCCAGAATCCTTTGCAAACCTCAAAATTTGGCTAAAAAAACACATGTTCCTCACATTTCTGTGGCAGAAAGTTCTGGAATCTGAGAGGAGCCACGAATTTCCTTCCACCCAGCGTTCCCCCATGTCTCCCGATAAAAATGATACCTCACTTGTGTGGGTAGGCCTAGCGCCCGCGACAGGAAACGCCCCAAAGCGCAACGTGGACACAGCCAAATTGGTGAAGGAAAACAGAGGTGTTTTTTGCAAAGTGCCTACCTGTAGATTTTGGCCTGTAGCTCAGCCGCCACCTAGGGAAACCTACCAAACCTGTGCATTTCTGAAAACTAGAGACCTAGGGGAATCCAAGATGGGGTGACTTGTGTGGCTCGGACCAGGTTCTGTTACCCAGAATCCTTTGCAAACCTCAAAATGTGGCTAAAAAAACACATGTTCCTCACATTTCTGTGGCAGAAAGTTCTGGAATCTGAGAGGAGCCACGAATTTCCTTCCACCCAGCGTTCCCCCACGTCTCCCGATAAAAATGATACCTCACTTGTGTGGGTAGGCCTAGCGCCCGCGACAGGAACCGCCCCAAAGCGCAACGTGGACACAGCCAAATTGGTGAAGGAAAACAGAGGTGTTTTTTGCAAAGTGCCTACCTGTAGATTTTGGCCTGTAGCTCAGCCGCCACCTAGGGAAACCTACCAAACCTGTGCATTTCTGAAAACTAGAGACCTAGGGGAATCCAAGATGGGGTGACTTGTGTGGCTCGGACCAGGTTCTGTTACCCAGAATCCTTTGCAAACCTCAAAATTTGGCTAAAAAAACACATGTTCCTCACATTTCTGTGGCAGAAAGTTCTGGAATCTGAGAGGAGCCACGAATTTCCTTCCACCCGGCGTTCCCCCACGTCTCCCGATAAAAATGATACCTCACTTGTGTGGGTAGGCCTAGCGCCCGCGACAGGAAACGCCCCAAAGCGCAACGTGGACACAGCCAAATTGGTGAAGGAAAACAGAGGTGTTTTTTGCAAAGTGCCTACCTGTAGATTTTGGCCTGTAGCTCAGCCGCCACCTAGGGAAACCTACCAAACCTGTGCATTTCTGAAAACTAGAGACCTAGAGGAATCCAAGATGGGGTGACTTGTGTGGCTCGGACCAGGTTCTGTTACCCAGAATCCTTTGCAAACCTCAAAATTTGGCTAAAAAAACACATGTTCCTCACATTTCTGTGGCAGAAAGTTCTGGAATCTGAGAGGAGCCATGAATTTCCTTCCACCCAGCGTTCCCCCACGTCTCACGATAAAAATGATACCTCACTTGTGTGGGTAGGCCTAGCGCCCGCGACAGGAAACGCCCCAAAGCGCAACGTGGACACAGCCAAATTGGTGAAGGAAAACAGAGGTGTTTTTTGCAAAGTGCCTACCTGTAGATTTTGGCCTGTAGCTCAGCCGCCACCTAGGGAAACCTACCAAACCTGTGCATTTCTGAAAACTAGAGACCTAGGGGAATCCAAGATGGGGTGACTTGTGTGGCTCGGACCAGGTTCTGTTACCCAGAATCCTTTGCAAACCTCAAAATTTGGCTAAAAAAACACATGTTCCTCACATTTCTGTGGCAGAAAGTTCTGGAATCTGAGAGGAGCCACGAATTTCCTTCCACCCAGCGTTTCCCCACGTCTCCTGATAAAAATGATACCTCACTTGTGTGGGTAGGCCTAGCGCCCGCAACAGGAAACGCCCCAAAGCTCAACGTGGACACAGCCAAATTGGTGAAGGAAAACAGAGGTGTTTTTTGCAAAGTGCCTACCTGTGGATTTTGGCCTGTAGCTCAGCCGCCACCTAGGGAAACCTACCAAACCTGTGCATTTCTGAAAACTAGAGACCTAGGGGAATCCAAGATGGGGTGACTTGTGTGGCTCGGACCAGGTTCTGTTACCCAGAATCCTTTGCAAACCTCAAAATGTGGCTAAAAAAACACATGTTCCTCACATTTCTGTGGCAGAAAGTTCTGGAATCTGAGAGGAGCCACGAATTTCCTTCCACCCAGTGTTCCCTCACGTCTCCTGATAAAAATGATACCTCACTTGTGTGGGTAGGCCTAGCGCCCGCGACAGGAAACGCCCCAAAGCGCAACGTGGACACAGCCAAATTGGTGAAGGAAAACAGAGGTGTTTTTTGCAAAGTGCCTACCTGTAGATTTTGGCCTGTAGCTCAGCCGCCACCTAGGGAAACCTACCAAACCTGTGCATTTCTGAAAACTAGAGACCTAGGGGAATCCAAGATGGGGTGACTTGTGTGGCTCGGACCAGGTTCTGTTACCCAGAATCCTTTGCAAACCTCAAAATTTGGCTAAAAAAACACATGTTCCTGTCACGGTTTCGGGCGGGTCTGATCAGGACTTTGGTTGGGACACCCCTTGAGGTCACTGAATATCCTAAAGAGGTAGTACACTGGGGCAGAGGAGCAGCTAAAGGCATACACGGAAAGGACAGCTATGGATAGGCACAGGAAACAGGAAAGTGAAAGCAGAGCAACCCTTGTGTGAACAAACAGAAAACGGATTACCAGTGGACAAACACGCTGGGGTTGTACACAGAGTAAGGCGCAGAACCTCCCACAGTGACAGGGAATCTCAATGCCTCTGTTCAGTTTGCTCTTACAGATAGTCACCCTGCCAGCCCCATAGAAAAGAGGCGGCAGAAGTGATTCTGTCTCTGGACCCTAGAGCACAAACAAGGATAGTACTTACATACACAGGACACGCTCTTGTGGGTCCAGCTGGAAACACAGTGGCGATTCCTGAGAAAACAGCAATAGCACACTGTCACTGTTAGGCACGATATACAACGTAGAACACTGGACAAGGATGGGGGCTGGAATTGCCTCCTGGAAACCAGGAGCCAACCCCAGTACACAGGAGGACACGTATACACTGGTGAAGACTGATAGAACACTTACCAGACACAAAGAACCAAGAAGAAACAGAAACAGAAGGGAACAAACAAAGAGGCAGAGGCAAGAACTAGGAACAGGCTCAGGCTGAAGCAAAGGCGGGACTAGGACTTGAAAACAGGGCGCAAACTTCTGTCTGGGACAGACAGAGACAGGACTGGGAAACTGAGAACAGGCTCTGGCTGGAACAGGCAAGGACAGGACTGGAATACAGGGAGTAGGAAATGAGCAGTAAACAGGACTGGGAAACAGAGAGAAGGTTCAGGCTGAAACAAGGCAGGAGCAGGGCAGAGAAACAGGGAGCAGGCTTTGGAAGAAACAAACAGGTACAAGGCTAAGAAATAGGGAGCAGACTCTGGCTGGAAAAATCAGGAGCAGGGCAGAGAAACAGGAAAAAGGATCAGGCTGGAACAGAACAGGAACAAAACTGGAACACCATCCGACAAGGGGTCTGTAACACAAAGGAATTGAAGTCCGATGCACGACAAGGATCTTGAGGAAATGGCTGCTTATAAGCAGTTCCAAGCTGGGCTGCACAGGAGAGGTTTCAGGTGTGTATGGTTTCGGACACTTGCAAGTCCTGGAGGAGAGGATCCAGTGAAAAGGAGCAACTGGACTTCTCCCATTGAAAACAATGGGAAACAGAATCCGGGTTTTCCTGACTACCAAGCTGTGCATTATGGGATTTGCAGTCCCAAGAAGCAAATGTAGTCCTACACAAGTGTACCATGGAGAAAAGAGAAACAAACAGGAGTCAGAAAGGGACTCTAGATAGGTGTTCAAGGTGATTCCCAGGCTTCTGACAGTCCCCTTACAGCGCCCCCTGGAAATGGGACGACCGAGTCGTAACAGTATACCCCCTCCCACCAGTCTGCTCAAGAAGAGAAGGCGATCCTTTGGCTGAAAAAAGTTGAAGAGGAACAGCCACAGCAAGAAAATCCAACACCAACCTTGGTGGATAAGTTTACAGTCCTGCCATAGGTGAAACTTCCAATGAGCAAAGCATGTATTAATACCCATGTGGGCTCCGATGTCTTTCCTCTCTATTGTTCGATTGATACAGGATGAGTGCATGGAGTTGGTTTCTGGTGAAGTGGATTCAGGAGCAAGGAGATCTGGAATTGCATCATGGGCGGTATTCCTTAGGACATTAGTTTCCTGTTCAGTACTGTCTTCTTTGGAGGACATAATTGGCGTATTAGTAAGGTCTGTAACTCCTTCCGACAAGCAGGATATGTCTGTTTCTGCAGCAGTATTTGCACTGATTGTGGTCTGAGGCTTGCAAAGCATAGAAACTTGGGAGACATGGGTAACTGGTGTTCTCAAGGTGAACATGAAAGATTCAGAACTTTCTTTAGTTTTGGATGACTTTGGAGTATCAATCACAGGATCAACAAGAGTTTTTAAGTCTTTAGAAACTGGATTAACATCTGAAAATGTAGAAGTTCCACAAACTAATTCTTTAGGGTGATCTTCAGACAAGACTGGGATTTCTTCATTGCAAGTGCTCTGTGGCGTGTTCGTGGTATCAGAAATGGTTTCTTTGCAAGGTGTTTCTACTACAGGTAGTTGATCTTCAACTCTGTTAACATTGAAAGGTTGTTCTTTGGAAAGAAATAGAACTGGAGTCTCTTCAGAAATCACCTTTACACTGTTAGCTAAATTTTCAGCTCTAGCCTTTGAATTGATGATGGTTTCTTGTAATAAAACACTAAGAACAGTACTTATCATCAGATCTTCGAATACAAGATTCAAATCCAAGTCTTTAGTTTTAATGGGAAATATTACATCTTTCAGTACTTGAGCATCGTTTTCAAATTGCTGGTTTTCAGGAGTCTTTAATTTCAGAGACACAGCAGGTGGCATTGGTGTGGCTGGTTTTACATCAAAATCAGATACCGGTAGATCAGAGATCTGTTCTTCAGTAATTGTGGAGCTGGAAACAGGATACACATTGACAGGGATCAGCAGGTCAGGGTCAGTGGTTGAGGCTGCAACTGTGTCCAGTTCTAGGAGAAGGCTCTCATTTCTTATGACAGGCTGTTTAGTTTCAGATTGCTGGCTTTCTTCCTTTTCTGAAATCTCCACGGTTTGCTTTGACACAGAAGAGATTTTTAAACTTTCTGAGAAGTCCATTACAATCTTAGTAACTGCGGGTATTTCTTCACGGCCAGAAAAATCCATTAATTCACTTGAAACAGGAACTGTCTCTTCATTATCTGAAAATTCTATGATATTGTTTGAAAGGGCAGGAGTATCCCCACAATCTGAAAATTCTGGTGTGTGCGCCATTTGAACAGCACTATCTGCAGGTTTGTTCACAGCAAGGCAGGAACCACTGTCATCACTAGATTCAGATTCTTCAACACTGTTGCGCAACTTGCCATTAATCTCCAGTAAAGTCATATATTGGTTTCTTAAGATGCAGCTATTGGAGTCTGCATCAGAACTCTCTTCTTCCTTTGGCTTTATTTGTTCTGATAGAGGGGCTGAGACACTTCCTTCTGAAGACTCTGATCCATCCTTTGAATCAAGAGGTGTCAAATCTCTCACAGATGTCAGTGATTCAGTCAACTGCACAGGGATATTCTCTGGAAAACTACAAGCTGAGAGAGAGTCTGAAGAAGAGGCTGATATATTTATAACTGGAGCAGTCTTTTGACATTCATTCATAGCAGGGAAAATCTGCTTTATGGCAGTCTTTGGAGAGGCACATGAGGTAGCATACTGTTCTTTAAGCCAAAGCTGGTGATCATTTTCTTTTTTCAGGTTTTCAAATTGCCTTGCAGTAGTTTCCATCAGCTGCTCTGTTACTTCTTCTACCTTACAGATAAACAGAATGTCTGGTTCTGCCAACAGTGAAATATGCATTGATGAAAAGAGCCCCCGGGCAAGATTTCTAGTGTATGTTATAACATATTCATCATAGAAGTCCAATATCTGCCTTTTAATCTGCCAAAACTGCTCTTTTAGTGTGTGTATGTCCATATTGTTTTCAAACCCACTCAGAATAGAAAAGGGTTTAGCAGAGTTTTTAGGGATTGAGACTGGTGTATTATCATCTAGTTTGGGAAGAGCACAAGCCTTATGAGTGGAACTAAGGAATCCCACAGTCTTTACTGATCCATTTGATACAGGTTCTATCCTGCTGACTTGAAAGCACTGAGGGACTGGTAGATCTTTACACGACTCAGCACAACACTTAGGAATTGAGACTGATGTACTGTCATCCAATTTGGGAGGAGCACAAGCCATTTGAGTTGAACTAAGGAATCCCACAGTTTTTACTGATCCCTTAGATACAGGGTCTAGCCTGCTGACTTGAAAGCTCTGAGGGACTGAAAGGTCTTTATAAGAGTCAGCACTGCACTTTGAATTCTGAGAAACTGGCCTAGATGGGTTAAAGCACTCAACAGAAAACAAGGGAATCCCTAGTGTGGCTTCTTGAACAGTGTCAGGGTTCTTTGTTTTGACAGAGTCCTGGAAGTGAATTTGGGATGCACTAGCATGAGGTGAGGATTTAACCATCTTTTCTTGAGAGTAAATGTCTTGTGCAGAGGTAGCAAAAGCACTTCCACGGTTACGAACATTCTTACTGGCTTCAGCTAATAGATATTGCAAAAACTCATTACGTCCTTGTAATTCTTCTACAGACAGGGACTGGGGGTCATAGCCACAAATAACATAATAGTCTATCATTGAAAGATTAGCGAGCCACTCAGTATAGTACTGAACTTGCAAGTTATGGTTTTCTTTAACAAGTCTATCCTTTAAACTAAAGTCTTTTTTAGAGGATTTCAGAGAATGAATAGGCTTAGAAAGGGGTGTCTTAACATGATAGGAAAGCCCTTTAGGTTTGTGTGTGCCTTTACTGCCAGGGGAGCTTGAAATGTTTGGGTCGTGCATTCTGTCACGGTTTCGGGCGGGTCTGATCAGGACTTTGGTTGGGACACCCCTTGAGGTCACTGAATATCCTAAAGAGGTAGTACACTGGGGCAGAGGAGCAGCTAAAGGCATACACGGAAAGGACAGCTATGGATAGGCACAGGAAACAGGAAAGTGAAAGCAGAGCAACCCTTGTGTGAACAAACAGAAAACGGATTACCAGTGGACAAACACGCTGGGGTTGTACACAGAGTAAGGCGCAGAACCTCCCACAGTGACAGGGAATCTCAATGCCTCTGTGCAGTTTGCTCTTACAGATAGTCACCCTGCCAGCCCCATAGAAAAGAGGCGGCAGAAGTGATTCTGTCTCTGGACCCTAGAGCACAAACAAGGATAGTACTTACATACACAGGACACGCTCTTGTGGGTCCAGCTGGAAACACAGTGGCGATTCCTGAGAAAACAGCAATAGCACACTGTCACTGTTAGGCACGATATACAACGTAGAACACTGGACAAGGATGGGGGCTGGAATTGCCTCCTGGAAACCAGGAGCCAACCCCAGTACACAGGAGGACACGTATACACTGGTGAAGACTGATAGAACACTTACCAGACACAAAGAACCAAGAAGAAACAGAAACAGAAGGGAACAAACAAAGAGGCAGAGGCAAGAACTAGGAACAGGCTCAGGCTGAAGCAAAGGCGGGACTAGGACTTGAAAACAGGGCGCAAACTTCTGTCTGGGACAGACAGAGACAGGACTGGGAAACTGAGAACAGGCTCTGGCTGGAACAGGCAAGGACAGGACTGGAATACAGGGAGTAGGAAATGAGCAGTAAACAGGACTGGGAAACAGAGAGAAGGTTCAGGCTGAAACAAGGCAGGAGCAGGGCAGAGAAACAGGGAGCAGGCTTTGGAAGAAACAAACAGGTACAAGTCTAAGAAATAGGGAGCAGACTCTGGCTGGAAAAATCAGGAGCAGGGCAGAGAAACAGGAAAAAGGATCAGGCTGGAACAGAACAGGAACAAAACTGGAACACCATCCGACAAGGGGTCTGTAACACAAAGGAATTGAAGTCCGATGCACGACAAGGATCTTGAGGAAATGGCTGCTTATAAGCAGTTCCAAGCTGGGCTGCACAGGAGAGGTTTCAGGTGTGTATGGTTTCGGACACTTGCAAGTCCTGGAGGAGAGGATCCAGTGAAAAGGAGCAACTGGACTTCTCCCATTGAAAACAATGGGAAACAGAATCCGGGTTTTCCTGACTACCAAGCTGTGCATTATGGGATTTGCAGTCCCAAGAAGCAAATGTAGTCCTACACAAGTGTACCATGGAGAAAAGAGAAACAAACAGGAGTCAGAAAGGGACTCTAGATAGGTGTTCAAGGTGATTCCCAGGCTTCTGACAGTCCCCTTACAGCGCCCCCTGGAAATGGGACGACCGAGTCGTAACAGTTCCTCACATTTCTGTGGCAGAAAGTTCTGGAATCTGAGAGGAGCCACGAATTTCCTTCCACCCAGCGTTCCCCCACGTCTCCCGATAA
The DNA here is from genome assembly GCF_031143425.1 of Pleurodeles waltl. NCBI lineage: Eukaryota > Metazoa > Chordata > Amphibia > Caudata > Salamandridae > Pleurodeles > Pleurodeles waltl. The sequence continues at coordinate 89,189,380 of NC_090448.1, read as the reverse complement.
AAATGATACCTCACTTGTGTGGGTAGGCCTAGCGCCCGCAACAGGAAACGCCCCAAAGCGCAACGTGGACACAGCCAAATTGGTGAAGGAAAACAGAGGTGTTTTTTGCAAAGTGCCTACCTGTAGATTTTGGCCTGTAGCTCAGCCGCCACCTAGGGAAACCTACCAAACCTGTGCATTTCTGAAAACTAGAGACCTAGGGGAATCCAAGATGGGGTGACTTGTGTGGCTCGGACCAGGTTCTGTTACCCAGAATCCTTTGCAAACCTCAAAATGTGGCTAAAAAACCACATGTTCCTCACATTTCTGTGGCAGAAAGTTCTGGAATCTGAGAGGAGCCATGAATTTCCTTCCACCCAGCGTTCCCCCACGTCTCACGATAAAAATGATACCTCACTTGTGTGGGTAGGCCTAGCGCCCGCGACAGGAAACGCCCCAAAGCGCAACGTGGACACAGCCAAATTGGTGAAGGAAAACAGAGGTGTTTTTTGCAAAGTGCCTACCTGTAGATTTTGGCCTGTAGCTCAGCCGCCACCTAGGGAAACCTACCAAACCTGTGCATTTCTGAAAACTAGAGACCTAGGGGAATCCAAGATGGGGTGACTTGTGTGGCTCGGACCAGGTTCTGTTACCCAGAATCCTTTGCAAACCTCAAAATTTGGCTAAAAAAACACATGTTCCTCACATTTCTGTGGCAGAAAGTTCTGGAATCTGAGAGGAGCCACGAATTTCCTTCCACCCAGCGTTTCCCCACGTCTCCTGATAAAAATGATACCTCACTTGTGTGGGTAGGCCTAGCGCCCGCAACAGGAAACGCCCCAAAGCTCAACGTGGACACAGCCAAATTGGTGAAGGAAAACAGAGGTGTTTTTTGCAAAGTGCCTACCTGTAGATTTTGGCCTGTAGCTCAGCCGCCACCTAGGGAAACCTACCAAACCTGTGCATTTCTGAAAACTAGAGACCTAGGGGAATCCAAGATGGGGTGACTTGTGTGGCTCGGACCAGGTTCTGTTACCCAGAATCCTTTGCAAACCTCAAAATGTGGCTAAAAAAACACATGTTCCTCACATTTCTGTGGCAGAAAGTTCTGGAATCTGAGAGGAGCCACGAATTTCCTTCCACCCAGTGTTCCCTCACGTCTCCTGATAAAAATGATACCTCACTTGTGTGGGTAGGCCTAGCGCCCGCGACAGGAAACGCCCCAAAGCGCAACGTGGACACAGCCAAATTGGTGAAGGAAAACAGAGGTGTTTTTTGCAAAGTGCCTACCTGTAGATTTTGGCCTGTAGCTCAGCCGCCACCTAGGGAAACCTACCAAACCTGTGCATTTCTGAAAACTAGAGACCTAGGGGAATCCAAGATGGGGTGACTTGTGTGGCTCGGACCAGGTTCTGTTACCCAGAATCCTTTGCAAACCTCAAAATTTGGCTAAAAAAACACATGTTCCTCACATTTCTGTGGCAGAAAGTTCTGGAATCTGAGAGGAGCCACGAATTTCCTTCCACCCAGCGTTCCCCCACGTCTCCCGATAAAAATGATACCTCACTTGTGTGGGTAGGCCTAGCGCCCGCAACAGGAAACGCCCCAAAGCGCAACGTGGACACAGCCAAATTGGTGAAGGAAAACAGAGGTGTTTTTTGCAAAGTGCCTACCTGTAGATTTTGGCCTGTAGCTCAGCCGCCACCTAGGGAAACCTACCAAACCTGTGCATTTCTGAAACCTAGAGACCTAGGGGAATCCAAGATGGGGTGACTTGTGTGGCTCGGACCAGGTTCTGTTACCCAGAATCCTTTGCAAACCTCAAAATGTGGCTAAAAAAACACATGTTCCTCACATTTCTGAGGCAGAAAGTTCTGGAATCTGAGAGGAGCCACGAATTTCCTTCCACCCAGTGTTCCCTCACGTCTCCTGATAAAAATGATACCTCACTTGTGTGGGTAGGCCTAGCGCCCGCGACAGGAAACGCCCCAAAGCGCAACGTGGACACAGCCAAATTGGTGAAGGAAAACAGAGGTGTTTTTTGCAAAGTGCCTACCTGTAGATTTTGGCCTGTAGCTCAGCCGCCACCTAGGGAAACCTACCAAACCTGTGCATTTCTGAAAACTAGAGACCGAGGGGAATCCAAGATGGGGTGACTTGTGTGGCTCGGACCAGGTTCTGTTACCCAGAATCCTTTGCAAACCTCAAAATTTGGCAAAAAAACCAAATGTTCCTCACATTTCTGTGGCAGAAAGTTCTGGAATCTGAGAGGAGCCACGAATTTCCTTCCCCCCAGCGTTCCCCTACGTCTCCCGATAAAAATGATACCTCACTTGTGTGGGTAGGCCTAGCGCCCGCGACAGGAAACGCCCCAAAGCGCAACGTGGACACAGCCAAATTGGGGAAGGAAAACAGAGGTGTTTTTTGCAAAGTGCCTACCTGTAGATTTTGGCCTGTAGCTCAGCCGCCACCTAGGGAAACCTACCAAACCTGTGCATTTCTGAAAACTAGAGACCTAGGGGAATCCAAGATGGGGTGACTTGTGTGGCTCGGACCAGGTTCTGTTACCCAGAATCCTTTGCAAACCTCAAAATGTTGCTAAAAAAACACATGTTCCTCACATTTCTGTGGCAGAAAGTTCTGGAATCTGAGAGGAGCCACGAATTTCCTTCCACCCAGCGTTCCCCCACGTCTCCCGATAAAAATGATACCTCACTTGTGTGGGTAGGCCTAGCGCCCGCGACAGGAAACGCCCCAAAGCGCAACGTGGACACAGCCAAATTGGTGAAGGAAAACAGAGGTGTTTTTTGCAAAGTGCCTACCTGTAGATTTTGGCCTGTAGCTCAGCCGCCACCTAGGGAAACCTACCAAACCTGTGCATTTCTGAAAACTAGAGATCTAGGGGAATCCAAGATGGGGTGACTTGTGTGGCTCGGACCAGGTTCTGTTACCCAGAAACCTTTGCAAACCTCAAAATTTGGCTAAAAAAACACATGTTCCTCACATTTCTGTGGCAGAAAGTTCTGGAATCTGAGAGGAGCCACGAATTTCCTTCCACCCAGCGTTCCCCCACGTCTCACGATAAAAATGATACCTCACTTGTGTGGGTAGGCCTAGCGCCCGCGACAGGAAACGCCCCAAAGCGCAACGTGGACACAGCCAAATTGGTGAAGGAAAACAGAGGTGTTTTTTGCAAAGTGCCTACCTGTAGATTTTGGCCTGTAGCTCAGCCGCCACCTAGGGAAACCTACCAAACCTGTGCATTTCTGAAAACTAGAGACCTAGGGGAATCCAAGATGGGGTGACTTGTGTGGCTCGGACCAGGTTCTGTTACCCAGAATCCTTTGCAAACCTCAAAATGTGGCTAAAAAAACACATGTTCCTCACATTTCTGTGGCAGAAAGTTCTGGAATCTGAGAGGAGCCACGAATTTCCTTCACCCCAGTGTTCCCTCACGTCTCCTGATAAAAATGATACCTCACTTGTGTGGGTAGGCCTAGCGCCCGCGACAGGAAACGCCCCAAAGCGCAACGTGGACACAGCCAAATTGGTGAAGGAAAACAGAGGTGTTTTTTGCAAAGTGCCTACCTGTAGATTTTGGCCTGTAGCTCAGCCGACACCTAGGGAAACCTACCAAACCTGTGCATTTCTGAAAACTAGAGACCTAGGGGAATCCAAGATGGGGTGACTTGTGTGGCTCGGACCAGGTTCTGTTACCCAGAATCCTTTGCAAACCTCAAAATTTGGCAAAAAAACCAAATGTTCCTCACATTTCTGTGGCAGAAAGTTCTGGAATCTGAGAGGAGCCACGAATTTCCTTCCCCCCAGCGTTCCCCTACGTCTCTCGATAAAAATGATACCTCACTTGTGTGGGTAGGCCTAGCGCCCGCGACAGGAAACGCCCCAAAGCGCAACGTGGACACAGCCAAATTGGGGAAGGAAAACAGAGGTGTTTTTTGCAAAGTGCCTACCTGTAGATTTTGGCCTGTAGCTCAGCCGCCACCTAGGGAAACCTACCAAACCTGTGCATTTCTGAAAACTAGAGACCTAGGGGAATCCAAGATGGGGTGACTTGTGTGGCTCGGACCAGGTTCTGTTACCCAGAATCCTTTGCAAACCTCAAAATGTTGCTAAAAAAACACATGTTCCTCACATTTCTGTGGCAGAAAGTTCTGGAATCTGAGAGGAGCCACGAATTTCCTTCCACCCAGCGTTCCCCCACGTCTCCCGATAAAAATGATACCTCACTTGTGTGGGTAGGCCTAGCGCCCGCGACAGGAAACGCCCCAAAGCGCAACGTGGACACAGCCAAATTGGTGAAGGAAAACAGAGGTGTTTTTTGCAAAGTGCCTACCTGTAGATTTTGGCCTGTAGCTCAGCCGCCACCTAGGGAAACCTACCAAACCTGTGCATTTCTGAAAACTAGAGATCTAGGGGAATCCAAGATGGGGTGACTTGTGTGGCTCGGACCAGGTTCTGTTACCCAGAAACCTTTGCAAACCTCAAAATTTGGCTAAAAAAACACATGTTCCTCACATTTCTGTGGCAGAAAGTTCTGGAATCTGAGAGGAGCCACGAATTTCCTTCCACCCAGCGTTCCCCCACGTCTCACGATAAAAATGATACCTCACTTGTGTGGGTAGGCCTAGCGCCCGCGACAGGAAACGCCCCAAAGCGCAACGTGGACACAGCCAAATTGGTGAAGGAAAACAGAGGTGTTTTTTGCAAAGTGCCTACCTGTAGATTTTGGCCTGTAGCTCAGCCGCCACCTAGGGAAACCTACCAAACCTGTGCATTTCTGAAAACTAGAGACCTAGGGGAATCCAAGATGGGGTGACTTGTGTGGCTCGGACCAGGTTCTGTTACCCAGAATCCTTTGCAAACCTCAAAATTTGGCTAAAAAAACACATGTTCCTCACATTTCTGTGGCAGAAAGTTCTGGAATCTGAGAGGAGCCTCGAATTTCCTTCCACCCAGCGTTCCCCCACGTCTCCCGATAAAAATGATACCTCACTTGTGTGGGTAGGCCTAGCGCCCGCGACAGGAAACGCCCCAAAGCGCAACGTGGACACAGCCAAATTGGTGAAGGAAAACAGAGGTGTTTTTTGCAAAGTGCCTACCTGTAGATTTTGGCCTGTAGCTCAGCCGCCACCTAGGGAAACCTACCAAACCTGTGCATTTCTGAAAACTAGAGACCTAGGGGAATCCAAGATGGGGTGACTTGTGTGGCTCGGACCAGGTTCTGTTACCCAGAATCCTTTGCAAACCTCAAAATTTGGCAAAAAAAACACATGTTCCTCACATTTCTGTGGTAGAAAGTTCTGGAATCTGAGAGAAGCCACGAATTTCCTTCCCCCCAGTGTTCCCCTACGTCTCCCGATAAAAATGATACCTCACTTGTGTGGGTAGGACTAGCGCCCGCGACAGGAAACGCCCCAAAGCGCAACGTGGACACAGCCAAATTGGGGAAGGAAAACAGAGGTGTTTTTTGCAAAGTGCCTACCTGTAGATTTTGGCCTGTAGCTCAGCCGCCACCTAGGGAAACCTACCAAACCTGTGCATTTCTGAAAACTAGAGACCTAGCGGAATCCAAGATGGGGTGACTTGTGTGGCTCGGACCAGGTTCTGTTACCCAGAATCCTTTGCAAACCTCAAAATGTGGCTAAAAAAACACATGTTCCTCACATTTCTGTGGCAGAAAGTTCTGGAATCTGAGAGGAGCCACGAATTTCCTTCCACCCAGCGTTCCCCAACGTCTCCCGATAAAAATGATACCTCACTTGTGTGGGTAGGCCTAGCGCCCGCGACAGGAAACGCCCCAAAGCGCAACGTGGACACAGCCAAATTGGTGAAGGAAAACAGAGGTGTTTTTTGCAAAGTGCCTACCTGTAGATTTTGGCCTGTAGCTCAGCCGCCACCTAGGGAAACCTACCAAACCTGTGCATTTCTGAAAACTAGAGACCTAGGGGAATCCAAGATGGGGTGACTTGTGTGGCTCGGACCAGGTTCTGTTACCCAGAATCCTTTGCAAACCTCAAAATGTGGCTAAAAAAACACATGTTCCTCACATTTCTGTGGCAGAAAGTTCTGGAATCTGAGAGGAGCCACGAATTTCCTTCCACCCAGCGTTCCCCCACGTCTCCCGATAAAAATGATACCTCACTTGTGTGGGTAGGCCTAGCGCCCGCAACAGGAAACGCCCCAAAGCGCAACGTGGACACAGCCAAATTGGTGAAGGAAAACAGAGGTGTTTTTTGCAAAGTGCCTACCTGTAGATTTTGGCCTCTAGCTCAGCCGCCACCTAGGGAAACCTACCAAACCTGTGCATTTCTGAAAACTAGAGACCTAGGGGAATCCAAGATGGGGTGACTTGTGTGGCTCGGACCAGGTTCTGTTACCCAGAATCCTTTGCAAACCTCAAAATGTGGCTAAAAAAACACATGTTCCTCATATTTCTGTGGCAGAAAGTTCTGGAATCTGAGAGGAGCCACGAATTTCCTTCCACCCAGTGTTCCCTCACGTCTCCTGATAAAAATTATACCTCACTTGTGTGGGTAGGCCTAGCGCCCGCGACAGGAAACGCCCCAAAGCGCAACGTGGACACAGCCAAATTGGGGAAGGAAAACAGAGGTGTTTTTTGCAAAGTGCCTACCTGTAGATTTTGGCCTGTAGCTCAGCCGCCACCTAGGGAAACCTACCAAACCTGTGCATTTCTGAAAACTAGAGACCTAGGGGAATCCAAGATGGGGTGACTTGTGTGGCTCGGACCAGGTTCTGTTACCCAGAATCCTTTGCAAACCTCAAAATGTGGCTAAAAAAACACATGTTCCTCACATTTCTGTGGCAGAAAGTTCTGGAATCTGAGAGGAGCCACGAATTTCCTTCCACCCAGCGTTCCCCCACGTCTCCCGATAAAAATGATACCTCACTTGTGTGGGTAGGCCTAGCGCCCGCGACAGGAAACGCCCCAAAGCGCAACGTGGACACAGCCAAATTGGTGAAGGAAAACAGAGGTGTTTTTTGCAAAGTGCCTACCTGTAGATTTTGGCCTGTAGCTCAGCCGCCACCTAGGGAAACCTACCAAACCTGTGCATTTCTGAAAACTAGAGACCTAGGGGAATCCAAGATGGGGTGACTTGTGTGGCTCGGACCAGGTTCTGTTACCCAGAATCCTTTGCAAACCTCAAAATTTGGCAAAAAAAACACATGTTCCTCACATTTCTGTGGCAGAAAGTTCTGGAATCTGAGAGGAGCCACGAATTTCCTTCCACCCAGCGTTCCCCCACGTCTCACGATAAAAATGATACCTCACTTGTGTGGGTAGGCCTAGCGCCCGCAACAGGAAACGCCCCAAAGCGCAACGTGGACACAGCCAAATTGGTGAAGGAAAACAGAGGTGTTTTTTGCAAAGTGCCTACCTGTTGATTTTGGCCTGTAGCTCAGCCGCCACCTAGGGAAACCTACCAAACCTGTGCATTTCTGAAAACTAGAGACCTAGGGGAATCCAAGATGGGGTGACTTGTGTGGCTCGGACCAGGTTCTGTTACCCAGAATCCTTTGCAAACCTTCAAAATTTGGCTAAAAAAACACATGTTCCTCACATTTCTGTGGCAGAAAGTTCTGGAATCTGAGAGGAGCCTCGAATTTCCTTCCACCCAGCGTTCCCCCACGTCTCCCGATAAAAATGATACCTCACTTGTGTGGGTAGGCCTAGCGCCCGCGACAGGAAACGCCCCAAAGCGCAACGTGGACACAGCCAAATTGGTGAAGGAAAACAGAGGTGTTTTTTGCAAAGTGCCTACCTGTAGATTTTTGCCTGTAGCTCAGCCGCCACCTAGGGAAACCTACCAAACCTGTGCATTTCTGAAAACTAGAGACCTAGGGGAATCCAAGATGGGGTGACTTGTGTGGCTCGGAGCAGGTTCTGTTACCCAGAATCCTTTGCAAACCTCAAAATTTGGCTAAAAAAACACATGTTCCTCACATTTCTGTGGCAGAAAGTTCTGGAATCTGAGAGGAGCCACGAATTTCCTTCCACCCAGCGTTCCCCCACGTCTCCCGATAAAAATGATACCTCACTTGTGTGGGTAGGCCTAGCGCCCGCAACAGGAAACGCCCCAAAGTGCAACGTGGACACAGCCAAATTGGTGAAGGAAAACAGAGGTGTTTTTTGCAAAGTGCCTACCTGTAGATTTTGGCCTGTAGCTCAGCCGCCACCTAGGGAAACCTACCAAACCTGTGCATTTCTGAAAACTAGAGACCTAGGGGAATCCAAGATGGGGTGACTTGTGTGGCTCGGACCAGGTTCTGTTACCCAGAATCCTTTGCAAACCTCAAAATGTGGCTAAAAAAACACATGTTCCTCACATTTCTGTGGCAGAAAGTTCTGGAATCTGAGAGGAGCCACGAATTTCCTTCCCCCCAGTGTTCCCTCACGTCTGCTGATAAAAATGATACCTCACTTGTGTGGGTAGGCCTAGCGCCCGCGACAGGAAACGCCCCAAAGCGCAACGTGGACACAGCCAAATTGGTGAAGGAAAACAGAGGTGTTTTTTGCAAAGTGCCTACCTGTAGATTTTGGCCTCTAGCTCAGCCGCCACCTAGGGAAACCTACCAAACCTGTGCATTTCTGAAAACTAGAGACCTAGGGGAATCCAAGATGGGGTGACTTGTGTGGCTCGGACCAGGTTCTGTTACCCAGAATCCTTTGCAAACCTCAAAATTTGGCTAAAAAAACACATGTTCCTCACATTTCTGTGGCAGAAAGTTCTGGAATCTGAGAGGAGCCACGAATTTCCTTCCACCCAGCGTTCCCCCACGTCTCACGATAAAAATGATACCTCACTTGTGTGGCTAGGCCTAGCGCCCGCAACTGGAAACGCCCCAAAGCACAACGTGGACACAGCCAAATTGGTGAAGGAAAACAGAGGTGTTTTTTGCAAAGTGCCTACCTGTAGATTTTGGCCTGTAGCTCAGCCGCCACCTAGGGAAACCTACCAAACCTGTGCATTTCTGAAAACTAGAGACCTAGGGGAATCCAAGATGGGGTGACTTGTGTGGCTCGGACCAGGTTCTGTTACCCAGAATCCTTTGCAAACCTCAAAATGTGGCTAAAAAAACACATGTTCCTCACATTTCTGTGGCAGAAAGTTCTGGAATCTGAGAGGAGCCACGAATTTCCTTCCACCCAGTGTTCCCTCACGTCTCCTGATAAAAATGATACCTCACTTGTGTGGGTAGGCCTAGCGCCCGCGACAGGAAACGCCCCAAAGCGCAACGTGGACACAGCCAAATTGGTGAAGGAAAACAGAGGTGTTTTTTGCAAAGTGCCTACCTGTAGATTTTGGCCTGTAGCTCAGCCGCCACCTAGGGAAACCTACCAAACCTGTGCATTTCTGAAAACTAGAGACCGAGGGGAATCCAAGATGGGGTGACTTGTGTGGCTCGGACCAGGTTCTGTTACCCAGAATCCTTTGCAAACCTCAAAATTTGGCAAAAAAAACAAATGTTCCTCACATTTCTGTGGCAGAAAGTTCTGGAATCTGAGAGGAGCCACGAATTTCCTTCCCCCCCGCGTTCCCCTACGTCTCCCGATAAAAATGATACCTCACTTGTGTGGGTAGGCCTAGCGCCCGCGACAGGAAACGCCCCAAAGCGCAACGTGGACACAGCCAAATTGGGGAAGGAAAACAGAGGTGTTTTTTGCAAAGTGCCTACCTGTAGATTTTGGCCTGTAGCTCAGCCGCCACCTAGGGAAACCTACCAAACCTGTGCATTTCTGAAAACTAGAGACCTAGGGGAATCCAAGATGGGGTGACTTGTGTGGCTCGGACCAGGTTCTGTTACCCAGAATCCTTTGCAAACCTCAAAATGTGGCTAAAAAAACACATGTTCCTCACATTTCTGTGGCAGAAAGTTCTGGAATCTGAGAGGAGCCACGAATTTCCTTCCTCCCAGCGTTCCCCCACGTCTCCCGATAAAAATGATACCTCACTTGTGTGGGTAGGCCTAGCGCCCGCGACAGGAAACGCCCCAAAGCGCAACGTGGACACAGCCAAATTGGTGAAGGAAAACAGAGGTGTTTTTTGCAAAGTGCCTACCTGTAGATTTTGGCCTGTAGCTCAGCCGCCACCTAGGGAAACCTACCAAACCTGTGCATTTCTGAAAACTAGAGACCTAGGGGAATCCAAGATGGGGTGACTTGTGTGGCTCGGACCAGGTTCTGTTACCCAGAATCCTTTGCAAACCTCAAAATTTGGCTAAAAAAACACATGTTCCTCACATTTCTGTGGCAGAAAGTTCTGGAATCTGAGAGGAGCCACGAATTTCCTTCCACCCAGCGTTCCCCCACGTCTCCCGATAAAAATGATACCTCACTTGTGTGGGTAGGCCTAGCGCCCGCGACAGGAAACGCCCCAAAGCGCACCGTGGACACAGCCAAATTGGTGAAGGAAAACAGAGGTGTTTTTTGCAAAGTGCCTACCTGTAGATTTTGGCCTGTAGCTCAGCCGCCACCTAGGGAAACCTACCAAACCTGTGCATTTCTGAAAACTAGAGACCTAGGGGAATCCAAGATGGGGTGACTTGTGTGGCTCGGACCAGGTTCTGTTACCCAGAATCCTTTGCAAACCTCAAAATGTGGCTAAAAAAACACATGTTCCTCACATTTCTGTGGCAGAAAGTTCTGGAATCTGAGAGGAGCCACAAATTTCCTTCCCCCCAGTGTTCCCTCACGTCTCCTGATAAAAATGATACCTCACTTGTGTGGGTAGGCCTAGCGCCCGCGACAGGAAACGCCCCAAAGCGCAACGTGGACACAGCCAAATTGGTGAAGGAAAACAGAGGTGTTTTTTGCAAAGTGCCTACCTGTAGATTTTGGCCTGTAGCTCAGCCGCCACCTAGGGAAACCTACCAAACCTGTGCATTTCTGAAAACTAGAGACATAGGGGAATCCAAGATGGGGTGACTTGTGTGGCTCGGACCAGGTTCTGTTACCCAGAATCCTTTGCAAACCTCAAAATTTGGCAAAAAAAACACATGTTCCTCACATTTCTGTGGCAGAAAGTTCTGGAATCTGAGAGGAGCCACGAATTTCCTTCCCCCCAGCGTTCCCCTACGTCTCCCGATAAAAATGATACCTCACTTGTGTGGGTAGGCCTAGCGCCCGCGACAGGAAACGCCCCAAAGCGCAACGTGGACACAGCCAAATTGGGGAAGGAAAACAGAGGTGTTTTTTGCAAAGTGCCTACCTGTAGATTTTGGCCTGTAGCTCAGCCGCCACCTAGGGAAACCTACCAGACCTGTGCATTTCTGAAAACTAGAGACCTAGGGGAATCCAAGATGGGGTGACTTGTGTGGCTCGGACCAGGTTCTGTTACCCAGAATCCTTTGCAAACCTCAAAATTTGGCTAAAAAAACGCATGTTCCTCACATTTCTGTGGCAGAAAGTTCTGGAATCTGAGAGGAGCCACGAATTTCCTTCCACCCAGCGTTCCCCCACGTCTCCCGATAAAAATGATACCTCACTTGTGTGGGTAGGCCTAGCGCCCGCAACAGGAAACGCCCCAAAGCGCAACGTGGACACAGCCAAATTGGTGAAGGAAAACAGAGGTGTTTTTTGCAAAGTACCTACCTGTAGATTTTGGCCTGTAGCTCAGCCGACACCTAGGGAAACCTACCAAACCTGTGCATTTCTGAAAACTAGAGACCTAGGGGAATCCAAGATGGGGTGACTTGTGTGGCTCGGACCAGGTTCTGTTACCCAGAATCCTTTGCAAACCTCAAAATGTGGCTAAAAAAACACATGTTCCTCACATTTCTGTGGCAGAAAGTTCTGGAATCTGAGAGGAGCCACGAATTTCCTTTCACCCAGCGTTCCCCCACGTCTCCCGATAAAAATGATACCTCACTTTTGTGGGTAGGCCTAGCGCCCGCGACAGGAAACGCCCCAAAGCGCAACGTGGACACAGCCAAATTGGTGAAGGAAAACAGAGGTGTTTTTTGCAAAGTGCCTACCTGTAGATTTTGGCCTGTAGCTCAGCCGCCACCTAGGGAAACCTACCAAACCTGTGCATTTCTGAAAACTAGAGACCTAGGGGAATCCAAGATGGGGTGACTTGTGTGGCTCGGACCAGATTCTGTTACCCAGAATCCTTTGCAAACCTCAAAATTTGGCTAAAGAAACACATGTTCCTCACATTTCTGTGGCAGAAAGTTCTGGAATCTGAGAGGAGCCACGAATTTCCTTCCACCCAGCGTTCCCCCACGTCTCACGATAAAAATGATACCTCACTTGTGTGTGTGGGTAGGCCTAGCGCCCGCGACAGGAAACGCCCCAAAGCGCAACGTGGACACAGCCAAATTAGTGAAGGAAAACAGAGGTGTTTTTTGCAAAGTGTCTACCTGTAGATTTTTGCCTGTAGCTCAGCCGCCACCTAGGGAAACCTACCAAACCTGTGCATTTCTGAAAACTAGAGACCTAGGGGAATCCAAGATGGGGTGACTTGTGTGGCTCGGAGCAGGTTCTGTTACCCAGAATCCTTTGCAAACCTCAAAATTTGGCTAAAAAAACACATGTTCCTCACATTTCTGTGGCAGAAAGTTCTGGAATCTGAGAGGAGCCACGAATTTCCTTCCACCCAGCGTTCCCCCACGTCTCCCGATAAAAATGATACCTCACTTGTGTGGGTAGGCCTAGCGCCCGCAACAGGAAACGCCCCAAAGTGCAACGTGGACACAGCCAAATTGGTGAAGGAAAACAGAGGTGTTTTTTGCAAAGTGCCTACCTGTAGATTTTGGCCTGTAGCTCAGCCGCCACCTAGGGAAGCCTACCAAACCTGTGCATTTCTGAAAACTAGAGACCTAGGGGAATCCAAGATGGGGTGACTTGTGTGGCTCGGAGCAGGTTCTGTTACCCAGAATCCTTTGCAAACCTCAAAATGTGGCTAAAAAAACACATGTTCCTCACATTTCTGTGGCAGAAAGTTCTGGAATCTGAGAGGAGCCACGAATTTCCTTCCCCCCAGTGTTCCCTCACGTCTCCTGATAAAAATGATACCTCACTTGTGTGGGTAGGCCTAGCGCCCGCGACAGGAAACGCCCCAAAGCGCAACGTGGACACAGCCAAATTGGTGAAGGAAAACAGAGGTGTTTTTTGCAAAGTGCCTACCTGTAGATTTTGGCC